>NW_026596134.1:26073769-26341177 GCF_907164565.1 Psammomys obesus | reverse complement strand
ACACACACACACACACACACACACACACACACACACACACACACACAAGGTATGCTGTCATCGGAAGATGTGTTGGGTTTTCGTGGGTTTTTTGTGTTTTTGTTTTGTTTGGTTTTCTTTCCTGGGCTTCGGTGAGCCCGCTTGCAAAGTCGAATTAGGTGGCTTGTCTCTGAGAATCGGCTACCCGCGTATGGGAGGCCCCATAAAACGTACAGGATGATTTTATCATATATGCTGGCTCCAGCGGAGAAAACACATGCATTTCCATCGCCAAAGCCGTGCTGGCATGAACCTATTTGACCGTGGAAGAAAAAAACCCTAACCACGCAGGCTTACCTCCACCTGCTTGCCGGTTTAAGGTTGCCAGGAAGTTACAGTCAGCGGATTCAACGATTCACAGAGCCAGTCTTGCCCGTCTGTCTCGGTGAGGTTTGGCCTGAAACGGTAGCGGAACAGCCCTAGCATGCAAAGGTGCACTCTGAGCAGGGAGTCTAACGTGGCTGCGGGTAGCTCAGATCGGAACCTGCTAGTATTCTTCCTGCTTTGGGAATCTGGAGACGGACTTTGTCTTCAGGAAGAATACAGAGCGAGATCCGGGCTGCTCCCTTTGCACCCGAAGTCTACAGCACCTTCTGATTCTTCCCGTGTGAACATAAATACTGAAGTTCCTCCACTTGAGCCGGATACTAATCAATTACCTGAAAAAGAACATCCAGGAAAATGGCCTGAGAATCTGTTTGAGAGACTAGGCCTTTCAGGAAAACTCCAAAAACTGGACCTATGGATGAGGGAAGCTTCGGACGACTGATGTTTGACACGGAAGTCACCAGGAACACCTGTGTGTCCCCTACATTCCTTATTTAAGACATTTCTTTTCATCTTAATGTATGTGTATAGGTAGGGGCAGTGAATATATGTGTCCAGGTGCTCACTGAGACCAGAGGCTCTGATACCCCAGAGCTGGAGTTACGGGCAGTTGTGAGCTGTTTGATGTGAGTGCTGGGTACCAACCTCAGGCCTTCTGTAAGAGGAGCAACTGCTGAACTATCTCTCCAGCCTCCGTGTTTGGAACACTACGGAGAGGTTCTGTACTAGTTAGGTTTCTATTGTTAGAATAAACACCACCATGACCAACAGCCTGTGGAGGAAAGAGTTTATTTCAGTTCACAGTTGTAGTCTGTCGTGAAGGGGAGTCAGACAGGAACTCAAGGCAGGACCCTGGAAGCAGGAAAGGAAGCCATGGAGGACCACTGCTTCCTGGCTTGCTCTCCATGGCTGACCCTGCTTGCCTTCTGATAGAGCCCAAGCTCACCTGCCCAGGGGTGGCACCAGCCACAGTGGTCTGAGCCTTCCCCTATTAATCATTAATCAAGGAAATGCCCCCACAGACTTGTGCACAGGCCAGTCTGATGGGAGCAATTCCTCAACTGCTGCTCCTTCTACCTGGACGTCCCTAGCTTGTGGCAAGTTGCCAAAAATAATGAATAAACAAACTTCTAAACACCCAGAGCACCGAATGTATGAAAAATCTAGTGTTTATTCCCAATCTTCTTTCCAGGGCCAGGAAACAGAGAGAACAGGTGCCTCAAGGCATAGAGCTCATGAGGTGCTCCTGGGCAGTTCAACACTGTCCCAGACCCAGCTTACTCATTTCCTTTAGTTGTTTTTGTTTGGTTTGGTTTGCTTTGGTTTGGTTGGTTGGTTTGGGTTTGGGTTTGGGTTTGGGGTTTCTCTGTGTAGCCTTGGCTGTCCTGGAATTCACTCTGTAGACCAAACTGGCCTTGAACTCACAAGGATCCACCTGCCCCTGCTTCTCTCGGCCTAGGATCAAAGGCGTGCACCCATGCTGCCCAAGGGTTTGCTAATTTCTAAGGATGAGGCCGGGAGGCAGACACAGTGGCCAGCCTCCAGTGGCGCCCTATGTAACTGGCTTCTGTTTTAGGTGAGAAGTTGGGGCTGCAAGACGGGAAACAGGTTAGAGTCCTGCACAAAGCACTCTCTCACAGTGGCCTAGACTACACAAAGCCCTGGTGGGCTCACCCCCCCAGCCCTATGTAAACCGGGGATAGTGGCACACACCTCTAATCTCAGCACTCTACAGGTGGAGGTGGGAAGATGAGAAGTTCAAGGTCATCCTCAGCTTACATAACAAAACAAAACAAAACAAAACAAACAACAACAACCAAAAAAAAAAAAAAAGGGAAATAGGAGGAAAAAGAGAAAAGACATCTGATATGAAATCTATGAGCTATCCCAACAGCTGAGCCCACATCCTGTGGCAACCAGATAAGTTGACTGTAACCATTGATTAAGTTTTACCCTCGAATAGCATTCAGTGCCCTGGAGCTCAGGTTGTCACCTGAAGTATGTTGTACATGGGGTAATTCAGACAAGTGTCCCTGAATCTTCAACTGCATCAATACATCAAAGGCCATCTCAAAGCCACAACAACGAAGAGTTGCGTGGCAATTCCTAGAGCAAGATGAGAAAAGATGCAGAGCAATGAGAATCACACTTGGCCGCTGTCTTCCAACTCTGCACTTTGAGAGCCTTTTATCCTCCTGAGCGCTAGGAAGCAGTCTCAACACCGAAGGAGGGGCTTTCTTTTGAAGCACCTCTGTTTGCAGTGACTCAAACTGAACATGTCAATGGTGGTTTGAATGAGACAGGCTCATGTATTTGAACACTTGGGGCCCAGGTGGTAGAGGGGTTTAGGAGGTACGGCCTTCCTGGAGGACAGATATGGGGCCCCACCAGTTTGCCACCGCCCTGCTTTTAATGGAAGGTGTGAGCCCATAGCTTCTGCTACCATGACGGATTTTTTTTTTTTTCGCCATGCCAGGGTTTCTGTGTAGCCTTGGCTGTCCTGAACTCGCTTTATAGACCAGGCTGGCCTCGGAAGTCACAGAGATCCGCCTGCCTCTGCCTCCTCCAGTGCTGGGATTAGAGCATGTGCCACTGTACCACAATGGACTCTGATCTCTCTGGAACCACAGGCCAGGATTAACCCTTCATCCTACAAATTGCCTTGGTCATAGCAGTTTTTGTTTTTTGTGTTTTTTACCACAGCGCTAGGAAAGTAACTAATACAGCTTTCTAAGGAGCAGCAGTTGAGACTGAAATAGAGACCAAGCGCCCGTCTCTAAGAGACGCTCCAGATAACCTACTTTCCGGTTCAAAGCACAAAGATGAATATGCACACTTGAGTCTACACTCAAGGTTTGTGACATCACACAATGCCATTCTCCTTAGCTACTACAGACAAGGAGGAAACCTCTTTCACAAACCAATAAACCAGTTGGTGGTGGTGCTCAACTGTAATCCCAGCACTCTGGGAGGCAGAGGCAGGTTGATCCCTGTGAGTTCAAGGCCAGCCTGGTCTACAAAGTGAGTCCAGGACAGCCAGGGCTACACATAGAAACCCTGTCTGAAAAAAATGGTGCCCCCACTATGGCAGAGGCCTTCCTACCCTTGACTTCAAGCTTTTCTTTCTCGGCCTCTGTGTTCTCATCTGGGAAGGATGGAGAATTTAACCAGGCTCCTGCTGAACCATCACACATACAGGAGAAATCGCTGTGCCAAGACCTCAGACTCCTACTAAAACTTTCCTGAAGTTCGCCGAAAGCAACAAACAATTCTGCTGACACAGGAAAGCCATCGGAAAGACTGTGCTGTAGCAAATACAAGCGTGACTTTAAACCCTGTCCCAGCTGCCCCATCATTCCCAATAAAAGTAACACTTCTGAGCAATCAGGGGTCCCTTTGTTCATCTGTTTCCGTCCGCTTCTCAAGTTGAGCTCCCTCAAGACAACTATAAATAAGAATGTATGTGTTCCTGAGTCACATTAGGATTTCGAGTTTCAGGTTTATTTGCTTTTTGGTTTTTGTTTCTGTTTTTTTGTTATTTTACTTTTGATGTGCAAAGAACCTCTTCCTCTCCTTGGGCATAAAAATAACACATGCCCATTATAAAGAACTGGGGAACATAAAGATATGAGGCTGAAAAATGAAAGTTCTTGAAACCTCAGCATCTTCCGTTTTACTTTGTTTTGTTCACTTTTGTTTGGAGACAAGGTCTCACTGTGTAGCCCTGGCTACCCTGGATTCCCCACGTAGACCAGGCTGGCCTCGAAGTCACACATCTGCCTGCCTCTGCCTCCCTAAGGATTCCAGTTCTTGGCGGCCACAAACGGAGCTGTAGCAAACACATGTGGCCTTACCAATAAGTGCTGCCTCCTTTTTTTTTTCATAGTTAGTTTGCATTTCTCTGCATCCGGGCCCCTGACAATGCAGCATAATTTGTGTGGCAGGTTATGGCACTGAACTCCACTTCAAAAGGGGCTCTCGTGTCTCCCGGCACTCAGGAGGCAGAGGCAGGAGGATCTCTGTGAGTTTGAGGGCAGCCTCATAGTGAGTCCCAGTACAGCCAGGACTACCCAGAAAGACTCTATCTAAAATAAATTAATAAATAAAGTATGTGTATAAATTTACCTCATCGTGCTGCAGCTCCTAGTTTCAGCATTCAATTGCACTTCTTTGGATTTTTATAATTTGAACATCTCATCTCCGTCTGTTCATTGGCATAAGAGTGTAAGAAATGCTTCTCCCCTCTCTTCCTGTTTGCTCACCCTGAAAGGCTTACCACGATAACCACAGTATTTCCATGTTACTTACTTCGTGGGTTAAACAGTCCATCACTCTCACTCTGAGAGTGAGATGTGTAAATATTCCCAAATTTTCCAATAGGAGCCAACTCAGAATAGCTACCACAGACTTACCTATAGAATTTCTCTGCTTTAACCCATGAATCAGTCATTTCTCAAAAACAACAGCAGCAAAAGCTCTGGGTCCTTTCAGAAAAGAGTATTTAGGAACCAGTTTCTAAGCACAAATGCTTATAGCTGTTGCGAGGTTCCTGCTTCTGAATCCTCCAGGGGCCAGAGGGAGGGAACAGAAATCTGGGTGCGAATACACATTTGCATCAGCAAGTCGGACGTGTGCAGATGTCTGGGCATAACTATACCTGTGACTTCACTTTAGTATCTCTGCTCCAGTTCAGTGTCTTCCTAGATGCAGACCTCCCTTCTGTAACAGTGGAAAGTCCGACTCTTGGTTATTCTCAATGTACTTACCTGCTAGGTCACGTCACAGGCTGAATTATATCAACCCAGGGGAGGAGAGGGTGAGAATCAAGGAAGTGCTGCTAATTCCTAAGTCCTCGGGATATGTCTAAATTTGGATACAGGGCCTTTAGTTTATGTATTAATGTTTGTTTGTTTGATTTGGTTTTGCAAGACAGGGTTTCTCTGTGTAGTCCTAACTGTTCTGGAACTCGCTCGGTAGACCGGGCTGACCTCAAACTCAGAGATCCGCTTGCTTCTCCTGCCTCTGCCTACGGAATGCTGGGATTAAAGATGTGCACCACTACCACGTGGCTGGATAGAAGGCCTTTAAAGAAATGAACAAATTAAAGTGGGCCCTAATTCAACTTAATCAGTGTCCTTTATATGTTGTTTTCTTTCTTTCTTTCTTTCTTTCTTTCTTTCTCTCTCTCTTTCTTTCTTTTTGCAGGCAGGATCTCACGTAGCCGAGGCTAGTCTCCAATCCATTACATAACCAAACATCTCCTTGAACTTCTGACACTCTCCTACTCCCCCCGCCCCTCTTGCAGGATATGCCACCTTGCCTAGTGACGCATGGAATCAGACCCAAGGTGGCTGTGCATGCTCCAGGAGCGGTCTACCAACCAAGCTACATCCCCAAGCCCAACCAGTGAGAAATTTTTTTTTGCTGTCTGCCACCACAAAGTCTATGACAGAATCCCATCAAACTTACACACACACACCCAGGGAAGCCACTGCTAACCCTG
Source organism: Psammomys obesus (assembly GCF_907164565.1). Classification (NCBI taxonomy): domain Eukaryota; kingdom Metazoa; phylum Chordata; class Mammalia; order Rodentia; family Muridae; genus Psammomys; species Psammomys obesus. The sequence goes on along the minus strand of NW_026596134.1, from coordinate 26,335,308 downwards.
GCACCTACTAGCCATTCTGTGGAAGTGGGCCCTGCCTGAAGCAAGCTAACTGTTCTATGTAAATTTACTGTTCTCTGCTAACCACCAGCCCACCGTCTAAGCCCCTCTGCAGGCTTGTTCAGTCTCATCGTGAAGAGACCGGTGGATTTTGTCACTCGTTGTGTCTGTGTTGTGCCGTGGTGAACCCCAAGTCGTTCTTGGGCTGTTCCCAATGGCTCAGCCAATCTGCACCACCTGTAGCGCATATTTGACTGAGGAACAGCAAGCGCAGCCTTGACCTAGGACACCGGCTCGGAACTTGTCGTGTCATAGGACCTATCTCTACTTTCAATTTCACCACCCTGGTTCCGTAAGGTATTCAGACTTTCAGAAACCTAAAAAAAATAGTTCTAACCACCATGGTCCAACTCTCTCTCTCACACACACACAGAGACAGAGAGAGAGAGAGAAAGACAGACTCCTCTAGCTCACCCAGTTTTTCTTCCTCTTGGAAATCACGCCCTGACTCCACAAGTCTGAGAGTGATTATGCCAGCCTCCCAATCTGCACAGGGTGCCCGGGGCTGGGAGCCCCAGCTGTGCTTTCTCTGCCTCTGACACCTCCCCCGGCAATAAACAGGACTCTGCTGGGGTTTCTCTAATGATGCCTACAGCAACGGGCAGCAGTTCAGCTCATTAACGGTGTCACTCAGGCTATGGGGCCAGTGGGAACAAATACTTATTTAGTTCCAGAAAATGAGTCAGTTCCCCTCCCCCGCTAGAAATCAGAGGGAGCAGGAGATGCCATTTATAGAAAGGGGAGCTTATTTCGCAGGAACCTCCGTCCTGGAGATAAGATGCCTGGGCTTCTGAGGCCCCGGGAGCACGGCATGGTGCAGTTTTAGCCTAGGTGCTGGAAGAATCACACCCAGGACTCCAGGTGGGAAGACAGATGCCAGAAACCCCGGACTGGGCAACCCTCCTTCACTTCCCGAGCCTGCTCTCGTGGGCAAAGATAAGATGAGCTAAGCTCTGTCTGTGAGAAAAGCTCTGGGGTCCATGTCAGGAAATTCCTGAGTGCTCACCCTGGCTTGGGCACTGTTCCAAGCGCGTTACGTGCTCCATCTAAGGGTGTCCGGTCCTCACTGTGAGGACTTATTCTCCTCACCTTTCAAATGGGAAAACTGAGGTTCTCGGAGGTTAAACAAGAGGTCCAAGGCCCACAATTAACGTGAAGCTGTGAAAGAACAGGAACTTGAACACAGGCCAGCTGGCCCCTTGGCGCACAGTCTCAACTGCAAGGCTGTGTGTTGGGTGGTGCCTATCAATAAGCCTCCCCCCTTATATTTATTTACTTGTTTGTTTGTTCTGTGGGGAGGGACGCATTCATGCCACCACAAACTTGTGGATGTCAGGGGACAAGTCTGCTCTCTCCTTCCACCACGGAGATTCCAGGGATAAAACTGAGTTAGTCAAGGTTGGCAGCCATTGTCTTAATCCACTGAGCCATCTTGAGGCCGCCAAACCCAGCTTGGTTTTGTTTTGTTTTGTTTTGTTTTGTTTTGTTTTGTTTTGTTTGAGAGACAGTGGTTTCCTGTAGCCCATTCTGGCTCAGGCTTGCTATTCAACCAAGGATGACTTTGAATGGCTACCCTGTTGCATCAATCCCTCCTCTCAGGTTGACATAAAAACTATCCAGCACATATTCCCAGCTGTAATCAGGGAAAGAGCCTTGGAAGAGGAACCCCAATTGAACAAAGCTTTATGAACAAAGCTCGGATCTCAGCTTCCAGATCCCAATCTCCAGTAAGTGGGATGCAGGCTCCAGAGAAAATGACTCATTCCAGACTTGCTGCAAAGAAATTGCAGCATGAGCTTGGAATATAAGTGCACTAAAAAATCAAGGAAATGCTGGAGGATTGACAAAGTCATGTCCGAAGACTACCTATTAAATAAATGAAGAGTTCTATACAAATAAGGACAACAACCATATTCTCCAGCAAAAAGACAACCGTTCCAAGTCTTTATGTAGAGTGAGAGATTAATTGGATAACAGCAGTATGCCTTTCTGTTTCCTGGGTTTTCTGCATTAAGCATGCATTTTTACTACTCTTTTTGATTTTAAGAGTTTACTACTCTTTTTTATTTTTTTGAGAGAGATTCTTGCTATGTTGTCTATACTGGCATCTAACGCTGAGTCTTCCTGCTTCAACCTTTGGGGATTACAGGCCTGTGTTATCGCCCCCAGGTGGAAGGGTTAGTGTGTTGCTGTTGTAATTGTTTGCAGAGATCAAACCCAGTGTCTTGTCTATGCTAGGCAACAGCATATATTTCCAGCCCTTAAGCATGCACTATTGGGTGTTAAATTGGATTTGGAAGACAGAGGCAGGAGGATTGCTGTAAGTTGCAGGCCAGCTTAGGCTACATAGCGAGACCCTATCTCAATTAAAAACAAAACAATAATTCCCCCACCCAAATTATTAAATTGGTCCTCCAATCATCTAATGCCGTGTTGTTGTTGTTGTTGTTGTTGTTTTTAGATTTATTTATTATGTATACAGTCTTCTGCCTGCATGTGTGCCAGCAGTCCAGAAGAGGGCACCAGATCTCATTATAGATGGTTGTGAGCCACCATGTGGCTGCTGGGAATTGAACTCAGGACCTTTGGAAGAACAGTCAGTGCTCTTATCCTCTGAGCCATCTCTCCAGCCCTAATATTTTATTTTTAACAGAGCAAAATTGAGATTTATTAAAGATTCCTCTAAATAAATTTTTATTTTATTATTTTAACGTGTATGTACGTACGGGGCACGTGCCTCAGCACAAATGTGGAAGTTAGAGCACAACTCTGTGGAGCTGGTTTTCTTTTCCCACCTTTCTGTGAATTCTAGGGATGGAACTCAGGTCCTCAGGCTTGCGTGTAGGGCAGCAAGCACCTTTACACAATACGCCATTTCACCAGCTTGAGCATTAGGGTGAAGAGAAAGTAAAACAGACCTAAAAGCCTGAGTGTGGGCTTCTGGAAGAAGAGTCATGGAAAGACGGACCCCAAGTGTCGGTACAAACTCAAGAGAGAATCGTCAGGACTAATATTTTAGAGGCGCGAGTCTTTTCGTTGTTGTTTTGTTTGTGGGTTATGGTGTGTTTTGTATTGCTTACTGCGGGGTAGCCCTGGCTGTACTGCAACTTCTGGGTGCTGGAGTTAAAGACAGTGCCAGCAAGTCCAGTGAGACCCCGTCTGAGAAAGAGAGAAGGGGAGGGGGAGAGGAAGGAAGGAAAGGAGGAAGGAAAAAGCAAGCGAGCACGCATCACTGTGGGGTGTGTGTGTGTGTGTATGTGAGAGGCTAGGAGTTAGATTCCCCGGTAGGCAGACAGAAAAGGAGAAGAGCCATGACTAGGGAATAAAAGTGCCGAACTTCCAAGACGGCCAATTCCTTTCTCATCCTCCTGACTCGAGACAAAAGCCTGACTGCTCGCAACAAAGGTCTTGCAGACTTTTTTTCCTACCCCCTTCAGGTGAATGGCCTCAACAAGTTCGAGGCCTGATCAGGACCTGTAACACAATAGTTGTGGACCAATCAGCCTTCTTAGCTTTCTTCAAACTGACCAATCACAACGAGGGAAGGAAATACAAAAAAACAAAACCTCAGCCCTCAAAAGGAGACCGGATTTTCCAGCTTCCGGAGTCCTCCTGGCAGTTTATCCCTGTGCGTCCAGCTGCTTTAAGTAAGCCCTCCGCCCCAGGAAACGCCTTTCTTCAAATGCTGATTCCGCTGTTGTCTGTAGCGTTTGAGATTTCCCCACGGCCACCTGTTGCCCTTGAGCGGTTTCCTGCCTCTTTCTTATCTAACTGTCAGCAAAAACTAACCCAGTCAAGACCCCTAGACTGCATCACGTGTGCACGGAGGTCAACTTCGGTTATAGTGACTCGGAAGCCATCCACTTTGTTTTTTTTTAAGACTGAATTGCCTGCTGGGACCTGGGGCTTGACTTTTTTGGATTAGTCTACCTGGCCAGCAAACCCCAGAGATTTCCTCTGCCTCCCCAATGCGGGGATGCACACCACTGCACCTCACATTTGACAAGGGCTTAAACTCGGGTTCCCAAGCTTGGATAACAAGCGCTTTACTGACTGATCTTCCTGGCCCCCCAATTTTTTTTTCAACTGTAGAAATATTTAATACTGATTTGCTTTAGGTAGATTTTTCAAAAGAAAATTGCATTGATTTCAGATCTGGAAATAAATTATTATTATCATTATTGTTATTTTATGGATTTCTTTTTGCCTTGTATTGTTCTGCCCAGTTCACGAACCCCAAAAGACCAGAAATAAACAGACTTCGCTGTAAATACATGAGGTTCTTTTTATTGTAAATAAAGAACATGCACAAGCTGCAGCTTGGGTGATATAAAGATTCTGGTTCATCCCAGCATGCCCAAGGCAGGGGCGATTCCTGCCTGGCAAGCATTTATTGGTCAAAATGCTGCTTTTTGAATTGATTGGCGAGAGGAAGGTCCCCAGACCATAATGACCTGGTGTCCCTCCCTAAGGGGATGGGCCAGTTTCCTAGCAACTGTATCTCTAGTGGGTGGGGAAAGAATGCAGTAAGGTGGTCCTTCCCCTCAGGGCATTACTGGACTTCTCCACCCACCTAGTTCAGGCCTTAATTAATAATACCTGCTAATTTTTAATCTTTTGGTCTCTCAGTATGTATGTCTGTGCACCATCCGCATGCCTGGTACCCTTGGAGGCCAGAAGAGAATGCCAGATCCCCTGAAACTGGAGTTATCGTTGGCTGCTGTTCTCCAACTTCACAGCTTGTACCCAAGTCAGCATCAGCCACCGGTCCTCAATAAACCAATTAAGAGAGCAACTTAGGGTTGGAGAGATGGCTCAGAGGTTAAGAGCCCTGGCTGTTCTTCCAAAGGTCCTGAGTTTAGTTCCCAGCCACCACATGATGACGGCTCGTAACCATCCATCTGGTGCTCTCTTCTGACCTCCTGGCTCACATGCAGGCATTTTACTGTATAAATAATAAATAAATAAATCTTAAGAAAGAGAGATCAACGTGTGGAAAAAGGTGACTTTTTTTTTTTTTTTTTTTTTTTTTTTTTTTCAGTGTGGCACATAGCAAAGATATCCAGCAAACTCCACAAGTCTGTCTTCAGGGTCCTGAAGTGAGACACAGATAGGCACACCAAGCAATCCATCAGGGCGAGACACTCCCCATCACTGACCTGTGAATGAAAACTCCAAAAAAGAAGCTGTGTCCGCAGGGGCTGATCAGCTGATTAGAGTTTCAGTCCTGCCGAGAGATTGGAATCTTGCAGGTTCAGAGGCTAACTCCCTTATCTTGGGCTAGTTCTAGCCCTCGAGGACAGCCACTCCTAGCAGGCCTCTGCATCAGAGCTAACATCCTGTGACTAATAGATAAAAACCTTTTAGAATCTATTAACTCAGCAAACCATTAGCTACCACCAACCCAAGCGTTCAGATAGCATCGTGGGTCAGTAGAAAAGCCTCCCCCATCTCTCTGTGCCTGCCTCTCTGATGTAACTTGTCTTGATTCCTTCTGTAAAACTACAGAAACTTCATTAAACTGCTTCCACATTGGAACACGGACTTGCGGGTAATCTAACTCTGTGTTCCTTGGCCATGGTCACTCACTATGGCTCCAGAATAAACCATCTTTTTTTTTTCCTTGAAGATGAGAGCTGTGGGTTTTGCTACAGTCTCATCCTGTAAGGTGGTCTGACAAGTTGTTGGGAAACAAGCTCCCCCTCAGGCTTGTGCCTGTTCTGCCTCTCAACATGAGATTCTTGGGAGAAAATTCCCATTTCTCTGGGGTCCATTGTTTCAACAGTTTGATAGAACAAGAGACACACGCTTCTGTTTAGAATATTTTCATATCTGCCTGGCCTGTTACACCGTGAGCTGCCGTGTGGGTGCTGGGAAGCCAGGTCGCCTGGACGAGTAGCCAGTGCTCTTAACCACTGAGACAACTCTCTAGGCCCTGGGTGTGAGATTTATTTTTTGTTTTGATTTGGGGTATGTGTGTGTGTCCTTTTATGTCTGGATATTATACACCATCTAGACAGCATGTTAAATTTGTAACACGGGGTTTGTAGTCACTAGAAGCCATAAACTAGGCACCTGATTCTGGGTCACAGCATGTCCTCCCCAGGACTTCCTCATTCAACCTTCCACCCTATCCTCCCTTTACCCGAGACGGAAAGCTGATCCTGGCATGCCCTGTGACTTGCTTCAGGCCAAGTTTCCTTTGTGTGCTGAGGAAATATTACAGGTTTTCAAGGCAAACCTGATGCCCACCCAGTTCCCAAGGTGGGTCTCAGGGGAACCTGTCAGTGGTGCCGGTAGCTTTCACTCCACAACCCCCCAGCCTCCTCCTCCTCCTCCTCAATCCTTTAGGGACTTCAAGGATTTAGCATAGAGAACCCAGTCTTCTTCCTCCCAGGGTGCAAGTCAGAGATCCTCCTTTTGATAATAATAACATACTACTCCCATCTGTCCAACCTCCATCCCAGCTGTAACCTCCCTAACTACCTTCACAGCGACTCGCTGCTCTTCCCTACGCACAAGATTCCTGTCTCTGGAGCCTCAGATGTTTGTCCTGCCTCCGAGGCTGTGCTCCAGCTCCAACCACCGCGCCAAAGCTTACAAGTTCCTCACAGCCAGCCCAGCCGGTGGTTGGAACAGGTTTCCAGCCACGTATTCTCTCGGCTTGGAACCCTCCTTTGTCCTTTTCAGGCGGCTCAAGCTTCAGGAAGTGGTACAGTTCTCTCGTCTCCTTTCATGTCCGCTCAACACCGCCGCACATATCTGTAAACTCCTTCTTGCTAAGGACCGAGATACCTTCCTAAGTCCACATTTAGCTTCTCGTGGGTCCAGCACTCGGGAGCCTGGGCTAGCAAGGCACACTGATGTCATCAGCGAGGTACTCTAAAAGTCGCAGGAATAGATCCTCTTCTCCCCTAAAATGCAGTAAGATCAAGCCTGTTGGCGGTCCCCACCTAGCCTGACCAGATACCATTCTAGAAATATTGCCTGTAAAAACAAACTTTGGGCTGGAGATCACTGAATTAGAATATTTGCTCAATTTACTTGTTACAGTGGAAGAAATCCAGATACAGGGAAGTGAAGGGCGCACCCTAGATCACACAGCAAGTAGGGGACAAGCAGACCTGGTTCCGCTGCCACACACAAGCAGCAACCTCGTGCACCTGCAGTCAAAAAGACTCTCTACCTATTCTTTCTACTCTCTCCACAACACAACCATCTCTCCTCCTCCACATATCAATGTTATTTCGGGCCTACGTGTCGGCCCCAGGCGGAGAGAAACTTCCCGGGATACGGTCGGTCCGCAGCGGGAGAAGACGCCCAGGCGCAGGTAGCAGCGTGTAGCCCCGCCCTCAAGAGCTCCAGGTCCCGCCCCTAAGCGCGCCAGATCCACGCTCGCCGGGCTAGGAAGAAACCCCCCAAGACCCGCCCTCCGTAGAAGACCGCCCCCGCTGACAGAGACAGGCAGAAGCCTAATCCAATGAAAAGGAAGAGCCGGATCCTTTCGTCCTATGGGCTGCGACAACACGGAACAGGGGCTCTTTCCGGGTCCTTGCACGCGTCTCTTTAATCCAGCCGGACCGTGCTGGGACTGAGAGGACGGTCTGCGCAGGTAAGCCTGTTCCGACGCCGGCGCGCCCCTGGGCGCCGACGGAGGGTGCCGCTGTGCCCACGCTGAGGTCGGGGAAGGCCGGGCTAAGGGCAGGAGGAGTGAGCATGCCGTACACGGCCGGAGTGGGCGTGGGCCCGAGCCAGGCGGGTCCTCCGGGGGCCCCACGGTCACCTTGCAGCTGCCTCGGTGAAGTTCGGGCCGTGATGGGACGCTAGCCCAGGAGTACTTTTTGGCATAGATTTTGGGAGAGGGTCTTTTTTGTTTTTTGTTTTTTTTTTTTTTTAGTTTGTTTGTTTTTCGAGACAGTTTCTCTGCGTAGCCATGGTGGAAGAGATTCTTGTTTGTTTTTGTTTTAAAAGGGGTGTTTGGCTTGCCTATACGTGTGTACTGTGACCATGCCTGGTGGCCATAGAGGCCAGAAGAGGTCGGTCAGATGCTCTGGAAGAGTTACAGATGGTTGCGAGCCGCCTGGTTGGGGTCGCGAAGTAGAACCTGAGCGCCCTTAAACACACTGAGCCATCTACACTCACACACCCTTTTTTATAAGAGCTTTCGTTCTTAATTATATGTGTGAGTGTGTTTATTTACTTGTCTGTGGAAGGTCGAGAAGACCAAGCGCGTCAGACTCCTGAACGTGTAATTTGAGACGGGAGGTTGTGAGCTCCGGGGTAGGTGCTGAGTTTTGAACTCGGGTTCTCTGAAGAGCGGCACGTGCCCTTACCTGCTGAGCCATCTCTCTAAACCTAGTGGTGTCTTTCTCAAACACAGAGAGGTTAGGTGGTGGCTTGCCTGAGGTTTTGTGCAGGCTGGTATTTGGAAGAGTTAGTAAGCCGTGGTGTGGACCAGCCTCCATTCCCCACCACACCAAGTTGTGTGTTAGTGAGAATGGAACTCTTTCCACACTACTTGTTCAGAATCCGGGTGCATTTGTGGTCTCCCTAGGGACTTTGGCGAGCACGACACTCCTTCCACCTTGGATGTCCCACACACGAAGTCTTGTGTGTGGAACAGGGTGGTAAGAAGGAGAGAAAAACAATAACAACTAATGAGTCAGCTACCTGGAGAAGACAAAAACCCCACTGCCTGGCAATCCGGTTGTAAATAACAGTGGAAGTCCATTGAGGTCGTGTGCTGTGTGTGATTGAGCCTAGAAGTGGCAGGACGCTCTTGCATCTCCGTTGTGGCGTTGTCGGTCAGATGCTGTTAGCTCCGGAAGCCTCACTTCCCATGTTGTGAAGTGGGGTTTCACTTTATTTTTGTTGCGTGTGATGTGTTTGTGCAAATGTGTGTGTGGAGGGGCCAACTCTGTGGAGTTGCTTCTTCTGTGGATTTCAAGGATGGAATTTTAGGTGTGTGAGAGAGAGAGAACACGCTACTGTGTGTGGGTGCCCTCAGAGGCGGGAAGACTGAGGTGCAGGAGGTTGTGAGCCACCTGATAGTGGTTGCTAGGAACTAAACTCAGCAGCAAGTGCTCCTAACTGCTGAGCCATCTCTCCAGCCTCTTCTATTATTATTTTTTTTTTACACTGGACAGAATTCTTAATGAGCAATCTGCGTTTTCGCCGTTTCCCTCCTTTGTTTAATATTGAGGGTGGGAAACTTATTGAAAGGGCCATTCTGTCCTGGGTTTTTCCAACCGGCAGCATTAGCATTTTGCATCTTATTATGTCTTAGGAATCAGTCTTACTGAATTTTCCTGTGATTGCATTATTTCTCACTTTATTTATTTGATTTTTGTGTGGAAGTTAGAGGACAACCTGAGGGGTCATTTGTCACCTACTTTGTTTGAGACAGAGTCTCTTGTTCCATCTTAGTTCGTTAGGCTAGCTGGCCTCGGAGCTTATGAGTGAAGAGTCTCCTGCCTCCACCTCCCATGGAGTGAAACTGTGCTCTGGGAATTCCAGCTGGTATAAATGTCAAATGCTTGGCCCAAGAGCTGTCTCCCAGCCCTCACTGAGTAACACAGCATGCTGTTTTCTCGTACATCTGCAAGGCTGTGCAGCCATTGTTTCTGTGTAATTCCCTAGTGTTTTTATAATGACCCTCAAACCCCAGGTCCTCCAGCCAGGTTCTGGGGATAAAGTTGTAGAACAGTCCCAGGACCCCCAACTAAGATGTCCCCCCCCATGCTTGGAGTCTGTCCTTCGGTAACAGCGAGCCCAGAAGCCCTGAGCCACCCACCTGTATGTGCCATTGCTCGTGTTTCCAGTCCAGGGCCCTGGGATCTGCTGTTTCGTACACAGAGCCCCAATAAGCCCAAACCTTTTACCGGGCCCTGCGACTTGAAGAATATTGAGGCCGGGCCTGGAAAGGTCATGGAGGAACAAGCAGACCTTTACCAAGCCCCAGAAGTAAAGTGGGACCTGGGAAATTGCAAACAGACTGAGTTTGCCGGGTGGTCCCTAAGGCATGGGTGAGAGATGGGGAGCCAAACGGGCCGAACCTTTGAAAGCATTGTAAAAATGAAATGAGGTGACCTCCCCATCATGACACAGGCAGCAGAAAGCGGAGAAGCCCAAGCAGGTCCCCAGAGTGTAAAAAACATTGGTTGCTCTCCTGATAGTGGGCCTGTACCCCAGTTAGTATGGAATTCCAGGGGAACGTTTAGGGCCAGGCTGGCCTTGACCTCACTAACTCGTGATCCTTCAGCCTCCTACTCCCAAGTATTCTGATTACTAGCCTGGCCTGCCTGGCGTTGAGTATGTGTCTAGAACAGGGCAGGCCCCCACCTGGCAACCAAGGATCAACAGATGGCGAAGATCAGTTATACACGGGGGGAAAATACTAATTTTAAGCACATTTCTCCCCATTTTCATTTTTTTTATATCAAAATTACTTAGAATCTAGATCCTTCAATTGCACAGCTTCATAGTAGCTTATCTCGAAATGAAATGCTGCTGAAAGTAGCATTAATTAAAGGAAGCTCTGATGACTGGAAATACTATACTCCCCAGTGTTTTAATGCCCTTCATAGTGATGTGTGATCTTTTTCATTATTTAGGATTATGGACTTCAAGCTAGGTGTAGTGGTACATACCCATAAGCACAGCATGTTGGGGCAGGAAGAGTCATGTGTTTGATCTCCTTTAGTTTTGGTTCCTCTCCAGAGGCTGCATGCTTCCTGAGATCAGTTGTCAAAATCCTTTGTCTCCAGTTACTCACTTCCTGTTCCTGGTTCCTGTGCAGTCTACCTGTCATGGAGTTCCCTCCTAGCTTTTTCCACCTGAGGGCCTTCTCTCTAGTTGGTGAGAGAGTCTGTCCTGCCGCAGTGCCCTTAACCCTCTCTTTGCTCCCTTTCTGTCCCTCTCTGACAGGGGTAATGAGGTGTCTGCCCTAGCACCCGGAGGCTGAACCTGCCTCCAGCCTCTTCCTGCAGTCCCTTGTACCAAGGCTTCTCACATGTCCCCTCCGCCCGCTCCTCTACCCTGTCCACACAGGGGAGTCAGTCCTCGCTCTCCTGCTAGGATATGAGTGGTGTCATGAGGCGAGGGCCACAGCCCTGCCCGCTTCGCAGTGCCACGCCCAGTGCCTGATGCACATCAGGTGTTCTGTAAATATAGAATACTAAGGGAACACATCCAGTAGGTATTTTTGGTGTGGTCCTGGCAGTCCTGCACTTATTTGTAGACCAGGCTGGCCTCGAACTCACAGAGATCTGCTGCCTCTGCCTCCTGGGATCAAAGGTGTGTGCCGCCACCACCCAGCCCTCACAAACCGTTTTAAACCAGTGTTATGCTATTACAGTTTACATCCAATAGAATGCACTTTCACCTAGAACTTGTAATCCTCCCGCCCTACCCTCCCATGTGCTGGGCATCACCAGAGTGCCACCAGGCCATCCTTCCTTTTATTTATTTTCTGTGCGTGGGTGTTTTGTCTGCACACTGTGTAGTCAGTGCAGAAGAGGGCCTTGGCATGCATGTGGTAGTCAGAGGGCAACCTGGAGGAGCTGGAATTCAAGCTCCTCATGTTTGGTGAAGAGCATCCTTACCACCCACTCTGTGGTTTGTTTGTTTGTTTGTTTGTTTGTTTTGGAGGGGGTATTTGCATGTGAGTGCTGGTGCCTTCCAGAGCCAGAAGAAAGCCTTGGCTCCCCTGGAGTTGGAGTTAACAGGCCGTTATGAACCACCTAATGTGGTGGCTGGGACCCAAACTCAAGTCCTCTGTAAGAGCAGTGCACGCTCTCTTAACTGCGGAGTCGTCTCTCAGCTCCTTGTAGGGTTCTTTTGAGAGTCTAGGCAGCCTAGGCTGGCCTTAACTTAGTGACCTCACTGCCTGAACCTTCCAAGTGTAGGGTTTTGTTTGATTGCTTGTTTGTTTTTCTGGGGCTTAAGTGTGTTTATTTGTGTATAAATCATTGCAAAACCAGATCTAGGCCCATTACCTTAGTGTGCAAGGACCCACAGCTGGCCAGTCTCTCCCCACCCCCCAGTCCACAGCCTTCTTCTGGAAGCTCCCTTTCAGGCTTTGGAGGAATGGGTGTTACACACACCCCACTCAGCCCCAACCTTAATAAAGTGCTTGAACAAGGGGCAGAACACAGGTAACCTAGTCTCTCTATTCTCAACCCGAACTTGGGGAAGACACTTCTACCCAAAGCCCTCAGCATCTCCAGACAAAAGGCTGCATGGGCCCCTGGTGAGGCTGGGATACCCCATTCTCAGCCCCACAGGCTCCTTGGGCAAAGTGCTCTCCTGCCGGAGGGGAGGAAGAGACGCCTGGCTTTTTGTAGAGCTAGGCTGATGGCAGCTGGATGAACAGCTGAGAAAACAGCTTCATGTTTGTCTCACTTCTGTCAGAGCTCCCCAACCAAGAAGACATTGGCACAAAAATACCCTAAAGTTCCCAGAAGGAGGCGGGAAGGGTGCCCCAGGCTCCCCCACCGCCCAGGGAGGAATGGTAGCTGGGAGAATTTACACTTACGTATAGTGGAGAGTGAAGGTCTCTGTCTGCACGTGGGAATGTGATGTCATCACTGTACGCCAGAAGGAGAAGAGGGCTTGTCCCAGGTCACTCAGGAAGAAGCTGAGAACTGGACACCCGCCTCCTACCTCCTAGGCCACCCTACCATTTCTAGAACTGCACAGATTCTCTGGCCTGGCCTCCTGGCAGCTCTTACCCATACAGTGTCTCTGATTCTGGCAACTGTCCCCAGATCCTTGAGACAGGACCCCATCGCCCCAGCCAAGGAAGGAGTGATTTGGAGCCCATTCCTGGGGCTCTAAAGCAAGTCCTTATGGGAAAGGACATGTCCTAAGCTTCAGACTGATTCAGATAGATCCCTATAGCCTGATAGACTGTGCTCAGACCCTGACACTAGAAACCCCCACCCACACACCTGATTAAACCATACGGAATTCCAAATTCCTGACTGGCCAAGAGATCACCCTGGCCCTCATTGGCTGGAAGAAAAACCCCAGCCCTGATTTGATTGACCAGGGAAAAGATGGCCTTGGTCAAATGGTTGGGCCCAGAGCCACTTCGCCTGTGTCTGTCTGAGATCCCGGGATAGGATGGCTAGGTCCAGGAGAAGTGGGAGAAGGTGATGCCATAGAGCTGCTGGGCACAGAGTAAGAAGGCCCTTTTCTCAGTGATGAAGTAATGGTGGTTGCCCGCACGGCTATGCGCGTTCTGGATATAGGTGGTCCCCTGGGCTCACAGTAGTAGTATGGGCCTGCACTGCAGGTAGAGCCGCTGGCTGCCTAGTTGGGAGGAGCCATGCCACCCGTGCACATGGTCGCACAACTCCACCACACTCACCGTGGTAAATCAGCCTGTGCTCACCCAGGATTGCGACTTTTCCCTGTCCTTGCTCTTCTCCCCCGGAAGAGGTCGTCAAACTGCTGCATGCGGGTGGGAGGCCTCCGTGTTAGGGAGCAGGGAGGCCTGCCTGCTGGACGACATACAGGAGGCTGGCCTGCGCTTCTGCATCTTACCTTGTTTGAGGGGTCCCCAGAAGATGAACACTGTTTCGGGGGCCCAGTTGACAAATTCCTGGGGTTTCCACAGCACACAGAGCACACTAGAATGGACCACTTCCCAGAAGGTGGTTTTGTTGCCATTATCAGCCAAGTAGCAAGTAGTGATGGGAGCATCATTCATATAGATGGTGCACTCTGCCCGCTCAATCTCAGCACCGGGTTTGGTGCCCAGCAGGTAGCTGGCACTGGTGATGGTCACACACTAGTTGCACTGGGATGGCAGCATCTCATTGCCAAGGATAGGGAAGTAGGTGTTGGAGAAACTCCACTTGAGGTTAATAAGCCAACGTTTGGGGCCCCGCGGGGCGCTTTTGGAGCTGTAGAGGATTGGGATGGTGATGAGGGCAAAGAGGACCATGAATGTGCTGATTGCCACTCCTCTGCCAGGGAGCATGCGGCCTCCCGTATCCCTTCACATGGCACCAGGAGCTGATCTGCCAGGCTGCCCAGGCCCTGCCGCAGCTCCAACCCAAGGGATCCTAGTGCTGACTTTCACGGGCCCTCGCAGACCCGGCCCTCAAGTGTGGGTTTTGACCATTCAAAGCCAAGTACAAGAATGGGGCCTAAAGAAGACCCTTCCCCCCCACAGCTTTGACCAGTGAGGATCATTAGTTGCTACCTCAGCAAGAGCATTTTAGCAGAATGTTGGGGTTTAGAGAGGTGAAGACATTGAATTTGCATGTAGCTCACTCCTCGGTATGCCTCTACACCTTTGGATTGGAGGGGGAGCACCCACAAGTGAAAACACTGGTGTGCTCTCAGGGAGCCATTAAACAGAAACTGCGTGCGATGTCCCCACGGAAGGATGAAGCGGGGAAGGTTGTCTTGGAAAGGTGCGGAGACAGATGTTTACTTCTCCAAGACAAGAGTCAGAATTCACATGAGTGTTCGTGGAGAAGAGGCGGAAGGAGTTATGATTCCTGCATGGTCACGTCTCTTCTCTAGGACAGAGAATGACAATGTCCGTCAGTGGTGGAAAAGTGCTAGAAGCAGACGTTTTAGGGACGGGGTGGGCGGCAGCCTCACCGGGGACCCCCCGGGAGCCCGGTGGAGCTGCCAGGCGAGTGGGAGGGCACACAGCTGGGGCGTCTCACGTTCTGTGTTTCTCTTGTAGGGACGGCAATGGATAGGAGCACCAGGCAGGGTAGGAGAAGACGCGGGCGAGGCCACCAGCAGAGCCCTGCCCTCAGGCAGTGTGATTCTAGTGAGAGGCAAGTGTGCAGGTCTGGGGAGCCAGCTTTGCCTGGGGCCACTCTGGTGCTGCCCGGTGCTGCTGTGCCACAGGTGCGCCACCTCTCAGGATGAGTGGGCGATGGGGCCAGTAGGCTGGGGAAGCTTGACATGTTGCCATCAGCCCCCTGCCCTGGGGAGTGAGGGCAAAGGCACACGCGGCGTCCCAGTGACTGGCTTCTAACCACAATGTCAGCCATTAGGCGACCGTAGAGCTGTCTGCCACCAGTGGAGACTCGGGGCAGGCAAGAAAAGGTCTTTCTGGGAATTTTCTCTAGTGAGTTCTGGAAAAGGACTTACATAAATATGTCAGTTAACATATGTTGTTTATGCAGATACATGTAGTATGTAGGATAGCATATTTTCATAATATGTACACATCTTTGAGTGAACTGTGCGGGTCTTTTTTTTGTTGTTGGTTTTTTTTGGGGGGGGGGTTGGTATTGGAGGTTGCTCTCTATGTAACTCTTGACTGTCCTGGAACTCGCTATGTAGACCAGACTGGCCTCAAACTCATAGTGTGACACAGCTGCCCAACATACCAAGCCTTAATATACACAGAAGTGTACAAAGCAGAAAGCAGCGAATGCTGTGTGCCCAGTGTAAGCATTTACCACTTTATGTATGAAGGAAGCACAAACAGCCTTGTCTCAGCCCCAGCCCACACCCCGTCTCCACCAGGCCTCAGCTGAGGACTCCCAGGACTTCTGACAGTAGGAAGTCTTCATGTCACCCTCAGGTTTACTACACACGTGCCAATTTCTTACGTGTTGGTCCTCCTCATATGTATTTGGTGTGTGTGTGTGTACATGTGTTTATACCATGGTATACATGTAAAAGGGAGGGGACAAGTTTGCAGGGATCAACTCTTTCCTTTGCCATGTGAGTCCCAAGGACCAAACTTGGGTCATCAGGCTTGGCCACTTTTACCCACTTAGCTGACTTGCCAACCCAGCCCTTTTTTAAAGTAGATAAATTTAGGGGTGGTGAGATGACTCAGTGGATCCAGAGTCATGCTGCCATGATGTGAAGGAAAGAAGTGACTCCTTCAGACTGACCCCCACATGTATGTTTGTCCACACCCATACACAATTTAAAAAAAATTTTTTTTAAATTTCTAAATAAAAGATCATGATGTCATGTCCAGGTACTTCTCCAGAATAAATTAATACAAACAGCAACAAAACCCTTCAAAGACAATGGGAGAAAGGACAGAGCTGTAGCCCTGGTCCCCTCTGAAAGTGCTCTCTCTTATAAGCCACCCTGGCTTGACTGTATAACATCCTTTGATAGGCCACCCTGCCCTCGGAGCCCTCAGCACAGTGGGTCTCGTGGGTGTAAGTCTCCTTTTTGACCCGTACTGTCGAAAGGTCAGCACGGCACCCAATGTTGGTGTGCTTTCTTAAGCCCTGTTTTGGCAGAGTGGCCTGGAAACCTGCTGGGCACAGCCACCTTCCGGACTCTGTGTGGCAAGGATGGAGCAGCAGTCCTTGGATGAGAAAGACCAGTGTTTCTCACTGCAATTAATCCATCCTCCTGCTCACCAGAGATGGGCCGCCTCAGAAAGCTCTGGGCAGAAAGGGAGAGAAATCATTTTCCTACAGCTACGTATAGCATCAGTATGGATGACACGGGCTGTTCTTTCCCTCCCCAGACTAGCTTTGCAGACTCCCTTTTATTGTGTGAGCTGAGGATTCTCACCCTACGCTCCAGTCTGTGATTGCCACAGAGGCTGCTGGTGGCTTTACAAATGCAGTGTGTCAGCCGTGGCGCCACAACCTAATATCACCAAGGAAATGACCTCTGCTCACCGAATCTCAGCTTTTCCATCTGTAAGGTTGTCTAGCTAGATAAAATTTAAACTCTACTGCTGCTGAAGGCAATCAAGAATGGCGCTCACCTACTTGGCAGAGTAAACGCTGCTAATCGGACAGGGAGCCCAGCCTCTAACATTCTTATTGACAAAGACCTCTGGTGTCAACAGGTCCAGCACACGGTCATCACAGAGTACCCAACATTCTGGCCACCATGATGCTGAATCGTTGTCAACCTCGTCCAGCAGAGCTGGAGAGTCTTCCGTACCGGGTAAGCTGGGAGGGGCTCGTAGCTGGCCTGGAGGGAGGATAAAGCCCCATCCTGCCCTAGAGCAGGTGCTGAGTCTGCACTGAGCACCATCCCTTAGCCGGGGCTTACATGTGTTGCTTTGCTGGTTGGGGTGTGGAGAGCTCAGTCTTGACCTGAGGGAATTCTAGAGGCAAGCTGATTCACTGAAGGAAGGGACCAAGTGTTGGGAATAATGATTCTGGGGCAGCTGGTCGCTCAGCCGGCAGAAAGGACACATGGGCTCTTTATTATTGGGTGGCTCTGTGTTTTAATTTAGCTGGTTGAATTATTTTTCTTAAAGATCTTCCAGGCTTTTACTTCGACCCTGAAAAGAACCGCTACTTCCGTTTGCTCCCCGGTCATAACAACTGCAACCCCCTCACAAAGGAGAGCATCCGGCACAAGGAGATGGAGAGCCGAAGGCTGCAGCTGCTGCAGCAGGAAGACAAGCAGAAAAAGGTGGGCCTTCACCCTTGGCTGCCCAGTGGCCCCTACTCTGACAGCACCCATCTGCTGCTGTGGCCAGTCAGATGCCCTGTGACACTCAGTGAAATACGACAGACAGTGTGCTGTCAGATTTTCCCTGACAGGGAAATGATGAGGAAAAGAGCAGGCAAGAGGCCCCATTTCCCACTCTCTTTCTGCTTGCTGATGCCAGACCCAGGCATCTGGCCTTGTCCTGCCTACATCAGCCTGTGGCCTGTCACCGAGCCTAGCAGGTGGGGTACAGACTCCAGCAAACCCCCAGGAGTGCCTAAGAGGACGCCATCAAATTTTTTTTCATTGAATTTCTGTCCATTTAATACCTGTTTCTCTCATTGTGTGGAACTAAATACTTCTGTTACCCAAACCATAACACAAATACATCTCCAGTGGCTTTTTCTTTTTGTTTTTTGAGCAAGATTTCTTATAACTCATAAAAGTCTTGAGAGCATGCTGTGTGCAGGGATGGCTTTGAACTGGGGTGCAGGACTTCTCTCCCCAATGCTAGAATCCCAGATCTGTGCCAGCGTGATTGCCTTCACTGAGTCTTCCTGTGTTCTTTTGTTTTGTCTTGAATTCATAAACCAAGAAAATTACCAGAATGGGATTTAATGCATCTTCCATCCTACGAAAAAACCAGCTGGGTTTTCTCAACTTCACCAGTTATTGCCGGTAAGACAATACCTTATTTTGTCTTGAATATTCTTTCTTGTCCTTATTTCTGTAGTCTGCAGATGTAGTCAGGAGAGACCTTGTGCTACTCTCTGAGGGTCTGCCTTCAGTTTGCAGGCTGCCTTCCACATTTTTTAAAAAAAAGGTTTATTTATTTATTATGTATTCTGCCCGAATGTACACCTGCACACCGGAAGAGGACACCAGATCTCATAGATGGGTGTGAGCCACCGTGTGGTTACTGGGAATTGAACTTGGGACCTCTGGAAGAGTAGCCAGTGCTCTTAACCTCTGAGCCTTCTCTCCAGCCCCTCCACATCTTAAACAGCTTCAAGTAACTTGTTTCTCTCCTCCACAAGGAATGGAGACTCCTGGGACTCTAGTGGGAGAAAGGGGTTATGTAGACATTGCGTGGGACTCTGTGGTCCTCACAATAACTCCATTCCTGAGACCCCTTCCAGTGACACATACAGCATTAAGTGGACATGGACATTCTCAGCTTTGTCAGAAGGCCTGTGTCAGGGACCAGGGATGTAGCGCAGTATAGAGTAGTGCTTGCCTCACAAGCCTGATCCAAGCTCCAGCATTTCCAGAAGAAACTCTGCATAGGACTTTTGTGGCGTCTGTAATTCTCTAAGTTGTTCCCCCCTCCCATTTTCTAAAGAGGATATTGAGGTTCAGAGGGGAGTGACTTGCGCTACGGTGAAAAGAGAAGCTGGGTCAGTGTGACCGCAGCCCCTGACCCTAACCCTGCTTCCTCTACTTCCACTGGACCAGTGCCCGCCCCGGGAAAGGTTGGCTGTGCGGTACCCACTTCAGGGAAGAGCAGCTGTGGGGGTAGCACACAGCCTCCTGTGCCTCCCACCCAAGAAGAGCCTAAATAAGAGGACAAGCAGCTCTTGTGCTTAAACTGGAGAGGGAGCTGTGCTGTGGAGGAGGGAATGGGCAGGGAGGTGGGCGCTGTCCGTGCGGACTCCCGTAGTCCACCCCGTGCCCTTCATCTCTCAGGCACATTCTCTTCATCCCAGAGAAAGTCTGTCCTAGGTGACTGAAGCAAATCTCTCTTGAGTCTGTCTCTTTGACTTGGAGGAGAGCCACCCAGTGGTTCAGCATTGTGTCTGAGAACTGCTGTGGAGGTGGGTGTGGGAAAAGCAAACTCCTAGCTCTTTGCCTTGTTTGTTTGTTGTTTTGTTGAAACACGGTTTCTCTGTGTAGTTTTGGCCGGCCAGGACTCACTTTGTAGACCAAGATGGCCTCGAACTCACAGCAATCAGCCTGCCTCTGCCTCCCCGAGTGCTGGGATTCCAAGTATGTGCAGGTGTTTGCCTTTTTTTACGGTTGAAACGTGACCTCTTTGCCATGTTGCCCAGGCTGGCCTTGAACCTCTGAACTCAAGCCATCTTTCCACGGAGCTGGTTCTGCACACATGCCCCGCTGCATCAGCCTTGGGTGCCTGGCTGTGATGTCCATGCCCTCCCTGTTTCCGTTTCCCTCTGCAGTTTATCCCACGAGCTTCGGGTGAGCTGCATGGAGAGGAAGAAGGTAGAGATTCAGAGCTCAGATCCATCTGCTCTAGCAAGTGACCGCTTTAACTTCATCCTGGTGAGCATCTGTGGGTGTCCAGCGTGGCTGTCACGCCCGGCCTGATGCTAGTATTCACTAGGCCTAGCTAACAGAAGCCGATTGCTGTTGGCTTGGTGGGGTGGGATGGTGTGTGTATTTCCATCACTCACCCTTCATTCCTGTCCTGTGACATAAACCTGGGTGTAGCCACATGCTAAAAACAAAGTGTCTTGTCCCTGGCTGTGGGGCGGGCAGGTGAAAAGGTGCACACGGTGGGCAGTTATCCATGGGCCACCAGCTGCAGCACCAGAAGTTCCCTCGCTCCTGACCCTAGTGGCAGGGCCCTTCCTACTTCATCTGTAGGAAGTGGAAAAGTCTCTGTATTTACTGAAACCTGGGCTGGGACTCAAGACCAACTACGGGAGCCCCGGGTCGGTGAGACATTGTAAGGAGCCAAAGCATGCCCTGCACATGGCTAATCCACCCTCTCCATGGGCCTCCTGAGACTATGGCCTGCCGGGAAGGCCACATCTTTGCAGGAGTCAGGGAAAGCCTTGGAGACTGAAAGCCTTGACAGCAGAGCCTGTCCATGAGAGAAGTATTGGGGTCAGGCCCAGACTGCTGCTACAGCCCCTTCCCTGGCACTCGTGTGCCCTGGGCTGGCACAGTCTCCCCATCACAGCACTCCATGTGACTGGCTGGCTAGTACGGCCAGGAAACTGGGAAGGTGGCTTTCCACATTTGATTTTCAATTCTGGTAGGTTCATCCAGGCACATACCTCCTCAAATTTAGAGAGTAGGAGGAATTTCACTAGCACGAGAGTCTGTGTGCGCACAGACTTGTGTATAGGAACAGAACGTTACATAGGGAAAAAGATAAGAGTTTAGTTTAAAATAACAATGTTATGTTTTTGTTTGGAGCTCTCTAAGAGGGAGCTTATTGGGGTGTTTTGAAACAAGGGAACTGTCCCCCTCCCTGGCTAGCCTCCAACTCAGTCCTCCTGCCATAGTTAGCTTCCTGAGTGTTGGGATTACACACTGTGTTGTATTTTAAGTTAAACAGCAGAGTCTCACTACGGAGCTGGCCTAGAACTCACAGGGCTCTCCATGGTGTGGTCCTCTGGGCCACCATTGGGATCCTTCCAGGCTCAGTTCTGAGGTGGTCACTAAGAATGCCAGACTTCCTGGCCATGGCCTCTCTGCCATCTTCACCAGTGCCTCCGAAATGGCAGGGCAGACCCTGTGAGCTTGGCTGGAGATCACTCCACTGAGCAGGAGCTAAGTTAGGTCCCTGCCATGTTCCCTCATGGAGAGGAGCTGAGGCAGCTCGCTTAGCTCAGCCTGAGGGATCACATGCGGCCCGTTTCTTCCCTCCAGGCAGATACTAGCAGTGACCGCCTCTTCACAGTGAATGACGTCAAAATCGGAGGCTCCAAATATGGCATCATCAACCTGCAGGGTCTGAAGGCTCCCACGTTCAAGGTGCACATGCATGAAAACCTGTACTTCACCAACAGGAAGGTATGACCTGTCTCTCCGCCCTTCAGTCCTCTTGCCTTTGGGCCTAGGACACTGTTAGGTAGTTTGCTAAATTTAGAGAGGGAAAGGGAAAAGAGCTTTGTAAAGAACGCAGGAACCACTGTCTCACTTTTCCACGGGACAGATGGCTTGTTAGTTCCTGAGAGCCCTCAGGAGGAGGGCCCAGAGCTTTGTAACATTGGGAGAGAGGCTTAGCTTAGATGGGGTGGACTCAAGGCAGTGTGTGTTCACTGGCCATCAGGGCATTCTTTTCTGAAGGAACAGAATGGATCTGAAGGGGTGTGCTTCCCAGAATGTGGGCTGCAGTGATCACGGCCTGGATGGAGTCCTCCCCTGTGTGTCACAAAATGTCAGGCACTCTCTCCATCTAAGAACAGCCTTTACACTGCCTCTGCGACTTCCTCTTCAGGAGGGACATGAGCCGTAAGACTGAAAATGGCGTGGGGAGCCAAGTGTGGTAGCTATACTCCCACTCAGCACACAGGAGGCTGAGACTTGGGGTTTGCCGCTCGCTTAAGGTTAGCCTGAGCCATGAGGTGAGCCTCGCTGGTCTCAGGAGACAGGGAAAGGAAGAAAGGAAATAAAGAAACCCCTGGTGAGGCAAGATGCAGGACACCTTTGGTGAAGAGTTAGACTTGTCAGGCTGGAGAGAAGGCTCAGAGGTTAAGAATACTGTCTGCTCTTCCAAAGGTCCTGAGTTCAGTTCCCAGCAACCACATGGTGGCTCACAACCATCTATAATGGGATCTGATGTTCTCTTTTGGCATGCAGGCAGAATACTGTATAAATGAATGAATGGAATGAATGAGTGAATCTTTAAAAAAAAAGAGTTAGACTTGTCTCCTGACCCTGTAAAAATAGAGAACTCAGGTCTAGCTTGCGGGAAGAGGCCATTACTAGCTGCCTTGGCATGGGACCCATGCTGGTGTGCAGGGACTGCAGCCTGGAGTTTACTTCCTGTCCTCCTCAAGGGTCCACATGTCTGAGCAGGAAGCGCCAGTATCCTCAGAATGCTCCTTCCAGACCATTAAGAAAGAAATCACATGTCCGTTTCAGGGGTAATTTAGTGCTTGCCTGACTTGTTCAAAGCTTTGCACTCAGTCTCAGTACTGTGGGCGGCAGGGGCGGCATGTGTCTGGGCCCCTACAAGTCTTTTCTTCCTTTAATTTTAAGGGCCTCGTGTAGGTACGTGCCCACTCGTGCACATGCATCTGTGTGTGTCCAGAAGAGGGAGTTGGTTCTCCTGGCGCTAGGACCCAAAGTCAGGTCCTCTGTGAGAACAGCAAGTGCTGAGCCATCCCTCCAGCCCCGTAGCTGCCATTTTCTAGAAAAGCATTTTCCCATTGTTGTCCACGAGCAGCGGTCAAGCCAGTCTTTCTCTCCCCTTCCTCTCCAGGTGAACTCCGTGTGCTGGGCCTCACTCAGTCACTTGGATTCCCACATTCTGTATCCTTTCGCTGGCAGGCGAATGGGTTCAGTGGACAGCCGTTCTGGCGTGGACCTGAGCATCTGTGGACACAGCCAAGGGGTGGGCCGTTCTGCACCCGTCTCACCTTTTGGGAAAAGACTGCGCCTAAGTCCACAGCAGGGTGTCTCCACAGGCAGCTGAGGTCCAGAGGGGGCTGTTTCTGGATGACCATCAAGCTCCAGTGTGTCAGACATCTAGAACTTGATGTGTAATTGCTTGAGCTAGCACTGGGCCCTAGAAGTCTGCCTCCAGACCCCACCCACTGTGCCACTGACACACAGCTTCGGGCTCTTGAGACACCAGACAGACCCAGCATCCCTGCCGGGGGAGTCAGTGCACAGCCCTAAAAAAGTACCCGGCCATGAGGTGGAGGTGGAAACACTGAGAAGGCCGTGAGGGGGGGGCTCTTCATTTGACACTGAGACTAGATCTGAGGACCTGGGGCTGCAGAACTCACTGGGCTCTGCCTTCTCAGAACCAGCGGGGCTCTTCTCTAGGGACACCGCAGCCCACAGCGATGGTGCCTGGGCTTTCTGTTTAAAGTTTGTTTTACAACACATGTTCATGAACACACATGAACACTTGGTGTTAGTTCATTCCCGTAGCTGGTGAGTTCTTAAAGCCTGCGTGCTATCATGAACTTGAGGTTTAGCTCATCATGTGCTCAGGGAAATACACGTGTAGGCATGTTATACCATGGCCTCAACAGACTCGTCCTTGAAAACCTCAGTTCTCTGGTAGAAGACAGATTGCAAGGGACTAAGAGCTTTTAACTATGCCTGTGACATTATGTCCCTGAAGAAACTGCAACTGAATGTGCCAAGTCTAAAAAGTGTTATATCTGGACAGTGTTCTCTGCCCTACTTTGCGTTTTATGATTTCCTGAAGGATGCTAATGGCCATTCTTCTCCCAGAGGGTGGCCTTGTCTGTATCTGACTATCCTTAACAGGATTTTTTTCCAGGCTGTGCCTCATGGGCCTTGCGGAGACGCCGGGCTGCGCCACCCTCCTCCCAGCCTCACTGTTTGTCAGTAATCACCAAGGTAGGGAGTCCTTTCCTGGGTCTTGGAGAAATACAATACTTTGAGGGTGGGTCCTCTGGGTACCAGACGCTGGGCTGACCCCAGTCCAGCACATAGGGTGGCATAGGCGGCACTGAGGGAGCGTTCCCAGAGTCTGCCCCAGGATCTCTGCATTTTAGAGTTTGCAGCTTTTTAGAAACCCTTTAGGTGGGTTCAGCAGTCAGGGCAGAGTGCACATAACTAGCCGGTGCAAGACATCTAAACACTGGCTTGTGCTGCCTGTAGCAACCATGCAGAAGGCGCTGATCAAGCACCCCGGGGTGATCGGCATGCTGGCTGACTGCAAGCAATTCGCTCCTTCTGGCAGACTTCAGAGAAAGTCTGCTGTCTCTAGGCTTTCCGAGAGTTGGGGTCTGCCAGATGGGGTCAACTGCGACAGTGCAGACCCCGGCAGAGCGGCCTAAGGTACAGCTACTCCACTCCCACATTCAAGCATTGCTTGGCCCCCGGAAGATGGAGGCAGTGCCTACCTCAGTAGGTTCCTCGTGGAAGTAGATGAGGTGAACATTGCCCAACAACATGTGGGGCGTGTGTCGTACCACTTTACAGATAAGGAAACTGAGGTAAATAAAGAATTGGGGGCCAGGGCTGGAAAGATAGCTCAGAGGTTAAGAGCACTGTCTGCTCTTCCAGAGGTCCTGAGTTCAATTCCCAGAAACCACATGGTGGCTCACAACCATCTACAATGAGGTCTGGTGTCCTC
This sequence comes from Psammomys obesus, assembly GCF_907164565.1. Taxonomy (NCBI): domain Eukaryota; kingdom Metazoa; phylum Chordata; class Mammalia; order Rodentia; family Muridae; genus Psammomys; species Psammomys obesus. The sequence continues at coordinate 26,310,815 of NW_026596134.1, read as the reverse complement.
TGCTGGTGTTTAGGCAGAACACTGTATACATAAATACATAAAAAAATTAAAGATTTACTTGTATATACATACTTGCATGTATGCCTGTATGACAGAAGAGAGCATTAGGTCCCATTAATGCTTGCAAGCTACCATTAGTGGACCTCTGGAAGAACAGTCAGTGCTCTTAACCTCTGACCATCTCTCCAGCCCTTAAATACATAAATCCTAAAAAAAAATAAGAATGGGTCAAAAATTAACCCACAAAACTAGGTTTTTTTTGTGTTAGAAATCTTGATATTAATTCTCCTTGGGAATGATACAAAGTGAGGATAGAAACTGGAAAGGGATGGGAGGGAGGCTTCCAGGATACTGGCACGCCGTATTTCTAACCCAAGTGGTGGGCACATGGCTGGCTTTACCCCTTGGCTGTGTTCTGTCAGTTCATCGTTTTCAGTGTTTGACTTGAACACACTTGGTGTTGGGGTCAGTATTGAAAGCACATTCCCATGACACCCCCAGCACCCCTGTAACAGCTGTGCACTGTGGATGCACAGTCTGGACTGTGAGCATGAGTTGTTTCTTGAGCAGACAGCTCAGCTAAGGCCTTCTCTAGTTACCACAAAATCCAGTACAGTTCTTGGTCCTAGAGTTCTGGGGGCTGGGAATTCCAGCAGCATGAGCCAACCTTTGGGGAGGGCCGCCCTTGACTGCTGAGATCAGGGATTGTCTTTCTCTTATAAGTCCACCATTGCCACTTTGGAGCCCCATCTGCACGACCTCATCAGATCCTAGTCACTTCCCAGAGTTCCTCAGCATAGGACTTGGGGTGGGTAATTGTTGCAGATATGAACTCTGGGAGACACCTAAACCACTGTGGCCTCTGAACAGCTTTTCCTGGATCTGGTGGTTTCTAGCCTGGCAACATGGAGGGAAGTTCCTGGGCCTAGAAGGCAGCCCTGTTTTACTTTGTTTCTCCTTTCAGGTACAGATCAGCCTGGCATGCTCTGCAGTTTCCGGATCCCTGGTGCCTGGTCCTGTGCCTGGTCCTTGAATGTCCAGGCAAATAACTGCTTCAGTACAGGTGAAACGTGGCTGCCTCCCTGGGTGCCAAGTACAGATTTCCACAGACCTGAAGGTCCCACCCAGCAGTTCCTTTCCCCCAGACTGCCAGCACCCCTGGTCTGAGGGACCCATTTCTTGTCTCCACCAGGTTTGTCTCGGAAGGTCCTGTTGACCAATGTGGTGACTGGACAGCGACAGTCGTATGGAACCAACAGTGACGTCTTGGCCCAGCAGTTTGCAGTCAAGGTCAGTCTGACTTGGAAGAGCGTAATAGAACAATGCCTAGAGTGGAATATTGGTGGGAGGGCTCTCCTGGTGTAGCATCTGGGCCACCACATGGGAAGGGTGTTACTGTTGGTTTTGCTGGTTGTTTAGTTTTGATTCGGATTTCTTGAGACAGTCTCATATGTAGCCACAGCTGGCCTGGAGCTCACTATGTAGGCCAGGCGGTCCTTGTATTCACAGAGGTCCCTCTGCCTCCGCCTCTGGGGAGTGCTGAGGTTAAAGGTGTGGTCCACCAGGCCCAGCTGCATCCATAGGCTGCTCTGAGAGTGGGTCTGAGCTGAGCAGACGTTGGCTGGTACAGAACTGCCTCCCAAGCTCTTCAGCCAGTTTTCCGTTTAAATGGGTCGTTAGCAGTTCTTGAATATTGGATCAGCCAGAAGGCGACATCATTTTTAAAATTCTAAGTTGGGGCTATGGATGTAGCTCACTGGTAGTATCTACCTAGCATTTCATCTTTAGAGAGATTAAAAAAAAAAAAAAAAAAGAATGTATAGCTCTAATACTAATTCAGAGCACTTAGCTGGTATCATATAAAACTTTCAAGGTATACATTTAAAATTAAATTGTCATCATTACTGTATTTCAAAGACTCACCTATAGAAAACGCTATCTTTCTGCCGGGCACAGTGGCTCCTGCACGCATGTAATGCTAGCCCTTGGGGAGATGGAGGCAGGTGCATCTCTGAGTTCGAGGCCAGCCCGGTTTAGAAAGTAGGTCCAGAACAGCCAAGGCAACACAGAGAAACCTTGTCTTTAAAAAAAAAAAAAAAAAAAAAAAAAAACTATCTTGGAGAGAGTTGGAGGAGGGAGTCAGCTGACCTGTGTTAGATAGGAGCAGAGCTGATGATTCAGACCTCCATCCACCTGTGATAAAACCGACACTTCACCCCAGCTGTCTGCCCTCACTACCAATTCATCACCCCAGATCGCACCAAAGCCTTCATGGATACAGGGAGACATCACTTGGGCCTTAGAAAAGATGCCTAAGTGGACAGTGGCCCTACCTCCAGGCACCTACGGGCTCACCACAGGCCACACTGGAGGAGACACAGGGTCTGCATCTTCTACCCTCTCACAAGAACTCAGCCTCCCTTCTGACTCCACCAAGACCCAAACTCCTACCAACCCTAATGGCAGGACACACCCTCCCAGCCTTAAGGACAGGTGGTAAAAACTGGGCGCCACCCCTTTCTCTACAGACTCCTTTGCTGTTTAATGGCTGTCGTTCTGGGGAGATCTTTGCCATTGACCTGCGTTCTCCAAGTCAAGCCAAGGGGTGGAAGGCCACCCACGTTTTCCATGACTCAGCAGTAACCTCTGTGCGGATTCTCAAGGAGGAGCAGTATGTGCTGGCATCAGACATGGCTGGGAAGGTAGGAGATACCGACCTCAGACCCCAGGATGGCAAGGTGCAGACGGTACCACACAGGGGAATCTTGTCAGAGACCCTGATACCGAAACACCAGGGTGTGGGCTATCCTGGAGCTCCTTTGTTGCTCCACATGAGCTTAACCCTACCTAGATTCAAGTGCAGAAGGGCCTGTGGTTCTGTGATTCTGATGCACTCAGGCCTTAGGAGTTAGAGACATCAGTCTTCAGACTATGAAAAGGCCACTGAGACCACCTCACCCTTCCAGCACCGTACTCGGTAGTCATCCTGTGCTTGCTAGGCGAGTAATCCTTTTTGTTTCTTCCTACAGATCAAGCTGTGGGACCTGAGGGCCACTAAGTGTGTGACACAGTATGAAGGTCACGTGAATGAGTACGCCTACCTGCCCCTGCATATGCATGAGGAAGAGGGGATCCTGGTGGCAGGTGTGTAGGGAAGGGGAGAGCCCATCCATCAAGGGCTTCCTATGGGGTCTCACATATCTTAAAGAGGCGGAGCAAGGGAGTGGTGAGCAATGGGAACTACAGAAAACTGAGATAGCAACCAGCGGGCCTCTCTGAGTCACAGGATTCCATCAGAATCTATCTTGCCTAAAAGCTATCCATTCTACTCACATCCCCTTAAGGGGATGCCAGAAATAAAGGGTACCTATAGTGCTTGGATCCTGGCCCTTTAACATACCCATAATCTACCAAGAAGGGGCAGCTATCCGGCTGTGAAGCCCTGAAAGGGCTGAACTGACTATAGATGGTACTATTTCCAGGCCACAACACAAAATCTGCCTTTCTACATACAGAACAGTCGACCTTTGGTGTGTTCTCAGGCTTTCCAAAGCATCACGTGTGCTAACGTTCCCTGGTAAAATTCCTGGGGGCTAAGCAGCATCACTGTGCTAGGACTTACTTAGGTCCACTTGCCATATTTATCCACACCAGCACTGGGCTTCATCCTAAAATGGTATCCCTCAAGTCTTCATGTCAGCAGTTGCCATGTGCTGACCAGTAGACTAAAGATTAGCCTTGCCTGAGAGGGTGTCTGCCTGGCTGCAGCAGTGAGCCACAACCCCAAGTCCATCATCTGCCAAGGCACCACCGTGGGCCGAGAGTCAGTGAGTGGCCCTTTCAGGTGTGACTGCCGCCCCCACAGATCTGTCCAGAAGCACGCAGCTTCCGGGCTGCCTTAGCCCACAGTGTCTGGTGCCACATTACTCCCAACTTGGAGCCCTGCAGACTTCAACAAGTTCTTCAGCCAGAGTGGCTGTCATCTGCTCTGTTAGGATGTAACAGAGTTGAGAGGCCCTCCTGGCTTGTATTTGTCCTGAAAAGGAACCCGGCTGCCTGGCATCTAGATCAGGCGGGTGGGGCGCCCACTGAGAAGAATGAGCCTGGTGCTGGCTGAGCCACTGCTGTGCCACAGCCAGCCGGTCCATGCTTGTCACTTTGAACACCTGCAGCTAGTTACAGTCCTGGAACGACAGACCAACTCCTGGTCTGAGTTTTAAGAAATATATTAGCAATACCTTCCTCCCATGCAATGGTTCTCAACCTTCCTAATGCCGTGACCCTTTAACATAGTTCCTCATGTTTGCTGTCCCCAACCATAAAATTATTTTCTTTGTTACTTCCTAACTGTAATTTTACTACTGTTACAAATCGTAATGATCTGTGTTGTTTTGTTTTTTAATATTTTTGTTTTTTTGAAGCAGGGTTTCTCTGTGGAACCTTGGCTGTCCTGGAACTCACTTTGTAGACCAGGCTGGCCCTGGACTCAGAGATCCGCCTGCCTCTGCCTCCCAAGTGCTGGGATTAACAATCTCTGTTTTTTGGTTGGTTGGTTGGTTTTTTAAGATTTATTTATTACATGTACAGTATTCTGCCTACATGCACACCTGCAGGCCAGAAGAGGGCACCAGATCTCATTATAGATGGTTAGGAGCCACCATGTGGTTGCTGGGAATTGAACTCAGGACCTCTGGAAGAGCAGCCAGTGTTCTTAACCTCTGAGCCATCTCTCCAGCCCAATATCTGTGTTTTCTGATGGTCTCAGGCGACCCCAGGGAAGAGTCGTTGAACCCCCTCCCCCCAACAAAGGGGTCCCGATTCACTGGTTAAGAGCTACTGCACCCGTGTGTGTGTGTGTGTGTGTGTGTGTGCGTGCGTGTTTGGGCTTAGTATAATTACATTCACTCCTGAGAGAGCCTGAGAAGCTGAGCCTACATACCACAACTTTCTTTTCCTTCTCTGTCTAACCTGCTGCATTGTCTTCCCTCTTTCTTAGTGGGCCAAGACTGCTACACAAGAATCTGGAGCCTCCACGATGCCCAGCTGCTCAGAACCATCCCTTCGCCATACCCGACCTCCAAGGCCAACATTCCCAGTGTGGCCTTCTCTCCTCGGCTTGGGGGCCCCCAGGGAGCCCCAGGGCTGCTCATGGCTGTCCAGCAGGACCTTTACTGTTTCTCCTACAGCTCATTCTGTCCAGGCAATCTGGAGGAGGGCAGGTAGGAGTGGCTGGCACATTCTGTCTACCTCTAATGAGGACATTTTAAGTGGTGCTTGATGAGTTCAGATGGAGTCCTTCAGCTTCGGAGGTCACAATGCAAAGTGGCTGACGTGGGCGGCTGGAGAGATGACTCGGTGGTTAAGCTTTGGCTGCTCTTCTGGAGGACCCAGACTCGACTCCCATCACCCATATGGCAGCTCACAACCATCTCAAACTACAGTTTCTCAAACTACAGCCCTCTTCCGGCCTCTTTGATACCAGGCATATATGTGGCACAGATAGAACATGCAGGCAAAACACTCACAAATAAAAAGTGAATTTTTTTCAAAGTTTATGTGAAATAACGAGTAAAAGCGCAGTTAAATTGTGGGCTCAGAGCATGAAAGGCCTCCTACTGAGTTCCATCGCCATTTCCCTCCATTATTGTCAGAGCAGACTGGAATGAAGAACGGCTGCTCTCAAGAGGAACTGTGCGGTGGTGAGACCGCCTGAGTTGGCGCCGCAGTCCCAGGAAGCGCACCGTGTGCCCTCAAGAAAGGCAGATAGGATGCAGGCCATGGCTTTGTGTCTGAGGATTCAGGGCCAGGTCTGACGCCATTATACACAAGCAGCCTTCTCCAACAATAGCAATAGGTCCCAGATTCCTCAGTTACCTCACACAGCTATTGGGAGGGAAGATGGATCTTTGCCAGTGGCAAGGTCAAAAGAATTTGGCTTTGCCTTTTCATAATCTTGGAGCTGAGTTCTTGAAATATTTATAGTGTTAAGAAGCCTGCTAAGCAATAAAGCAAACAGCGTGTGTGATGTGTTTCTTGTTTATACTTTTGTATAAACCCCTCCTGAGGGTTTCTGTGTAGTCCTCACTATTCTGGAACTCACTCTGTAGGCTAGGCTGGCCTCTACCTGCTTCTGCCTCCAGAGTGCTGAGACTAAAGGCAGCATGCACCACCACACCCAGCCTGATGCAAATCTTGATCCCTGGGCCACTGAAACAAGTACCCAAGGATATCCCTACTTGCAATGGCAGAAAAGAGACCTGAAGACCAGCTTTAATACCTTGCTGGAGACCTTCAGGTTGCCCTCTTCTGCGAGTGCTCTGGGAGGCTGCTCTCTAGACCTCTCCTCTGTGTCCCTGGCCATCAGTGGGACACAGTAGGCATTGTCAGCAGGCAAGCAGAAGCTACAGAGCAGTGGGTGGAGTCCTCTGGCTTCCTTCCTGTTGGGACGAAGTCCGTGGCCTTTATCAGAACAATTCTCTGGGTTCCAGTGACTTTTCTATTTGTCTCAAACACATATTCCTGTTAGCCATGGTGCTCCCCAATCAAGCAATTGCCCATGAGTATTCATTCTTCTTCCTCCTAATAAAACTTGCTTAGAAAACCAAATCCTCAAAGTGAGTGAGATTGTCACATTTAGATCTCTCCTTTTATTTGATCCTTGTAACAGTTCATAAAGGAGTCAGGGAATAAATAGTAACATAGTGACCAGTGTGATCTTACTGGCCAGGATCCCTGGCCAGTGTTCAGTGTGTGCCTGATTGACAAGCACTAGGCACCACCTTTAGGTGAGAAGCTGTTGCAATACCAGTGTCCTTCCTCTTCAGAGGCCATAGCCTGAGCAAAGCCACAAAGGTGCTAGACCACAGCAGCCTGGAAATACAGGCTCTTCTAGTTGTAGAATTGTGAGGGTAGGTGTCAGGATAAAGTAGCTATTGAAAACATGGCAGCGGCCAAGATGGCTCAGCACAAAGCAATGTGTGTCCCATTAACTGCAAACCATCTGATGGCTCTTGCCACGTGCAGTGCCTAGGTCTGACAAGTACATGGGGGAATGTGACAACAGTAGCCTAACAAAGGTGGATTAAATACAGTGTCTTCTAAACAGTAGCTGAAACTAGTTCCACTAATGAGAATGCACACAGGCAGAGACTGAGTTCTCTCCGGGAAAACGATTCTAAAAAGCTAGAAATACAAAAATGGTTGCACAACTATCATTACAACACTTCCCCCCAACACCTGGAAGCCTAGCTTTGTTCCCAGCTGGAACTTGTAACACCTCTGGGCCAGTAGCTGGCCTAGGGAAGCGTCCATCGCTGCTGTCAGAGGAACCTCAGAACAATGGGAAAGGTGAGACTGCTGAGCCTTCCGGATGTTAATGGACACTGGCTTTTCAACGTTCTTCTTAAGAAAACAGTACTGGCTGACCTTATCTGGAAACAAAAGCCATGGTGCCTTGAAGGGCTTGGAGGTGACACCAGGTGGCTCTGCACTGAGTTCACATGCAGCTGTAAACCTGTGAACACAGCCACCCACCTTCCAGGTCGGTGAACATGGAGAGTTCACACGATGCCTGGCAGTGCCACGGGCTACTGAATGGCTTTCCAATTGCCAGTAAGCCAACTAGCTGAGAAGCCCCAGAAGTGTGTAAGGATTCCCCCACCCCACCCTCCAGGCCCCTACTTAGGAGACCGGTTAGCCACGACGGAGGCCTCCTGTAATCCCAGTGCTCACTGAGCAGCCATCTTCACCTGCAAGCTAGTTCTGTGCAGTTATTAAAGCCTGTATGAAGCACCTGGTGAGGAAGGTGGGGAGAAGTGACCTGTGCTGATGGTGTCCTGGGAGTTATCTGTGAGGAGAGGGATGGGTGTTCCCTGGAGGAGAGCCATGCTGTTTCTTAATCCAGGTGCTGGCTGCATTTGTGGCATCCAGCTGGAGAAAATGAACCAGGCTGACATGCTTTACAGTTGAGGATGTTTCTGCAGGTCTTAGCCTGCAGTTGGCCAGCTTTGCCCTCAGCTGAGGCTGGGATCCCGTTGGTTTGGGCTAAGAAACGAGCCCCCTTTGGAGGCTGGTGTACGTCCTCTCTTGCACTGGTTTGAACAGCATGAAAAGGAAGTTTGGCAGATTTTCCTGTGAGATTTCTAGAAGAGTCTAGAATTGGGTGGGTGGGTGGCTGTCCCCACCACATGGTTGGCAGGACTCATGTTCAAGGGCCCTAACAATACAGCACAGGGTCTTAAACACACTCCTTTAACCTCTCTTCCTCAAGCCCTCTCAAAATAAAGGTACAAGAGAAGGAGCAGGAAAAAGTAAAAGATGAAGGAAAAGGCAGGGAAAGGAAAACTGCAGATCAGTATCGGTAGCCACAGAGAACTGGGGCATGATGGATAAGGAGGTAGGAAGTAGAGGCTTGAAATGCCCAGGACATCTGAGGCCCTACGGAGGCCCAACACCACAAAGAATTTTTCTCTGCCTTCACAGACCACTGACACTCACCTGTTTCAAACATCAAAGCTGCACATTAGAAGTGTTGTCCAAACTACACCATGACACAATGGCCGAGCAGAAACCAAGCTACAACCCACCAAACTAGGCTGGCCGGCTGCATTTGGCAGGGCTGCAGCTGTCCCTAGCTCTCAAACCCCACCTCTTTGACAGGGGCTGAGGGAAGGTGACACTATGGTGAGAACTTAACCCCCTGGTCACTAGTAAGAACCCAAGGCCTCCGTTTTACCGTCTCTAAGCGAAGGAGTATCACGGCAATCCTGAAGACCTGGTCCCGCTTGGCAAACTGATCTGGGGCATGCTGGACACCTACCTGCAAAATGAGAACGAGGGCTGTAGTTCAACTGCTGGAGTGCCTGCCCAGTGGGCAGCACGGCCTGGCTTTGATCCCCACCACCATGCAAAGCAGGCATGGTGGTGCACACCTGTGATCCAAGCGCTCGGAAGGTAGAGGCAAGGATGATCAAGTTTGAGCCTGGAGTACATGAAACCACGGACAGGAGGAGCTGGGGGGAACTGCCAGCCATTATGAGGTTGGTTAAAACACAGCCCAAGTTTAGAGTGGGGACATTCTTCAAGTCCCAGCTGCTTGGGAAGCTGAGGCAGAATGATGACTTCATCTCTTGAGTTCAAGACCAGGCTACCATAGAATCAGACTGCCATCTTAGGTGTGTGTGTGTGTGTACATATACCTGGGTTTATGGACCTATAAAGGAAAAAAAGCTGGTCTGAATAATAAGCTATTTACTGTATGTAAAATATGTCCTCTCCCAGACATGCCTCTCGACTTCTGCTCTGCTAGCTCCCAGCTACGTTCCTATCAACTTGGAAAGGAGATACGAGAGCAAAAAAGAGCCAACACAGTTCCGCAGGAAGATTCCTTTATGATGGTGAATGGATGATACAGTTCTAGAGTAGGGCCTCGGAAAGGAACAGGTCTAAGAAGGACCAATCCGCTCCAGGGCTCACGTCACTGGACACACACCCCAGGAATGACTGCCCACACACTTCCCGGAGTCCCCACCCCGCCCATCAGTTCAATCAATAGTGATGTTGCTTTAGTTCTTCTTTTTTGGCCACTGAGGATAAACTCCACACTGACAGGAGCTCAGCACAACAGTCTTTCCAGTCATGATCGATATGATGTCCGAGCTCTTGCTGAGAAACATTTGTTCATTTGGTTTCTCTTGCAAGAACCAAAGATAAGTTTTCCTTATGATCTGTTGAAATATTTATATATATTTATTTATATGTATTTTAAAAAACACAACTAACAGTCCATTCTGTGCTGTTTCCCTGGAAGGTTTCTCGTGACTGCCCATCCCCCTCTAACAGACAGAGGGGCTGTATGTATAGGAACAAAGAATAAGACACTTTGAGCAAAATTCCTAGTGTGACACTCAGAAGCAGACTGGACTCCAGGGGCAGAGGGGAGGCGTTAGGCTCTGACTTGGGGGCAGGGTGTGGCCCTCTAGGAAAGCCTAGTGGTGACAGAAGCATCAAGGAGCAGATATCCTGCTAGGGGAGACCTACCTCCTTCTGGACTCCCCAACTCCAGGAGCCACAGCACCTGCATTTCGACTTTTCATGTCTCATGATTCTAACCCTCTGCCCCTCTACATACACCAGTGGCTTCCACACAAACAGGCTAGAACCACAAACCAGGATTCACCGTGGGAGAGGTTGGTGGAACCCCCTAGGCTGCTCCAAGCAAGACAAGGTTCAAACCCAGGCAGCCATGAGGGGGAAAAGGGGCAGGAAAGGATGCTGCCAAGCTCTGGGAGAAGCAGCAAAAGGTGACTGTGAACCTGGCTCGCTTCAGGAGGAAGACTGGCTCCCAATGGCACCTTGTCCCTGTGCTAGGGACACACTGAGGTACGTCTTCAAAGCAGAAGCAGTCTCGACCACTCCAAATCCCCTCTAGATGGATATACAGAGATAGAGAGAGATTTCTTATTTTTTAACTAAAGTAAATGTGATGGACTCGGGGGGGTCCATTCCGCTTTACTGAGAGCCACTCAGTCCCCTGCCCTGAGGTGGATCATGCCTTCGGGTCTACCGTCAGGCTCACCTCCACTGAGGGAAAGTGGCCCGGGGATGTCAGAGGAGAGCGCACACATCGCACACCACACCCGGTGAGGGCCTACCTCAGTGAGACTTCTGTTTCTAACCCTGAGAACCTAAGGAGTTGTGAAGGAGTCGGAGAGGGAGCTGGGGTTAAAGGTCACCGGGCTTTTTATTGCAGTTGAAGCAGACTCGGACTGGATGGTCCCAGCCGCGAGAGGGGACGGCCCTCCGGTCATGGGAGCACTCGTCACAGAAGCCCTGTCCACAGGCTCGGCAGTGGTGTTTGGAGAGCTTGACGCTGAACTCCTTGCGGCAGTTGTGGCAGTGCAGGATCTCATGGTCAGGCACCCAGTAGGCTGGCCTGGCAGCATCTTTCACCAGGCCTACACCAGGGAAGGAACGTGAACAGTCAGGACACTGGAACCCTGTCCCTGCGTCTCTCTGACACTTCATGGCTTGTCATCCCAGCTGCACACCGAACCATCACTGTGCTGAGGTTTTAGGAGACTCCTTGCTGAGGATGACCCAGCACTTCTGGTCTTCCTGCCTCCGCTTCCCTAGGACTGCGAGCAGAGCGCCACTGCATCCAGTGTGTGCGGTGGACTTCAGGAATGCTACCCAGACACTCTGCCACATGAATCGTATTGCCAGCCCTGCTGCGGGGTTGTGTGGATGTCTGAGGTAACTGTGTGGGGTCCATTTTCTTCTCCTAACCTTATCAGACAGGTTCCAGGGAGAGAACGCCGTGCCTGGCTTGCGCTGAAGGAGCCTGTCACCACTAAGCGATCTCCCCACCAAACCTGAGCTCAGTCTGCAGGTCTCACATGGTAGGAGAGAGCCAATTCCTACAAGCTGTCCTCTGATCTCCATGTGTGCGCCACGGCACATGCATGTAAGTGATCACGCTCCCTCCACAAACACAAGAGATAATTGAAAATCAAAACAAAAAGATGCCAGGCTTCAACCTTGACCACAGGGCCTGTGGCTGAGGTACTGATGAGTTTGGTTTTTTGGGGGGTGGGGTGGGGATGGAATGGGGAGTGTTTTGAGATAGGGTTTGTGTAGCTACTCAGGCCATGACACAAACATACAAAATGCTATAACAGGTTCCCGGGCATGTCTTCCCTAAGAATCCTGCTCCCCTTCCTTGAATCTAAGCAGCCTCTGCAACTACAATGAATTACAGAAGCATCTTCCTAGACTTCTTCCTCCTCAAACACTAAAGCCGTAGTTGCTGCCTTTTTGAGACAGGGTCCCACTACGTATCCCTGGCTGGCTTAAAACTTGCCATGCAAACCAGACTGGCCTCAAAGCCTGAGACCTACCTGCCTCGGTCTCCTGAGGGGTGGGCTTAAAAGCATGTGCCACCTGGTTCTATATATTAGCTTTAACATTTATTAAATATTAACACTTATTCCCTTTATGTATGTATGTGTGTTTGTGTGTCACGTGCGGGTGTGAGTGCACTCGTCTGCACACGTATGTGTATCTACATGTGCACACAAATGAAAGAGACCGAGAGCCAAGACAGTAGAAGATCGCCTAGAGCCAGAGTCATAGGTGGGTGTGAGCTGTCCAACACGGGTGCTTGAACATGAACTTAATGTCCTCTGTGATGGCAGCGAGTGCTCTTAACCACTGAGCCACTTCTCCAGCCCCAAAACATTAGCTCTTGAAACCCTGAAATACCACTGTGGTTCATCCACTACCAGAGGCATCATGCAGAGAGCCCCGAGAGAGGAAGTGGGGTGCTCCACTGAGCCTAGCGTCTACCTGTCCTCAGGTCAGCTTGGACATTCCAAGTCAGCTCAGACGCTTTCCCGAGATATTCAGACAGTAACTCCAGGGAGGACACTAGGGGAATGAGGTCTGATCGCTGGATGTACACTATTTTAGACAGAACAGCACGGACCTGCGCTGGCGGACAGCAACAGATGGTAGAAAGGCTGGCCTCCAGGAGGAAAGCAGATGCTACTGAAGGATTCCACACACAAAAGCAAATGTAATTCGTTCTTTCATTCCTTGCTCCAAACTCAATCCAGTCAGCAAGCAAGTCAAAATGACCATCCGGGGTAGCCTGAAACCCCTCCTGCTACATGCAATATATCCAAGCCAGGTACTGCCCAGGCCCACCTAGTGGTATGTCAATAGCTGTCACCACGGCTCCCAAGGTGTTCTGCACGGCCTCGCCCACCTTCCGGGCAATGAGCGTTCCTCCTTCGTCATCTGCCTGCACCTCAGTCACGTCTGTGGACAATCACAAGGGACAGCTGTTACCTAAGAGGAAGTGATCTGTGGGACCAAACAGTTCAGACCCTGAAACTGGCTTGGACATCTCTTGTCCTTTACTTCCAACTCTCTTGGACTGATCTGTAACATTTTTAAAGTCAATCTTCTTGGTTCTGGGAGCAGGACCTAGAACTTTCTAGAGACAGAGGGAGGGCCCAATCTAACCTTTAAGTCCGCCTTTCCAGAACTCATCGGCTATATGCAGATATATGTCTCTCAGAAGCAAAACTGAGCTCAGAGCTCAGGGCCAGGCCAGGTTCTCCCGCACCTCCGCCCCAAGGATCAGCAGCACAGGCCTATACTAACTAGGATCTCAGGGGAGGCCTCTCGGAAGTGATACGGTTGGGGCAGTGAGCACGTAGTGCTCGATATTCAGTGGGTGTGAAGACGGGTGACTCTCCTGCCACCCTCTCGGGCCTCTGAGCCCCACATTACCTAACTGGACATTCCTGGCATCATAGCAGTTGTCACACACACGGACGGGCGCAGGTCCCCAGCCCCGTTCAGGCACTGGGCGGGTCTTGGATGAACAGCTATCGCAGAAGCCCTCACCACAGGCCCGGCAGTGATGCTTGGTGTCGTTGTCCTTGAAGGATGTGGCACACTGGCTGCAGCTCTGTTCCAAGTCCAAAAACAAAAGAGAGAGGCAGGGGTCCTATACTCCTGCTCAACCGGGGGTAGGGAGGGGCACCCAACCCAGGGGCAACCACAGACTCCTCAAAGTGGGTTCCAGCTCGCTAGGCCCCAAGCTTTCTGGGGAAAGGAATGCTCTGAATGCAGAAAGGGGAGAGGCAGAGTGTTTCCGGTTACAGAGGTTCAGACAGAGACAAATCCCAGGTTGTGGGTACCTTAGAGGACTGTGGGCCAAGCCAAGAACAACCTCAAAAGGCTCCTTTCTCCGGACTGTGTAGCTTTAATTCCAACATCTAAGCAATATTAACTAGCTCTCACAGGTCCAGAAATACAACCCACCAAGGAGAAAAATATTTACAGGACACAAAAGAAACTCCAGAAACAAAGCAACAGCCTAAAGCTACACCCTCCAAGAGTCTAGGCGCTAACTCTAGGAGGGGAAAATGTCTGTGCCTCCCTCCTGGAACCAGCTTAGCACCAGGCAACATGGTAAAAGCAGGACGGTCTACATCATGGCTCAAGAGGACTCCTACATCATACCAGAATCTGGGAGTTGGGCCTCCAGTAGGCAGGGGCAATCTGGTCTGTTAGCCAAGAAGTCACAGCCTTAGTGGGTCCGAGGCTAAGCTCAGACACTGACTGAGCCATAAAGTTCATCCCATCCAACAGACGCTGGGCAGCATTGTTGTTGTCCTTCAGAAATGCATCGGTCTGCAATGAAAACACAAGGCCTCATCAATCCCTGAGTGTAGGGAGGAAAAGGAGAGGGCTATCTGGGAACTCAGGACTGTAAGCCAGCAGGCAGGGCAGAACAGAGACAGACTGGCAATCTACCTAGCTGACTGGCAGTATCACACGCATCAGTCAGCACCCATATTCTCATCTGGGTGACCGTGGTGCCCAATGTACAGTTAGTTGCTCAACTCACGACTAATTCTGCCCTCCAGTTCAGAAGGTGATGCATCCTACAGGGAGCCCACAGCAAGCTCAGTTAGGAATCCTTCTTCCCAGTTTCTCTAATACATGTAAAGCTCTAAGAAGCCTACTTCTATAAGTACAGGGGCTATTACATGGGCTCTGAACCCTGCTGGACTGTGGCCTCTGAGAATAGTGACCTACCCTTTTCAAGTATCAAGTTCAATCCAGACACACAGTACTTCAACAAAGTATGTTAAAATAACAAGCGAGCAGGCAGACACACAGTGCAAGGCAGCTTCAAGGACTAAGAGAACTGCAGCTGAGATGCTGTTTTCACAAGACAGAGAGTAAAGTCACTTTACTTTACTTGCTCGCTTCCCAAGGCCATGCAAAATCCTTGCAATATGTCAGCCTACACTGTCAAGGCCATCCAGTCAGGGAGGTGGGCTCCAAAAAAGATATCACACAGAAGTGTCAGAAATTTAGTGAGGAGAACGGAGGTAAGCAGAAGTCCTCAACTCTGTATGCCTGTATGATCCAAGAAAGCTCTAAGGTGGATTTGTAGCAATCCACCTGGATCTGTGGTTTGGGTCCAGACTGCCCTTTAAAGCCCATGTGTTTGTTCCCCAACTTGGCTCTGTGAAAGGATGCTAGGAACGAAAAAGATAAAACCCACTTAGTTCTAGATCATTACGGATGTGCTCCTGAAGGGGACTATGGGATGCTGGTCTCCTCTCTTTTGGTTCCTAGTCTCGAGGTCAATGGGTACCTTCCATCACACACTCTATTTTACTATAGTCCCAGGCAACACAGACAATTGGTCATAGAAACCTCCAAAAACTGTGAACCAAAATAAAAATTTCTTCTTTATAATTTGGTCATCTCAGGTATGTGTTACAGTAACAGAAAGCTGTCCAATATGACTATTGGACTGAATGGTCTACCTAAGTTTAAGTAACACAGCTACCAGAATTATACAGCAAGGGGAACAACAGTAAAATAATGCCCTCTGAGAAAAGTAGTTGGGTTGGCTTTGTTATGATTCATAAGTAATAACAAATACAAATAGTGACTTGATTTTATTCTTGTGTAGTCTTTCTTTCTCTCTCTCCCTTCCTTCCTTCCTTCCTTCCTTCCTTTCTCTTTCTTTCTTTCTTTCTTTCTTTCTTTCTTTCTTTCTTTCTTTCTTTCTTTCTTTCTTTCTTTCTTTCTCACTCTTTCTTCTTTCTTTTTCTTTTGAGACAGGGTTTCTCTGTGTAGCCTTGGCTGTCCTAGACTTACTTTGTAGACCAAGCTGGCCTCAAACTCAGAGATCCGCCTGCCTCTGGCCCTCAGAGTGCTGGGATTACAGGTATGTGCCACCGCGCCCAGCTGCAGGACCTTTCTAATGTTATCCCAAGCTGGACTTGGAACTCCTAGGCTCAAACCACCCTTCTGCTTCAGCCTCCCCAGGGGCTTAGAACAGAGCACACTATACCATGTGCTGCTGTGGGAAATTACTGATACAGAATGAAAGCACTGACTGTATCACTGTCTCCTGAACAGATCTGGTTTTCTAACACCCCTAAACTCAACAGGCAAAGTTGAGAGGCCTACAGTAACTCTACTCCTAAATGAGCCATGGGACGCACCTGTCATTTCAGCACTTGGGAAGTGAAGCCCGGAGGATCACAGGCTTGAGGCCAGCCTGGGCAATTCAGTGGGACCCCATTTCAAAGTACACCTTCCAGTTTTTAAAAGGTACTTCACTGAAATTTCCCACTGTGGAAGATGGCTCAGCAAATAAAGGTGTTACTGCCAAACCTGAGAAGATGAGCCCAATTTCTGGGACCCACAGGGTAGAAAGGGAGGACAAACCCCACAAGTTGTCCTCTGACCCCCACGTGTGCTGTAGCGTGAGCATACGTGCACATGTGTGCACACACACACACACACACACAAAATTTCCCAGAAAACATAAATAGCTTTCCCACATGCATTTTCATTAATAAGAAGCCATTATTTGAATAACTGTCTAAACAAACAGGAAAATGTTAAGTCAAACTACAGCACTGAGTCAAATGAACTATCATGAGAAAAGGCAGGATAAATGGCATGTACACGCCTATAGTCTCAGCTATCTAGAAGACTCAAGCAGGATGTTCACTTGAGTCAGGGAGCTCAATGCCAGCCGGAGCATCGCAGTAATGCCACATCTCTGCAAAAATAAATGAACAGTAAGTATATCTACAAAAATATGGACATGTGCATATGGAAAGTGAGTAGGAACATACAAGATGAGGTCTTATTTGCTTGAGATGACAGACTAAGTTTCAGCTACTTCACGCAAGTTCGTGTTCCTATTATTCATATGATGGAGAAATAAGGAAGGAGGGCTGGAACGAAATGGGCTCTACGGATCGTCTTTCTAAGCCACTAGTGTGGTGAAATCCAGGGCTGACTTTTCTACGGTAAGCAAGCTCTGCCTCTCCAGACACAAAACACGCAATAACTGAACAGGGCAAGAGACAGGGGACCCGACAAGCGGCTCTTACTCCAGGCCATGCGTGTACAATCTCGGTCCGAACCACTGTATCCACAGGATCTTGGTTCCCAAACCAATACTGCCGGCTCCTATAGACCACGCCGCAGTTAGGACATTCGATCACGTACCTACGAGGAGGCAAGTCAACAGTCAGCGCTTACTCTGCCAGGTGCTAAGAAGACAAACACCAGCACCTCTCTGGCCGCATTAGTCAAACTCACCCGGACCAGGCGTACTTCGCTAGACCCATCCAGGGAGAGTCAGTGGAAGCAGATGTTTTGGGCACCACACTGACTTCCTTGCCTCTCTCGTAGCAGGCCTGAAACATGGATCACTCTGCCAGTTTAGTCCAGGTCCCACTGGGGCCCCATGACCTCCTCACATCCCCACCCCACAGATCATACCAGCTTGAGCTTAAGCCCCTCAGGAGTTTAGTTTCCCTGCAGAAGCCAGTGCTAGTCTGGGACCCAAAGCTATGCTCTAAATTACATGCCTGTCACAGCAGAGGACATCCCCACCTAAAGTGGTTTCCTGAGAAGCAGCTCCGCTAAAGTGAAGCGAATGGATGACCCTTAGCCCTGAGCTCGACAGGAGGGAAGAACAAGCTGAAGCAGCAGAGAAGAGGCCCCAGAATGAGGGGTGAGCGCTGCTGGCTCAGCACTTTCTCATTCTGACCATCGCAGGGTTTCTAGGATTTTCCCTGTTGGGGGGTAAGGAGCAGCTCAGCGGACTCACCTTACAGGTGTAAACTCGGTTGTCATACTGGTGTGAGTACCTACAGCGGGTCTTGGCCTCGTGAGGCACCCCTTCCTTGGCATGGTTCATGCTGTTCTTACACCCTGCCCTGAAAGAAGCCAAACACAACAGTGAGACAGCTGAGACGACAGCGGCACTCCCACAGGAGTGTCAGGACAGTCGCTGGGCCACACCAGACCTGGGGTCCCAAGCACACAGGGGGTGTTCACCTGGAAGCCCCTCTGCCACACCGGCAGTGGGCTCACAACAGACAGCAAGCAACTATTGCCCTGAATGGAGAAATGGGGAAAACAAAATCAGCCTGGCTCCTCAGGAGAAATGGAAGAGCTGGAAGACACCAACTTGACTAGAGATGAATGCTGAGCAGGTGTTAAGAAGTTAAGACTAGAAAAGAGGTGAGCCTGAGATGCGGTTAGTTTAAATGAGAAGGGTCCCAACGTGGTCATGTGTCTGAATGCTTGCTCCCCAGTTGGGAAGGACTGGGAGACCATTTTGGAGGTGGTCTTTGAGTTTTAAAAGCCCACACCATTCCCACCCCTCCCTCTCTATCTCTGTCTGTCTGCCCCTCTCAGTCTCTGTCTCTCTCTCTTTGCCTAAAGCATGTGTCTCAAGATGTAAGTTTTCAGCTAATGCTCCAGGGCCCCGCCTACCTGCCTGCTACCACCTTCCCCATCATGATGGTCACTGACTCTGAACCTCTGGAGCTGTGAGCCCCCAAAGGAAATGCTTTCTTTTATAAGTTGTCTTGGCCGTGGTGTCTCTTCACAGCAACAGAAGAACAACTAAGACAGGAAAGTTAAACCACATGGTTGCCAAAAGGTAAAAACGAAAAGCAAGCCCCCAAATTTGGCAATGTACCCAGGGGAAGCTGAGTGCTGAACACTTTCAAATGAACAGTGAGCTCTGACAGGCTGACAAGGCAGAAACAGACCAGCACTCTAGGGTTTCACTGTGGTAACAGAAAATTCTAGAAACCCTGCAGAATGAAAGGTGATGACCCAACAGTGCTTACTCCTGTCATGCCAGACCGAAACAGAGCAAAAAGAAGTATGGGTCACTGGCAACTAATACCTCTTGTCTCTTCACAAGCGGAAGTCCCCCAAAACGTCCCTTCCCTCTACTATAAAACTGAGAACCTTTTCACGCAAGCCAGAAACAGTTCTGTTGAGCCATGACCAACAGCCATTCATAGCAATGTGAGTTCAGGTCTCCTCCTGTAAACGAACAAGAGTGGAGGACAGAATAGATGGCGCCCTGAAATAAGTAAAACAATTCGGAGGTAACGAGAACTTGGAGATGTGTCCACAGGACAAGGACACAGCAACCTGGCCTTGGCACACTGTGGTTAGACTCACGGGATCCATCAGGCAAGTGAGAAGACTGTGATTTAACTGCCCTCCACAGCTTAACGTGATACAGTGATCCTCAAGGTAAGGGGTGTCACCCCACCCAGGCACTATGAAAACCACCAACTCATAGGTTCTTTGCAGATCTACTAAATGTGAAATGGGGCTAACCAATCCGCTTAGCACTGAGTTCCTCTGATTCAGGCTAAATTAAACTTGTGAGTCACTGCTGTAACTCTGTGGCCTGTGGAGTTCACAGAACAACAACACAGCATCACCCTGAAACTTTTTCAAGACACAGAAAGCCTCAGGCCCCATCCAGACCTACTGATTCGGAGCCTGGATTTTAACGACTAAAGGTGCTATAGGTTAAAGATGGAGAATTATTCTAAGCCAAGGCTCTCAGCTTAAGGCACACTTCCAAATACCCTGAGGAGCCTTGTAAATACAGCACCGCCAAGGACACAGCCCAAATCCATCCAGGGAAAATCCCTGGATGTGGGGCCTTGGCCTCAATTCTGAGTGTTCCTTAGAAAATTCTACTGTGTTCTCAAGGTTTGTCCTTATAAAGAAAAATAAGCCCATAGAGTCAAAGTCTATCACAGAGCTCTGCACACACTGGAGAATGAGGGTGGGAACGCTCAAGTACGAGATGAACAAGTACAATAGTATGAAACAAACAACAACGGAAATCAGTGGTCGAAGAAACAGAAGAGCAGGCAACCCAGTCGCCTGCATGAAAAGTGCCCGCACCAGAAGCCAATCAGCAACTCAGATCTGTACCGGTCTTCCTCACCTGTATTCCTAAAGCCCTTACTGTCCCCAGAGGGTGGTCTCTCAGCCAGCAGGGTCACCTGGCACTTGTCAGCAAGGCATCCTCAGTCCTTACCTCTGGGAATCACTTTCTTAATTTCAAATTCACACACCCAGATGTTGCATGAGCAGAGGTCAGAGGACAGCTCTGTTTTCATCTTGTGGATCCCAGAATCAAACTCAGGTCATCAGGCTTAGCAACCCCTGCTCGCTGAGCCACCTTGCTGGCCCAAGTCCTGTCAGATTCTATAACATAACTAGCAATCTGGTGACCGGTCCGTCCACAGGCCTACGTCAGAAGCCACACTTTCAGCCGCTGGTTCCAGGATGGAGGATGGGCCTAGCTGCTCTCACTTACCCACAGCTGAGGCAGATCGAGGAGCAGGTGAAGTACTCATCTGGAAAAAATGAACTGTGCGCCATCTGGTCATCAGGGATTTCACCGCTGAAGCGGTCGCTCAGTGCCTGCCAAGGAGGGAAGATGATCTGTGAAGGCCCTCAGGGAGCCTGGCTCCAGCTCCCCCTTGCCTGCCTTTCTAAGATGGCCTGCTCGCCCCTAGATTTCTTGCAAATACCACAATGGCGGAGGGAGCCACGCACGTAAAATCTTTACTCTTCTCCCTGACCCAACCTGCACCAACTCTCAACACAGAACACCTTGGAGAAAGCAGCTCATTGCCCGAGAGGTCAAAAGTAAAGTTACTCTTCTCCCTTAATTGCCTTAGAAAGCACAAGCTCCTCCCACACATGCAGCATTTTATTCAACACCATCACAGATATTGACTGAGGCTCATTTCCTCTGGGAAAGAACTCACACTCAAGGGTAGGAGCCAAGAAGCAAGCTGGGAGTATCTAGGCTTCCCTCCCCTTTCTAACCACTGGCTCCCCCGTGAATGTGACTAGTCCACAGAACTATCTCAACATTCAAAAGAATGAAAAAAAAAAATTCCCCAGTCATTTATCAAGTCTATTAACCTAAAAGTCCGCAGACGGCCAAAGCAAACACTGAAATGAAAGGCGAAGTGCTTGCGAAGCAGAGCATCTTGTGTGGAGAGTGCTTCCATATCAAATCCAGATTCAACTACTTTGTAGCTGAAGGATTCCTCAGCCTAATGACACAAATAATAACGGGCTTCCAGGGCTTTGGACGCTCAGGTGCCTCCTGATGGAGTTACTAACTTCAGCATTCCAAGTCTGAGGCAGCCACACACTATGCAGGGGAAAAAAAGGAAACTAGCTGTAAACAAAAGCATACGGTGTTATTCCTTCAGTGAAAGAAGGGGGGAGGGGTGTTGGGACGAGAGCCTGAGGGCAGATAAAGGGGACTTTGGTGGAGGCGGCCTTTCTGAGACAGGCTCTCGTGTAGCCAGGGCTGTCCTTGAACTGAGACTCCTGCCTCCATCTTCCTAGTCCTGGGATTACATGTATATTATACTATACCCAGCTCCAGGTGAAGTATTAAACTTTGACTGATTAGCTATTTATTGGGTTTTTGTTTTGTTTTGTTTTTTTCCTGGCTAGTCTGGAACTAGCTATAGTAAACCACAGTGGTCTCACACTCAGAGATCTACTGGCCTCTGAGGGGGGTGCCACTATGCCCAGCTTTTTTTTTTTATTATTATTATTCCTTTAAATTATTTATTTATTTATTTATTTTATGTAGATGAATGCTCTATCTGCACATACAGCTGCATGCTAGAAGAGGGCATAGGATCACATTATAGATGGTTGTAAGCCACCACGTGGTTGCTGGGAACTGAACTCAGGACCTCTGGAGAGCAGACAGTGGTCTTAAATGCTGAGCCATCCCTCCAGCCCCTATGGCCACCTTTCAAACTTTTTAAAGAGTCTCACTTAATGAGAGCTTATTTAAGGATCCTCAGCTGAACTGTAAATTAGGGAGAGAGCACTTGCTGAGGATGCATAATCTGATTGGCCTGCTCTTTGATCACTTCCCCCTGGGGGGGGAGCAGCCTTACCAGGCCACAGTAGAGGACAATGCAGCCACTTTTGATGAGAACTGATAGACTAAGATCAGAAAGAAGGAGAGGAGGACCTCCCCTATCAGTGGACTTGGGGAGTGGCATGCATGCAGAAAGGGGAGGGAGGGTGGGATTGGCAGGGGAGGAGGGAGGGGCTTATGGGGGGATACAAAATGAATAAAGTGTAATTAATAAAAAATAAATAAAAGATTTAAAAAAAAAAAAAGACCTAAATAAATTCTACCCCAGCACTGCAGAAGACTAAAATAGGTTTCTCTTCTTTTCCATAAAGCCCTAAGCTGAGGTGAAAGCTGTAGGGCCTACAGTAGTATGTGGTACCTGCGCTGAGTGACATCAGCTAGGACCCGACTGGTGAGAACTCACACAAAGGTTCAAATTCAGATCCAGGAAGGACAGCAGGGAGATGGCAACCAAGTGGCAATTTTTGAGTCAGGCTAACAAAGACTTCACAAATACTATCATCTCTATCTGCTTGGGGATTTAGCAAAAGCACAAAGACCTGAAACTGAAATTTTAACTCTTGCGGCTGTGTACTGTCAGGTTTTGTGTGTCAACCTGACTCAAGTTAGCGTCATTGGAGAAGGAGCTTCAATTGAGAAAAGGCTTCCATGAGACTCAGCTGTTACGCATTTTCTTAACTGGAGATTGGTGGGGGAGGGCTCAGCCCACTGTGAGTGGTGCCAGCCCTGGGCTGGTGGTCCTGCGTTCTGTAAGAAAGCAGGCTGAGCAAGCCCCGTGAAGCCAGCCAGTAAGCAGCACCCCTCCATGGCCTCTGCATCAGCTCCTGCCTCCAGGTTCCTGCCCTGTTTGAGTTCCTGTCCTGACTTCCTCCAATGATGGACCACAATCTGGAAGTGTAAGCCAAATAAACCCTTTTCTCCCCAACCTGCTTTTTGGTCATGGTGTTTCATCACAGCAACAGAAACCCTAAGACAGGCTGAGCTGGGCATAATTCTGAGGAAAATGGTGGAAAAGCAGGTCATCATCTTCCTATTAAACCTCCAAAAGATTTGGGAAGTTTATGTATTTTAAAAACCACCAAAGATACAGGGTGAAAGTGTGATGGCTCATCTTGCTTGTCAGCTTAACCACACCTGGAATTAACTAACCCCTAGCAGCTGGACACACCCGTGAGGGATTCTCCTCGGTGGGATCACCTGAATCAGAAGATCCTGTAACTTTGGGACACACCTGGTGGAGCCCATATAAGCAACAAGGGCGAAGGAAACTTGCTCTCACTCTCACTGGCAAGTGCATCTATGCTGCCCCTGAGGGATCACTTCACTGGTGTCAGAACCTACTTCTTTGGGATTCCAATGTGGACTGAAAACTGGCAGCTCTCTAGGGTTTCCCTGGGACTCCAGTGCCACTCTGGGGCTGCTGAGACGTCCAGTTTTATGAAAAAATACAGGATCTCTGGCCTATCCCTCAGGAGACAGCTATTGTTGGACTACGTGGAATACTGCCTGGGAGCCACTCGTGTGTGCGTGTGTGTGTGCACATACGTATGTTCACTCTGTCAGGTCTGTTCCTTTAAACAGCCCGGATACAAAAGTTCATGGAAATTTTGCATTAAGCGCAAGGCCCATAAAGTCATTCCAGTGTATAGCTGACAGCTCTGCACTGTCATGCCTGTACCACTTTCTTCACTAGAGCTCACAACGAACACTGAGCATCGAAGGAGCCCGCCCATGTGAGATGTGTGGCTCCTCGGCTGCTGCTGCTAACAGTGCGTTAGCGGTTCTGATGCTGGGACTGTGTTCCTTTCTTCCTAAGGCATTCTCACTGCCTAGACCAGACAGTGCACAGGACCGAAGAACCTTTCTCAGCTGCGCTTACGACACCTGAGAGGCGCAGGCAGGGGCTATGAAGTCAAGGTCATCCTTGTCTACGTGGTGAGTGTGAGGCCAGCCTGAGCTAACGAGAGCCCGACTTAAACAAAACAATGGAAAAGAGCCTCTGTCGTTACTGGTCTTTCTGGCTGCTGGCACCTGCAGGTGAACACTTAGCACCTGCAAGAAAACGTTTATCTAATAAAGTGCCGCAGAAAGAAGTGAAGGAACATGGTGTCTCCTATAGGCGACATGGGAGAGAGCAAGGAATAGTATAGCCTTGGAGGTTTTACAACAGATAGCCCAAAAGCTAACTTAAATACTTGCCTTCTTTTTGTCCTAAGACAGTCTCATGTAGCCCAAGCTGGCCTCAAATTCACTACATGGCCAAGGCTGACCTGCACCCCTTAATCCTCCCATTCCACCTCCCAAGGCCCAGCACAGAGGATGCCACTATACTCTGGCAGTCGTTCTGGGCTGAACTCGGAGGAGGGACTTGTCGCCCTGTAACAATGATGGAACACTTTATCATCCCAAGCAGCTTTGTTCACTACTCTCGAAGTTCTCTAGAGAAATGGGGGCATTTTCCACTTCTGGTAGCACACACCTTTAATCCCATCATTCCTAAGGAAGAGGCAAGTAGATCTCTGAGTTCCAGGCCAGCCAGGGCAACATAGTGAAAGAGACCCTGTCTCAAAACAACAGAAATGATCATTTTAAAATATCTCTGAGCTTTCCATGAAACAAGCTGTAGCAAACCCCATGGTACTCGGGCCCTTAGACCTGCAGCCTTCTCTGACCCAGACTAACTGCTGCCTTGTACTGTCAAAGGCAACAGTAACCTCTTATGACATCAGAGAGAGAACTCTTACACAAACCAGCCCAACCCCTCGGAGAACCAGCATGCCACTCTTCCCCAAGTCACGGACTGACAATAGTATATCCGGCCCTGACAGGCTTCAGGACAACTTAGAAACATCAAGCATATGGGAAGAGAATAGTAACTATTAAAAAAAAAAAAAAAAAAAAAAAAAAAAAAAAAAAAAAAAAAAAAAAACAAAGGTACCATATTTTAGACATGGATGGGGAAAACCGTCCTCCTTCCACTGTAATTTTTCTCTAGTATAGACATAACCTCCTACCTACTGGCTCACAGCTCAAAATTCCCAAGCCCAGGCCTGGTGATGTACAGGTATGAGGTCCTAGGTCCACTCCCTAGCACTTAAAAAAAAAAAAAAAATTCCAAACCTCACATCATTCCATGGTTCTCGGTCTCTCTTCTTCCTCAGGTCTCAAACTACAAAGGAAAGGCAAGGAAGGGTGTCTCTTGAGAGTGCCTGCGAAAGTATTTGAGGCAAAATTGGAGACCTCGTTGCCTGGAAACCAGATGATCTTGAACTTTAGTTGCCTTGGCAACAGTAGGGTCCTTTCTATTGTACCTTTAAGGTTAGCACAGTTATCAGGAGCTATCAGTGGAAGGCCTGGTTCCAAATGTATTTTCTCCAATCAATGTTGCTACCCTCCAGCAATGACTTCACGAATATTTAACTAGATGCTTCCTAATGTGATGGAACTGGAAAGTCAGAGTTTCTACATTTAAGGATCCGAGGCTAAAGAAGGTATCACATGACACCTACATGGCTTCAGTATGAAAATGCATCAACTGACTGCTCAGAACTCTAAGTACGGATATGCACAGTTAATTCAATTTTCAGTTTCCCTTCTATTCAATATTCATTCCCCTACTGGACTGGGACTTGGGCATCTGTGAAGGTGTGTTTACAGGTATCTAGGCTGGTGCTACTGCAAACCTTACAGAAAGGAGTGGTTATCACAATTAAAATGGTCCTGGGGCCTGCAGAACACAATGTGTCCAGATGACAGGGAAAGTGGTCCTGTGAGCAGGTAGCCAGTTTCAGGCACAAATGGGCAAGCCACCAGGGGCCACAGACATCCCTGACATGTGCAAATCGCAGCCAGTGCATACTCCCAATTCGTCATTCCTTCTCACAGATCACATTTCTAAGGCCATTGTTCCCACTCAGTAACGAAAGTGAGCTGACGTGAACAGAGAAAGCACTTGCCTAACGGGTACTAGGTCCTGGCTCCAACCCCTAGGACTATCAAACCCAAAAAGAACACGGAAATCAGGCCAGGCATGGTAGCACGTGCCCTTACTCCCAGCAGAGGCAGAAGTATCTCTGGGTTATTAGAGGCTAGGCTAGTGTACAGACCAAGTCCCAGACTAGTCAGGAATACATA
Organism: Psammomys obesus; assembly: GCF_907164565.1. Lineage (NCBI taxonomy): Eukaryota > Metazoa > Chordata > Mammalia > Rodentia > Muridae > Psammomys > Psammomys obesus. The sequence goes on along the minus strand of NW_026596134.1, from coordinate 26,284,867 downwards.
GTGGGATCCTGTCTGTCACAGTCAAAGTTCTATTGCCATGAAGAGACACCATGACCATGGCAACTCTTAGAAAGGAAAGCATTGAACTGGTGCTAGCTTGCCATTTCCGAAGTTTAGTCCACTATGATCAGACCGTGAAGCATGGCGGCACGCAGGCAGACATGGTGCTGGAGAGGTAACTGAGAGTTCCACATCCAGATCCGCAGGCGTGAGCATTTGAAACCCCTAGGCCCAATGACACACTTCCTCCAACAAGGCCACAGGTCCTAATCCCTGTCAAGTATTGCCACACCCTAATGACCAAGCACCCGAACATCCAAATACATGAGCCTATATGGGCCATTTTTAATCAAACTACCACACAACAACAACAACAAGAACAGAAGAAGGAGAAGAAAAGAAGAAGAGTAATGATGGCATACACCTCTAATCCTGGCACTTGGCAGGTAGAGGCAGGTGGGTCTCTGAATTTTATTTGTTTTTGAGATAAATTCTCATGTAGCCCAGGGTGGCCTCAACCTCACTATGCAGGCTAGCTGTGAACTCCTGACCTTCCTGTCTCTACCTCCCAAGTGCTGAGACCATTAGCATAGTCACACCACGCCCAGCTCACAGCTTGTAAGTTATAAAGGTTTCTCTTTGTGACCTTTCTTTTAAAGGTTTTATAGAGTCTCAATCTGTAGCCTAGACTGGCTTAGAATTCACTATGTAGACCAAACTGGCCTTGAATTTACAGGGATCCTCCTGCCTCTGCCTCCAGTGTACTCTAATTACATGAATGCGGTAACACATGAAGATATTTTTCAAAGATGCAAGGAACAGGTTCCAGTACTGCAGGACAACAGTGGCACATGAGAATGGAGATCCTCAGGGGCCTGTTTAAGGTTTTAAAATTATGTTTACCTACAGATGTGTTTATGGGGAGGCGATGCACATGTCACAGCATGTGTTTGAAGGTCAAGGGCCAGGCGGCAGGACCCGGTTCTGTCCTTCCACCATATGATCCTGAGGTCAGACTTGGGTCACTGGGGTTGACAGCCAGCACGGCTACTGGCTGAGCCATCTCGCCAGCCCACTGATAACTTTCCATTGCTGTATATGAATTTGCAGAAAAGCCTCGAGAACAGCTTAAGCAACATAACTCACAATTTATGCAAATTAGCCAAGGGTGGGGCTACACGCCTGTAATCCCAGCGGGGGGGGGGGGGGGGGGGGGGGGGGGGGGGGGGGGGGGGGGGGGGGGGGGGGGGGGGGGGGGGGGGGGGGGGGGGGGGGGGGGGGGGGGGGGGGGGGGGGGGGGGGGGGGGGGGGGGGGGGGGGGGGGGGGGGGGGGGGGGGGGGAAGGGGCTAAGGCAGGCGGACTGAAGCTAGCCTGAGCTAAGAGGGAGATTTCCCCAAACAAAATTCCAAAACTGCCAAGTCACTTATTATCTACACTGAGCCCCATTGCACCAAGCACGTCAACAAACAGCACGGTATTTAAGCCAGGACCCACCCAGCTTTATGACAACTCCTATCTCATCTTTCCCACCCTTCCCAGGTCCACAAGTCCACCCTGGGAGCCACAGAGGTATCCTCAGTATGGCTCCAATCTCTTGGCCAATGCTCCCCTTGACTCTCTCCAAGAGCTTTTAAATGCTGGCACTGCCTCAAGACCCTGCAAGTGTGTGACACAGTGTATACAAAGCAAACAGCAGAAAAGAAGTGCTCAAAGAATGAGCTGATGATTTTAGTACAAAGAATAGTGAATTAAAGTGTATACACACACATACACTGAAGATAAAAGAATGTGTTGAAGTCAAAGCCTTGATGGAAAAAAAAGATCCCACGGGACTACAGGTATAGACAGTTATGAGCTGCCATGTGGGTGCTGGGAATTGCACTCAGGACCTCTGGGAAGAGCAGCCAGTGCTCTTAGAGCCATCCCTTCACCCCGACTCTCTCCACTTTTAAATTGGGGTTAGAAGAGATCGATACTGTCTGACTCCATTGCTTAAGCTAGAACTTATAAAACTTACTATGTAGCCCAGGCTGGCCTTAAGCCACAGTGACCCTCTTGTTCTAGACTTCTGAGTGCTGGAGTGATAGGCAGCGTCTCTGGCTTATAGTCCTCCCCCGTCACAAATCCTTCCTTCAAAAAGAGTGTAACAAAGGAACTAGTTTCCGATTAGAAAGAGTTTGTATGATAGCTAACTAGAGTGAGACTTGCAACAGAAAGTTTACCAATAATATCTTACCTAATAATTATTCATCCTGATGCATTTGAACAATGAAATCCTGTAGTTAGCAACATGACCTAAAAAGCTCACATAATACAGTATTTATGAGCTTACAGGAAGAGTCACAAACTTACGCTAATATGATAGTAAAATATGTGTCTTTTTAGGTTTTGTTTTTTCATTTATACACACCTTACTACCTGAAAGTGTTACTGGTGGCTGTGAATGTGGCTCTAAGCAGGAAGGCACTTGCCTAGAAAAACCTCACTGTGGCAAAATTGAAAAGTAAAACTAAAGAAGCATTTACCCTGGCTGCCCCTGGGGAGGGACTGGGAGTGGCCTTTCTCACTTTCAGCCAGTGTTGGGGCATCCACAGTTTCTGTACTTCACACCTACCCTAACCTAACTCAAAAGGATGTGAATGTAGACAAATTCTTCACTCAATACAGTCTTAAAGCCAGAATTCTTTTATTTTTATTTATTATAATTGTGTGTGTACTTGTGCACATAGATATACATGGAAGTCAAAGGAATGTGGTGGTTGGTTCTCTCCTACCACGTGGGTCCCTGAGATCAGATTCCGGTTGTAAGGCTTGGCACCAAACTCCTTCACCAACTGAGCCATCTGCCAGCTTTGGAATTTTCACTCCTAACCAATTCTGTTTGGTTAACCGTTTTCTGTATGTAGGCAGAAGAGTACTGGTTTGTTCTTTTGAGATGTGGTCTCTGTATGAGCCGAAATATATAACCCAAACTGGCCTTAATCCTCCTGCCTCAGCCTCCTTGTGCTCAGGTTGTAGGCATACCACCACATCGAGCAAAACTACTGCAACAACTTTTTCCCCTTCCGTTCCTCTTTTTTCAACATAAGACCCTCATTGACCCTCTGGCATTTCTACATCAGACACCCAATCACACTCACCTCCCAGGGCCTCCACATATGCCCCCAGTCCCATGACCCCGAAAGGAGGAAAAAAAACAAAGAAATTAAAACACACACACACACACACACACATCCAATCTGTGCTGCCCATATACTCACTGGAGCATGACTAACCTCCCAGTGACCTGTCTCCCAAACAGAGCTGTGTCCCTCCCCTCTCAGACCTCACCAGAAGCCACCAACTGTGGAGACCCACACTTCAGCGCCTCATCACACACCCCTTGAGAGTCCTCTCAGTGGCCTCCTGTCCAGCCTGCTACTCTTTGTCTCGGGGGGGCTCTTGAGAGGGGGTGCCACAGATGCCCTCCATGTTTCTCCCTCTCAGGTGTCTATCAGCACTCACCCACATCACAGCGAGACAGTGGCCTCCAGGATCTTCGCAGTCAGCAGAAGCCCGGGCTAGGGGCCTCCAAACAGTCTTTGGTGACAGCACAGACCAGAAACATAACCCTGAGCTGAAGTAGAACCATGGACTCAGCCCAGACCTCACACATCACCCTGGGGACAGCACGGCCCACACAGACACTGAACCCATTCTTAATTGGTAATTTTCAACAACCTCTAATTGAACTCAATAACCTCTAACCCTGAGTCACGGTCCCTAGGTATCTTATGTTGACATTCACCTCTGCCACTGTTCCAGCAACTTATTACTCATCGACAGCAGCGCACTTTAAGAGTGCAGTGACGTTATACAATGCAGACGTCTCCTGTCTAGATAAGGCCCAGGACACTACGAGTGTGAATGCTTGCACTCACGCACACCAACACGACCAGGCGCCTATCTGTAACTCAGCCTTGGGAGTTAAAGGCAGGACAAACAGGAGTTCAAGGTTAGCCTAGCAAACAGCAGACCAACCTGAGCTACATGTGTCCCTGTCTTAAAGGAAAGCAGGAGAGAGGGCCACAGAAGCTCAGTAGTTAAGAGCAGGTACTGCTCTGTCACGGGATCCAAGTTTGGCTCACACTGCCTGTAATTCTAGCACGAAGTGATCCCAAAGCCTTCTTCTGGCCTCCAAGGGCCAGTCATCTGCACGTGCATAATTAAAAAATAAAACCAAATGCTAGTCGTAATGACCCACACCTTTAGTCCCAGAACGCAGGGGCCAGAGGCAGGCAGATCTCTGAAAGTTCAAGGCCAGTCTGGTTCACACAGTGAGTTCCAAGACAGCCAGGGCTACAAGGTAAGACTCTCACCTCAAAGACGGGCATGGGGAGGGGCTGGGAAGTTTAAGAGCACCTGCTGCTGCTCTTGCAGAGGACCCAGACTTGATTCTTAGCACCCACCAGTTACAGCAACTCACAATCATCTGTAGCTCCAGCCCCAGGACCCAACCCCTCCTCTTCCTCCACAAGCAGTGCGCACATGGCTCACAGACATACATGCAGGTAAGACACCAGATACAGATACATAAAAAATAAATAATTTAAACAACAACAACACCACCAAAGGGTACCAGAAGAATCGCCTGATAGATTACACAGCACCTGTCGTGGTCGACACTGGGGTCTCTCTCCAAGTGCTAAGCTCTGTCTTACAAAGCAGGAAGCACCCTCCATCAGAACATGCTACAGGTGGAAGCCAGGAACTTTACCACAGGGATCTATTAAACTGTGCTAGCAAAATGACAGTGATCCTACTGCTGGCATGGATCCACTATGTGCCTGACTTGGAAAAAAAAAAAAATTACAGTTTTCTGTTTTGTTTTGTTTTTGAGACAGGGTCTCACTATCTTGATCTGCCTAGCCTGGAACCCACTATGTAGACCAGGCTGGCCTTAAATTCACAGAGAGCTGCCTCCACAGTAATGAGATTGAAAGCATGTGCCATCATGCCTTTAATGATGTGAAAATGATATAATTCTTTTTTTTTAATTATTTATTATTATTTTATGTGCATTGGTGTTTTGCATGCATGAATGTCTGTGTGAGGGGGTCAGATCTTGGAGTTACAGACAGCTGTGAGCTGCCCATGTGGGTGCTGGGAATTGAACCCAGGTCTTCAGGAAGAGCAGTTAGTGCTCTTAACCACTGAACCATCTCTCCAGGCATCTCTCCTGAAAATGATACAATTCTTAGAGATGGGTTTCCCAAAAGGTTAGCGCAGTAACTTCCGGGTTTTAGATGACACAGGGCATGAATGTAGGTAACACTGAGTGACACCCAATTCCACAGCAGAAAGCATCCCCTTTGAATTTCTTCCCCAAGTTTCAGAATCTGCTCTGAAGAAAGTCTCATGCAAAGATCCTCCTAAACGCTCCCGTCTCATAAATCCCAGGTGCCCTCAGACTTGATCATTTGCAGCCAAAATGTCTTTGAACTTTTGATGTTCCTGTCTCCACTTGCCAGGGCCCGGATTACAGGCATGTAGCACCATGCCCAGTTTATGTGGTGCAGGGGAGCCAAGATGGGGATAAATTTCTGCTGGGCAAGCAGTCTACCAACTGGGCTACCACCTCCTCGGCCTTTATCAATTGTTTTACTGACTCAAGATTCCTTTCCCCCGGAGCTCCTGCCAAGACGAAGGTGCATGCCATGTGCAACCCCACCACACTCCCAGGCTTCCAAGCACCGGCACTGGGAGTACTGGGGACTGAGCCTTCTCTGGCCTGAGGAGTACCCAGGGCAGGAGCCGACTGACCTTCAGAGCTTTGAAGATGACCCCTGGGTGCCGGGGAGACCTGGTGGTGTTGTTCTCCAGCAGCTGCTCCAGAGCGCGCCGGAGCCCCGAGAAGTCTGTGGGAGGATTGTATGTCCTTGTTCCCTTGTAATGGATGGAGCTGAAGGCTTCGGGGAAGCGGCCCAGCTTCCTGAAGCGGTCCTGGATGAGCTTCTCGGGGGCCTCTGAGGGGTGATCTGTAGCAGAAAGGCAAGTGGCAGTGAACGCCTTCTTGAAAACAAGTCACCTACCTTTCACCAAGAAAGAAAGACAAATTTTAACTCGGCACATGTAAAGCACGCACGGGCGCAGCTACTGTGTGGTTAGAAATATAGCATCTGCTTGGCGCTGACTAAAAAGGAGAAAGGAGAGGGCACGGGCATCTCATGAGCTGGCACTGAGTACATGAGTGTGTGACTCACTGGCTTACACACTGTGATGTAATGTGCACACACACATTGCATCTGTATGTGTAACATAGAAGAATCCTGAAAAGGGTTCACTGGGAGAGAAATGTAGACACATCAGCATAAAAGGAAAGACAAATGTGGCCTGTGTTCTCCTGCCCTTTCTGCCACACTTACCACCTCCCTGCACAGCTTGCTCTGTGACCACACAGAGCCCTGTGATTACAGAGCTGCAGTTTTCCAGCCCGCGGATCCATTTAGCGGGCTCTCTACCAGTGAGCATTCACAATTCTACACTTCGAGAATGCGAGTCTTAGGTGACGAAGCTGTAAAGCTACACGAAGCTGTGAAGCCACACGAAGCTGGCGATGCGGGCGGACTGGCTTGCACACAGTGCACCTTCTAGAGGTGAAGGTGTGGTTACAAAGACACATTAACAAAATCACTCAAACACTGAAGGTACACTAGTTCAAACTTAAAGGGACAGCAGCTATCATAATTCTAAACGTATTCCCTATTCCCAGCTCATGCTGAGACTTGAAAGAAGTAGCAGGAAACCCTCCTTCCCCCAAAGCAACGCAGGAACCTGACTTGGCCCCTTCCCTTCCTCCCGACATCTCTGCATGCCCTTCCCAAGCATGCAATCAGTGCTCTCAAATGACTTCCTTCCACTCATCAGGGTAACAGAATCCAGTCAGGACATCCCTAAAACAAATATCCTAACTCAGAAATGATTCCAACACTATGCTGGTTTGACTGGGTTGCTGACCAAAAGCGACTTGAGGGTGGGAAGGAAAGTTTACTTTCTTACACAGCTGGGGCCCACCTGCATAGGGATGGCAGTACCCATAGTGGGCCAGACTTTCCTACATCAATTAGCAATTTTTAAAAAATTAAAAAAAAAAAAAAAAAAAAAAAAACGGAGTTTGGGGCTGGAGAGATGGATCAGTGCTTAACATCACTGGCTGTGCTTCCATAGGCTCAAGTCCCAGGACCCACATGGCAGCTCACAATGGTTTCTAACCAGATTTCCAGGGAGTCTTGACACCCTCTTCTGGCCTCCTCAGGTATACAGGCATGCAGACAGACAAAACATCCACACACATTAAATAATTTTTTCTTGGTAAAGAAAGAATGAAAATGGGGCTGGAAAGCTCGTGGTGAAAGCAACACTGGTGGTCCTTCCAGAGGAGCTGGGTCCGAACCCCAGCACGCTCACAACTGGCTAACAAGCCTCTGGGACTCCAGTTCCAAAAGAATAGGCTGTCCTCTTATGGTCCTCACAGACACTCCACGTACACGGTGCACAGACATATGCAGACAAAGCATCCATACACATAAAAATAAATCTCAAGAAAATGTCCACAGACCAATCCAACCAGGCCAGTCCCCAACTGTGACTCCCTCAGCCAACCCTGGGTTCTGCCAGGCTGACTTCTGAAACCAGGACAGCATTTAGACTTTAGACCTTCAGATTCAGGGTGCTCCTATTGCAAGGCCTTTGCAAACATTCCAAATCCAAAACTTGCAAGCTTACTTTTGGTCCCGAGCATTTTGGGTAAGGAATACTCAACCTGTCATCCATTTCCTATTAAACTCCTACCTAGCCCTCCTCTATCCAGAACAGCAACAAGACTGAACAGAGATCTGAAACTAACCAGCTACTAAGACAAGAGAAATTCAATGACCAGTTTGCCCACATTCGGGCACTCCTCCTACCGTGCTGTCCTCACTTTGTCTCAAGGCTTCAAGAAGGCCTGTTGCTCTAGAAAAGGCTCCAGATTTCAGAGAAATTGAGGACTGTGGTTCCATCCCCATTTCTGCTAGGACCTCCTTGGTGACATATGGCAAGCAGTACCCTGTGCTGTCATTTGGGGCTGCTACACACAGCATAGTACATAACACAAGGCAAAAAGCTGGCTTCTAGGGCTGGTTATTTCCAAAGCTTGAGCTGACAAACCTTGCCCCTCAGGCTGTGAAGAGCCAGAATGACTTAGAAGGACTGATCACAAGGAGGATCCTGTGCCAGAGTTTCCTGCCTCCTCACCTTATCTCACAGCCAGTTCCCATTTAGTCCCTTCCTCTACTGTGGAAGGTCATGACTCAGCAGGATTACCACAAACAACCCCCCTTACTACTACTGTCATGGCTCAGTCCCCAAACCTTCCTACTGACTACCATGGAGACTCCCCAACTTCAGGCATGCTCCTCTACTTGGTCCTTGGGGTGGGAAGAAAGGCGGATGCTTTGAAATACGAAACTAACATTGTATAGGTCTCTGCCCAGGATCCTTCAGAGAACTGCTCCAAGGCCACCCATGCCCTGATCCTCAAGTATCTCCAACTCTAACACAATCTAGCTTTGCTTCAAGTGGGCACAACTCTTAACTTCTCACTCAACACACATCTGTGCACCAAACATTCCCCTGGGCTCTTTAAGACACATGGAGCAGCGAGTAAAACAGGCAACATTTCTGCCTTCGTGTTGTTTCCATTCTCATGGAAAACACCAAAAAAGTAACCACACACAGGATGGTTCCAGCTGAGAGGACAGCGGGTGAATGGTCGAGTGTGTCAGCACTCGGGCGCAGGAAGGACCACATCATAGGAAGTCAGGAAGGCTTGGCCCAGATGAGAGCTCAGTATGAGCGATGGAGAGCTAGCGGAGCAAGTGGACCAGACAGACAGCGCATCCCAAGGTAAGAACACAGAAATGATGACACAGCTAGTGGGGAGCATGTGTGTGTGTAACATGTGCATATTCATAAATGTGTATGTATGTGTGTGTCTTTATGTATACACACACACATATACATACTTACATATGTATGCATATATATACTCATTCGCATGTGCACATGGGCAAACACACAGAGTAAGGAGAGGGTCAAGGTAGGGAAACTAATGGCCAGACACATTGACAGGGGTTAGATAAAACGCCACCTTTAGGAGTTTAGATTAGGGCTGGAGAGATGGCTCAGCCGTTAAAGGCTTACAACCAAAAACATACAGAGTTTAGAGTAAATTTGATCTTATTTTTGGTTCCTGTAACAGGGTCTCACTGTTACAGGCTGGCCTCAGAGTTGAGATCCTGCTGCCTCGGTTTCCTGAGTGCCGGGATTATAGGCATGTGTGCTCATACCCAGCTACTAGATTATCTTTTTTCTTGGCTTGTATTAGTATATTTTATATGACTGAAAGCAAGCAGGAATATCACAGGCTGGGGTATCTAAATTATAAATGAAGCTTTTATTTTAAGAGAGCCCTCTGGAAGGCAGAGATAGAGTGCATCCCAAGGGCTGATGCTGGAGTTTAAGAATCTACTGCAGAACCAGCTGCAGCTCCCTGCGCACAAGTGTTCCCGGGAAGCTTGCGGGCAGCTGCTCCTCCCGAAACATGCTTTTCCCTCCTCTGCCACCTGAAGGCTCAACCTGCAGACCCCCCGAGATGTGTGGTCTCTCCTCTCCAGTCCCACAACCCCAATGCCTACACATGCTATAGAACAGACAAGTGGACGCGCTCGCCACCTCTCTGTCTAGCACATGACACGGGTACTGTCCTGACTGAATGAATATACAGATGTGAAGAGTGGGATTGCTTAGGGCCAGACCATTATCCCCGCCACATCTAATAACTATTGCCACACCTGATAATACTACTCTGTTATCTCCCAAAGAAAACAGGAACAGGTAACATAGGACAGATGCAGTCAGCACCTCTACCTCCACACATCCCGTTCTCTCTCCTGTAGACACACACAGGTGAACTGTCACTCTCCAAGCTCTCAGCCAACCCCTCCACTTGAGAAACACTCCAGCCGTTTCTGTTCCTTTTCTTTTTTTTCATTTCTGTTTTGAGATAGGGTCTCACTGTGTACACCGGGATGGCCTCAGACTTGCAGGAATTTGGCCAGGAATGCCTCCCAAGTGCAGGGATTACAGGTGTGTATGACCACATTCCTTTTCTTTCGAGGGGCTCAGAATTCAACCAAGGCCTCCAGCATTCAAGGCATCTCTTTCTTGCATGTACCCCCTTCTCTAACAGATCACCGTCATCAGCACACCATTATCTTAAATATTTAAATATTTTAAAAGGGAAGTTTTTAGAAATTCCACATGAGCCATCAGCTCCCACTACTTCCCTCTATGAAACTCTTAGAATTCACTCAGCATACTCCCAAACCTTGTAACAATGTCTGTGTCTATCTCTCTTGCTTTCTGTCTGGTTTTGGTTTGGGGTTTTTTTTGGGTTTTGTTGTTGTTTGTTTGTTTGAGACAAGAGTTCATGTCGCCTATGCTAGCCTCTGATATAACATAGCTAAGGATGGCCTTGAACTACTAACCCTTCTATTTCTTGAATGCTGGGCCTCCAGGCATGAACCACCATACACACCTGCCTTGCTTTTGTTCCAGTGTAACAGGGTCTCACTATGTAGCCAGGTTAGCCTCAAACTCACAATCCTCTTGCCTCATCTTCCTGAATATTGAAATTACAGGCATTCATCACTCTACCTGGCTCTTTCAGTCTCTCTTGATCCCACTCTGATCAAGCTTTCACTATCAGCATCCCAGGGAAGGAGGCCTTATCCCAATCTCCCAGGACCTTTAGTCCACTAGCACTTCTTAATCCTTGCCATAATTGATTACTCCAGCCTTCTTGGAACATTTTCTAAAGACTTGCCTGGGTACAAGTTTTTCTGGGCATTCTGCTGTCACCATACTGTATCTCAGAGGCCACCTCCTTGTGCATTAAAAGGTCAATCTATGACATAGCACTGTCTACTCACCAGAACCCAGAAGTTGAGTGTGCACAGTCTCATGGAAAATAATAACTGCAGGGCCCAGGGTGGATAAGGGAACATCCAGGCCGCAGCGTGCAGTGGTAGCCTTGAGTTCCTTGGTAAAGTGCTTCAGGTAAGCTTCAGAGGCATCCCCAAGGAATTTGAAGAGGTCGTTATGCAGCCGGTCTGCATGAGTTCGATAGATGACCAGGTCTGAGATGGCCAGGACCTTTAGCAGTAGCCGTGTTCTCTGGCTGAGGTTCACGGTGGCCCCCAGGAGTCCTTCTGTGTCGATCACTGCTACTTTATTGACTGGGTCATAGGCTGCCCACACTCCCACTGTGCAGGACTCCTGAGCAGGGGAAGTTTTGAAGACTTCTCGGCCATAGAAGAAAGTGTGGTTGAGGGTATGGGACTTTCCATCACCGGTATTTCCAAAAATGGAAACCACCTTGAGATGCTGGTCAGGCTTACAGTCCAATTTTCTAATAAAGTCCTCTTCATTTGTTACCTTCAAAAAAAAGAAGAAGAAAAAAAAAAAAAAAAAACAAGGAAAAGACAATAAAATATGGAGAAACTAAATCCTATAAGAAACACAAATGTTTTCCAAGGGACAAGGCTCTTTCTGACTTGTTGAAGTAAAAGGAAAATAAGTCCCAAGACAAGAGCACCACCCTTAGCAAACAGCTTATGACCATCTGAAGATTCAGTCAGTGAAGAACTTGGTAGTCATGAGGACCTAAAACTGGGGGCTCATGAGATGGCTTGATGGTTTAAAGTTCTCACAGTTCTTGGAGAAGACCTGAATTTGGTACCCAAAGTCCACACTGAGAGGCTCATAACTATCTGTAACTCTAGCTCCAGGGGATCAAATGCCCCCTTCTAGCTTCCATTGGCACCAGAATTCATGTGCATATACATACATACAAAAAAAACACACAACTAAAAACAAAAACTTAATGAAGAGCTATAACCATAAAGTTCTTAAAAGAAAACATGTTAATAGTTGGGTTGGGCAACAGTCTCTGAAAAGAAAAAGATAAATTGATAGTTTAAGACCACAGGCTGCAAAACCACCAAGACAGTGAAAAAGTGAGCTGGAGGAACGGCTCAGTGGTTAAGAGCACTGGCTGCTTTACAGGACTCAGGTTCAGTTCCCAGCATCCACACAGCAGCTTACAACAACCTGGAATGAGAGTTTCAGGGGCTCCAACACCAACTTCTGGCCTCCACAGGCACCAGACATGCACTTGGTACACGGACATGGATGCAGACAAAACGCCCAGACATAAAATCATCTTTAAAATGTAATAAAGAAAAAGTTACAGAAAGATACTTATGACTCAGGGATTCTTCTAGGTTCATACCCAACAACGGAAAACAAACGTCCCAAACCTGTCTGTATGTAAACACCAACAGCAGCATCAGCTGTACCAACCGAAGTTAACGTAGCCCAGATGCCTATCATCTGACGAATGAACAGAATGTGGCACATCCCCACACTCACTCTTTTCCATCCATTTTGTAATTTACAAGTATTTTCACCTTTAGGACATTTCTTATTGTGCCCTTACTTTGACCTGATTCTGTAGCGATTTCGGGGGGGTGGGTGGGGGGGTGGGTGTGTGTGCGCATGTGTGTGTGCACTGTCACACCAAGTAAACCACGGTATGCATGTGGAGATGAAGCAACAAGTTGAAGGAGTCCCCTCCCTTCACTCTGTGGTTCCCGGGGATCGACCCGGGCTGTCAAGGCTGGAAACAAGCTCCTTCACCTGATGAGTCTTCTCTCAGACTTCTGTTACCCAACATGACTGCAGGTCCCCCATTCTAGTCTTCCTAAGTCCTTGCTCACCGACCTTCAGAGGGGAGTGGAAAGGCCGTAGCGACGCTGGAAGGAAATATGCACTGCATCGACTAATGTCCACTGGAGATGAGGTGAGCTTGTGAACTGTGCCGTTTCTTTACTGATTTGTTTTGATTGTTTACAAAGAGCCTGAAAATAGCTTCCAGGAGGAATTACACATCTGAAAAATTCCACTGAAAACTGTATCATAAATCATTTCGGTTACTTTTTCAGTGGGGAAAGTGATTATGAGGTAAATTCTCTTCAGAATCAGGCTAGTCTTCTACCTAAATCCCACTTATAACAAGCCTTTTACTGAATTAGAAAAGTTCTTGAAGTTAACATGAGCACATCTGTCTTACGTTAAAGTGTTTTCCAGTTTTAATTAAAGAATTTAGAAATATTTTGTAGTACGATGTATTTTATTTGTAACCCAATACTACAAATGTTTATAATGACAGTTTTGAACACAACTATCATCCCCCAAACTATAACTACTAATAAAAAGGGAGACTAATAAAAAGTCTCCTTGTAAAAATAATAAAAACTGGGCTGGAGAGATGGCCCAGAGGTTAAGAGCACTCTCTGCTCTTCTAGAGGTCCTGAGTTCAATTCCCAGCAACCACATGGTGGTTTGAAACCATAATGAGATCTGTGCCCTCTCCTGGTGTGAAGGCATACCTGCAGATATTATACACAAGAAATACATTTTAAAAAATAAAAACTGAAAAGACACATAGTTGTGCATGCCTATAATCTCATCACTTGAGAGGCTGAGACAGGAGGATCACTGGTTAGAGTTAAGAGACCAGCTTGGCTGAAGATATAGGAAATTTCAAGATAGCTGGGATAAAAAAAAAATGCAAGTCTAACTGAAAAAATTGTTGTACGTATGTACGTCTTATGTATGTATGTATGTATGTATGTATGTATGTATGTATGTATGTATGTAAGTATGTATAACGTATGGCAAGATGGCTCATTAGAGCCAGGCACAGTGGCACACACCTTTACTCCCAGTACCTGAAAAGCAGAGGCAGGCAGATCTCAGAGTTTGAGGCCAGCCTGGTCTACACAGTAAGTTCTAGAACTGCCAGGGCTACACAGTAAGACTGTCTCAAAAATACCAAGAAAAAAAAAAAAAAAGAAGATAGCTCGTAAAATACAAGCGCTTGCCACACAAGCCCAGTGTGCCTGTTTAACCCCAGGATCCCACAGTAAAAGAAGAGAACTCCCCAAAAGTTACCAGCGACTGTCACAAGGTCACCGTGGCTCATGTATGTTCACACACATTCACTACACATACAAAATAACAGTAACATAAAATTTTCAGTAATAAAAATTAATAATATTTAGACAAAAATGTCTAAAAAAACTATGACATAGAAGTAAACAACTAGGGCTGGAGATATGGCTGGAGATATGTCTGCTCTTCCAGAGGTCCTGAGTTCAATTCCCAGCAACTACATAGTGGCTCACAACCATCTACAATGAGGTCTGGTGCCCTCTTCTGGAGTTCAGGTGTGCAGGCAAGCAGAACACTGTTACATAATAAAATAAATATATCTTAAAAAAGAAAGAGAAAAAAGTAAACAACTAGGATAGAGAGATGCCTCAGTGGTTAAGAGTACTGACTGCTCCTCCAGAGGACCCGGGTTCAATTCCCAGCACCCACATGGCAGCTCACAAGTGTCTATTACTCCAAGATCTGACACCCTCACAAGGACATACATGCAGGCCAAACAGATACACATAAAAATCTATTAAAATAAATAGCCAAAAAACATCTGCCAGGCGGTGGTGGTGCACACACTTAATCTCAGCACTCACTCAGGAGGCAGAAGCAGATGTATCTCTGTGATACAGGCTGTGATACAGCCTGGTCTACAGAGTGAGTTCCAGGATAGCTGTGCTACACAGAGAAACCCCGTCTCAAAACAAAGAAAACAACTATCAGTATTTGCTTGACATGCTAGACTTAAAACAAATAAGTACCAACATATGCTAAACTGCTAAACATAAACATGAGTACAGGAAGACAACCTTGAATGAAAGAACCAGACAGAAATGGCCACATATCACATGATCCGTTTATATCCGATGCTCAGGAGAAGCCACCTCACAAGGCAGAAAGTAGAGTAGTGGCTGCCAGCAGCCCGAAGAGGAGGGAACAGTGGGAGGCTATTAACAGGGACAAGGTCTCTGGTTAGGGTGATGAAAATGTTCTGGAGTCACACTGTGTTCTGGGTTGCAGGCTTCTGGCATACAGTAAACACACTGAATTCTCTAGTTCAGTAACTTCCTTATTTCATTTGTGGTGCTGGGGATCAGAGGAGCATGAGCTTTCAGCAACCTTCACACTTTGAAAGATAAATCTAGACAGAGGGTCAAGTTCTGCAGTACAAGACTCAGCTAGCATGCTTAAGAACCAGCATCTGGTCCTCACACTGAAAAGGCAACTTTTTCTTGTTTTGTTTTTCGAGGCAGGGTTTCTCTGTGTAGCTCTGGCTTTCCCGAACTCCCTTTAAAGACCAGGTTAGCCTCGAATTCAAAGCGATCAGCCTGTCTCCGCCTCCTGGGTGCTAAGACCTAAGACGTGCACCACCACGGCCTGGCTGAAAAGGCTTTTCAATACAGTAAAGGGTGGGTGTCTATTTTAATAAAGTTGTGATGCTTTTCAAACGGTTACTGTTCTGACTTCATACATTCATAATCACCATGACAATTCAAAGAACATGTAGGCTTCAATGGCTCACTTGCTGCTAACCTGGGTAACCAGGTGTCCTCCAACATTCACGAATTACTCTCAAGAGCCAACACACATACACATACTCTCTCTCTCTCTCTCTCTCTCTCTCTCTCCCCCCTCCCTCCTAACCTTTTCTTCTCCCTCTACCTCGAAATAAAATGTTGTGGGTTTTGTTTTCAAGATCCAGAACAGAACTTCAGGAAGCTCCTCAGGATCCCTCCTCGGAGCACAGAACCCCACATCAACACCTCTTCCATAGAGGTCTCCTCTGGCTACAGGAGTAGCAAGCCTTTATAACCCATGGCTCTCAGCCGTCAGAGAAAAAGAATCACCTGTCTGCTTCAGGTGTCTGCAGCTTGACAGAGAATGGAAATGCAGACAGACCACCGAGCATGAAAATGCGACGGGCCTTTGTCTCGTTTACTCTCATCAAGATGGCCACGCATCTTTATTACCGTTGTGACTGTAACAATGCACTGGCTGATCCCACAGCAACAGGGCTCACTCATCAGGGCAGACACAGGACCATTCTATCTTATCTTTGCACGCACAGCACTTAGGGCACAGCCTGGCACACGGGAGCGACACTTGGCTGGGAAGTTTAATCACTCCCCTCTGCCCGCCGCCCGTACCTTCCACAGAGCTGAACACAGCAGCAGGTGATAAGCTTGGGGACAGGCTACTTGAACTGGCTGACAGCTCGAAGAAACAAGAGATCCCAGAAGCTAACCCTAACCCTAACCCTAGGTAGTTCGAATCTGTAATCCCAGCACTGAAGGCAAAAGGATCGCAAATTCAAGACCAACTCAGGCTACACAACAAGACTCTGTCTCAAAAAATTAAGTTTAAAAAAAATTTTAAGTGGCCTGCTGTAGTGGCGCAGGCCTTTAATCCGAGCACCCAAGAGGTAGAAGCAGGTGGATCTCTGTGAGTTTGAGGCCAGCCTGGTCTACATAGTGAGTTCCAGAATAGGCAGGGCTACAACACAGAAAGACACTGTTTTAAAAACAAAACCAACAACCAAAAAAAAAAAAAATTTACGTGACACAGAACAGTCCATTTTGGACCTGTGTCACTCAGCCAGTCTGGTTCCAAGTTGCTACGGTGGCCAGCAAGACACAAACAAAGGCCCCATAAACTTCAACTAGTAAGAGTCAGCTAAGGTCAGAGTCCAGCTGGAAGAGCCATCTACTTTGTCAGATAGTCCTGAGGCAGAAAAGACCACGCCTTCAGAATTCCCCTGAAAATCCACCAGGTGATGAAACTGTCAACCCAGAAGTAGCAACCGGAACCCAGAATATCGGAGAGCACTTATGCAGAAGCCTTTAGGTACAGGATTAAGTGTTTCCAGATTAACATTAGGTATTCGTCAAATGATAAAATATAAGCCAGGTGTGCTTACACACCCCTGTAGTCCTGTCACTCAGGAGGCAGAGAGGATGCTAGCACAAGCCACAGAGCAAGAGCCATCTCAAAAATAAAAAAGGAAAATTGACACATACACACACACACAAATATCTCTGTGTGTTTGTACATATGTACATGTGAAGAAAACTAACATCCGGAATATTATCTGATATTTAGTATCCTGAGATATATTAAACACATATGTGTTTTTGTTGAGTATAGCTTCTCGAGCCAATAAGCAGACTCAGAGAAAGAACTCAAAAGCTTTGGCAGGTCTGTCTTCTGTGCATTATTAGTGGCTTTTTTCGTATGCAGAATGAGGACATAGCCATGTTGACCTCCATGGAAAGTACAGTGGCTAACTAAATGAACAGATGAAGAAAACTGCTTGGCAAACCTGAAAGCAGGCCTCACCCTCCTCCTGTCTTTCACATTATTTTGCTCCCTGGTAACACTACTAAACATATCCCCAACCTGTGGACATCTTTCCCTGAGCCAGAAAGGACCCGGTTGCCTTCACTGAGGTGGCAGCAAGACCGGTTTTCAAACTGGAAAAGCAAAGGCCAAGGAAGGTAAGCGATCAGGTGTGATGTCACAGGGCACAGGAGGCTGTGACTGGAGGATCAGGGCTGCAGAGGAGCTCTGGGTTAGCCTGGACTACCTGATAAGACCACATCTCAAAAAAGAAAAGAAAAGAAAAAAAAAAGATAGGACTCCTCTTGACAATAGAAGTCTCTGGAAGGGACAAGGCTCCCACTCCTCTAGTCTGTCTGTCTACACTCATCGACCCATTTTCATTCCATTTCTGAGCTAAAGAAACTGGCTGCCCTTGTCACCCCACCCAGTTCTGACTGAAATAGTCCTTGGCCCTGACATAACAGCAAGAGCAGGGGCAACATCACCTTTGCTCCTCCCACCAGAGCCTGGACCCTGAGGCCTCAGGCAAGTCAGCAGCTCCCAGATTCCACCCCAGGCTTAGCCACTGCAGGGCCTTGAAAGAGCTACTTGGGTAGGAAGCCTCGGGGACATTAGATAACAGCTGACTCTCCAACCCTGTGGGGCCAGAGGACTGCCTAAGATAAAGTACTGTCGAAGATGAAACAGCAAAGGGCATGGCCCAGGGTGTAGCACACAGTGAGGCGCCATTTTCACTCAGAACCAGCCCGGTGGGAAAACACCCAGTGTGCTGCAACAGCAACTAGTCTCCCACCTGCCTGGTACCCAGAAGTCACTAACTCGGTAGTGTGGCCCAATCTAAACCAGCTCTACCTAAAAATCAAAGTTCTTACCGTACACTCCAAGTAACTCCTTTCCTCTCCCTATAACCAAAATAATACAGTAACGAGAAGGAACGAACGGTATATGTCTTGAACCCTAACACTCAGGAGGCAGAGGCAAGGGGACCTTTGAGAGTTCCAGGCCAGCCAGGGAAACACAGTGAGACTCTGTCTCACAAAAAAAAAAAAAGGGGGGGGGGGCAAGGAGCCACACAAGATGGCTCAGTGAGTAAAGGCACTTGCTGCCAACCTTGGTGAGGCTCTGTCTCAAAAAACAAAACAAAACAAAACAAAACAAAAGTTAATGATTAATACTGGTGCTGCACTGACTCCTAGTAGAGTGGCCATCTAATACATATTAAGCCGAAAGGAACCCAACAAAGGGGCTGAAAGACGGTTCAGTTTGTTCCAGAGGACCCCCAGGTTACAGCAGAAATGTAACCCAGCTCCAGGGGACCCAAAACCTCTAACCTCACTTACCCACACACTGACACGTACACAAAATTTAAAAAAATAAATCAATCTCTCAGAAAGAAACTCAACAGCACCTCTTGTCTTATCTGCTTCTCTCTCCCACGTTCCCACTTACTAAAAAATTTAACTTGTGTAGCAGTCTAAGCCCAATTTGCAAAATAAATGAACAGTTCTCAATGATCCCCACTATTCCATGAAATCAGATTATTTCATGGGATGAAAGCCCCAGCAAGCCAACGCTGATCCAAGCAGGCAAGAGCAACGCCTGTTCTCCCTCAAGAGATTCCACCTTAGCACTCAGAATCATTTCAGGAAAAATGAACATACACAGACTCCTTCCCAGCAGCCCTGGGTAGGGAAAAGCAACAATGGGAAAGAACCAGTGAGCTGAAGAGGGTGAAGAGTAGTTCAACTGCCCAGCCAGACCCCAGAAGACAAGCCACAGAGGTAAGCCATCGGGAAGCTCTGAAGTCCAGCACTATCAAGGCTCTTCTAGTCTGGCCTCTGAAGACAAGATCTGCACCAAGTACGTTCAGACAGCCCTCTCAAGTTTACTAAGCTAGTGCCAGTGGCCCCAAAGCAGCTCCACCCCCAAGGAACACAGAGCACTACCCAAAGTACTCCCATCACAACTGAAAGCTCAGGGTAAGCGCCACCGGATCCAACAAATGATTATAATTCTTCTACCGAGATTTGTAACTTAAGTGGGCAGATTATTATTATTTTCAACAATGAGTTTCTATTAATGATTTTTATTTGTTGGTTTCTAGTTCACTCTGCTTTCTTAAATTTTTTGGCTAAGTTCAGAGGAAGAGAGCCAAAGAAACCAAGCAAGATTCTTTAACTGGAACTGAGACCAGTACCCGAAAATACAAGCAGGGCTTCTCCATCATCAAGAGGCAGGTACTAGATTCACCTTGTATCCTGCACTAACTTGATGATGACAGACCACAGACACACATGCAGACCCCGTGTTACATTCTGTCTGTTTTCTTCTAGAGAAAGAAAAGAGATGGAGAGTGAGGAATTTCTCTCCATGAGAAGCCCAAAACCATTTCCATAATATTCAAAAGAACAGGGCAGGAGAGATGGCTCAGCAGTTCGGAGCACTCGCTGCTCTTCCAGAGGACCTGGGTTCAGGTTCCGGTACCCATGTCAGGCAGTTCAAAACCTCCTGCAACTCCAACTCCAAGGAACCTGACATCCTCTCCTGGCACCCATGGCACCTGTGCACATACGGCATTCACTCACAGACACACATAAAAATAACATAAATCTTAAAAATTGGCCTGGAGAGATGGCTCGGGGGTTCAGTACTGGCTACTCTTCCAAAGGACTGGGGTTCAATTCCCAGTACCCACATGGCAACTCATCTATAACTCCTCCAGTTCCAGAAAATCTGGCATCCTTACACAGATATACATGCATGCAAAACACCAATGTACACAAAAATAAAGATTTTTTTCTTTAAATCTTTTTAAAACCCATCAAAGAGCTCAGTGGTGAGGTATGTATGAGGCCCTAAAGTTCCAACTCTCCCAAAGTAAAAGAACATCAGGCAGCCGGGCATGGTGGTACATGCCTTTAATCCCAGCACTCAGGGAGGCAGAGGCAGGAAGAGCGCTGTGAGTTCGAGGCCAGCCTGGTCTAAAAAGTGAGTCTTGGGGAAAAAAAAAAATCAGGCAATGATTTATGTTCATGGTCTAACCTTTTAGCTTGACTGAATAAAAAGGTCTAATTTGTATCCTTTCAAATATGTAGAGATGGCCCTGTGATTAAGAGCACTGGCTGCTCTTCTAGAGGACCCAGGTTCAATTCCCAGCACCCACATGGTACTTTACAACTGTCTGTAACTCCAGTTCCAGGGGATCTGGCACCCTCATACAGCCATGCATGGAGGAAAAATCCTAATGCACATAAAACAAAAATAAATAAATCAAATAGGACTTTACTAAAACTATGTCAGACACATCTAGTCTGGTCTTAAAGAAGTCCCAACAAAGGTCCCACCCCAGTGACAAATCCTGTGACCAGAAGGCTCTAGAAACCCTGCTTCTACGACATACAAGCTTGAAAGGTGCCCTTCCACTCCTGAAGGAGTACACACTTACTGTAGGTTCACATGTGGGAAGGCAGGTCCTCCTTAGAAGCACAGCCATTTCCCTATCTTAAGACGACTGACTGGAGTCACAAGTTTGGCCTCACAAATCCTGAGTACATCTGGTACTCACTTTCTTCCACTGTCCCCAAAGTGTCCCGTGGCTTGAGAGGTCAGGAATTCCCCTCCCATGTCTTGTAACGCCAATAGTGCCTGACCCTTGCCTCACAGACCCTGCCCCCGGCTCCTCTGCTGTCCTGGCAGTGAAGAACACATCCACATGGAAATGATTCATCCTCACACACATTCTTCCAAAACAGTTCTTTTTAGCTCCATGACAAGTTTCTCTGACATACCCAACTCACCCAGTTCAGCCTCTCCTTTTACACCTAAATAAAAAGCCTTCCCACCCTGAGGGCTAGAAATAACCAACTCAAGAGATCTTTCCCAGAACTTTCCCAATGGGACAAGCAGCTCCCTTTGACACAGCATAGCAAACTCCTATTTAGCTCCCACAAAACCAGCATAAGCGCTGCTGATACTAGGGACCTTAGAAAGAAAGATAGCAAACTAGAAGACAGATCACATCAGAGGCGACTGATAAAATCCTTGTCTTGCTCACCCCTTCACTCCCACCCAGCCTTTCGGTTAACTAGTCCAGCTCTTCACAACTACAATGTACCCTTTCCTGAGGGGCAGGGTCGGTCTGTACTATTCCACGCAGCGTGCCAAGCACAGCAGGAAACCAGTATGTACTGTTTAAGTGAAAGGATGAAGGGAGCACACAGTTGCCAGATGCTGTGTTCGCTCTCTCTGGAAAGAAGTGAGCACTACCACCATGGAGGGTTTAGGCAAGCTGACTCTACCCATCACTGACTTTGGAACAACCCTGAAAAGGTCATTTAAACTTATCTTGGCCTCACTTTCCTCCTTGTGAGGTGAATGAGGCAATGTAATTTACTACATTATTTCTACTGCTGTGGTGGTGATTTTGACGGTCAACTTGGCGATCTGGACTCATCAAGGAGAAACACCTGGGTGCATGAAGGTGTTTCTAGAGACGCTTAGCGGAAGAGAGGAGACCCACCTGAGTGTGGGGGACGCTACCCCATGGGCTGGAGTTCTGGAGTGGATGAAAAGGGGAAAGGGAAAAAAAGAAAAGGATTCAGATTTAGGCAGAAATGTAATAAGGGCAGCTGGGCACTAGTGCCCATCCCTGCTTCCTGACTTCAGATGCAGGCTGACCTGCTGCCTCTAGATCATGGGACCTGAGGCCCTTCCTCCCTTCCTTAGTTTGCCTTCGGGTATGTTGTCACAGCAGGGAGAACAGTAACTAATGCAGCTCTTTTCCCAGAGCTTACATTCTAATTCAAAGAAGAACTGCATTCAGTATAAACAAACGGTACAAGCTAAGTGCCAGGGCCACACCTAAAACTCTAGCACTCAAAGAAGTCGATGCAGGACCATGAGCTGAAGACGCTATCTCCAAATAAAGAATGTATATACAAATATATGTACATAAGATATCATAAATGAATAAATTATGCTGTTCCAATGTAACTCAGCAATACAATGAATTATCTTATAAGCTGTGGAGGAGGGAAACCCTCTCAAAAGCACAATAAGCTGGGTGTAACAGGAAAGTGGGGTGGGAAGACCACACTCAAGCCAGTATGGACAACTTAGTGGCAGGGGACAAGGATGTGATTGAGTACTTGTCTCCCCTGAATCATTTAGTACAGGGGTGGGACACAGTGAGTGATTTTATAAAATTCTAGGACATTTGATCTCTAATCCACAGTGACAGAAAGCAGAGCAGTGATTGCTTCTTAGAGGCACAAAGGGACCTTTGAAATTGATGAAAAAAAATATTTTTTCTCTTTTGGTTTTTCGAGACAGGGTTTCTCTGTGTTGCCTTGGCTGTCCTGGAGCTTGCTCTGTAGACCAGGCTGGCCTTGAACTCACAGAGATCTGCCTGCCTCTGCCTCTCAAGTGCTGGGATTACAGGCATTGGCAACCACCATCCAGTTGGTGGCTATGTTTCATGCTTTTTTTTTTTAATTTCTCTTATGTACAACTGTTTTGCTTACATGTATGCCTGTGTGCTACATACATGCCTGGGAGTTAGATTTCCCAGAACTGCAATTATAGATGGCGGTGAGCCATGTGGATGCTGGAAACCAATCCTGGGTCCTCTGCAAGAACAAGTGCTCTCAGCCACCAAGCCATCTCCCTCCAGCCCCATGTCTTATGCCCTGAGGATGGTGGTCATAGATGTATATATCTGTCATCTCATAAAACTACACATCTCAATAAAGCTGGATTTTGTGTTTGCTGTGTTTTGTAGACAGGATCTCAACGTGTGGCCAGGGATGCCCTTGAACTCCCAACCCTCCTACTCTACCTGCCAAGTGCTGGGTTTACAAGCATGCAACACCACACGAGGTTTACGCAATGCTGAAGATAGAGCTGGGACTTCAACATGCAGGCAAACACTCTACCAGCTGAGCCATAGCTCCAAGTTGTGAGCAGGCATGATGGCATATACCTGCAATTCCCACACCTATGAGGCAGAGGCAGAGAGAACTCTGTGAGTTCAAGACCAGCTTAGTACACATAGCAAATTCCAGGTCAGCCAGGGCTGTATAGTGAGACCCTTGTAGAAACAAACAAACAAACAAACAATAAATAATAAATAGCACACACAATCTATTTTCAATAGTAAAGGGGAAAAAAATTGAAGAACAACCTGGAATAAAACATAAGCCTAAGATCATTTGGTTTTGGCTATACCAACTGTTTTCCCTAACAATGGGAGACTTCATTTCTTAAATTCATGACCAGGAAAAGAAAAGGGATAGGGAAAAGGAGAGGAAAAGGAAAACAAGAAAGGAAGAGACCAAGTAGCGAAGGTGGAAAGTTGTTTGTTTGTCTGACTCTCTACCAACTAATCCAGATCTGAACAGCAGAATTTACTGAGACACGGGGGGAACCAACAGGGACCTGCTAACTGTTCTAAACCCAGGGCCACCAGAACCAGAAAGGCTGTGCAAAAACAACTACGAGATCCTCAAATAGCCCCACTCGACAGTTAGCAAGAGAAGCGGGCTTTCCAAGCAATGATGGCCTCTATCACGCCTCCCAGGCTCACTCACCACTCACCGTTTTCAAGTGGGCTACAGATGTAACTCCACGGTACAGCATCGGCCTGTCATGCATACAGCTCTGGGTTTGAGCCCCACTACTACAAAATAGAGAAAGTTTGCAAAGCGAGATTATCCCAACTACGAAGGTACATAGCTCAGTAAGTACTTCCATTTCAAGGCAGTGTACTGATGTCTGAACTTTGAAGAAAAGGTTATAAAACTATATGGAATGGTTTAACCATGCGGATGACATAGTCCCCAGATAGCGGGCTTATCTAGAAAGTAGAATTTCTAGAGTAGTCTTTGACTGCTAAGTTGTTCAAGATTATGTTGTCACTTAACTTGAACGTGGGGTGTCTGAAAGGACCAAACTTAGCCCTTTTCAAGCATCCAGTGTCTAGAATCAACCAAAAATGATACAATATTAAGAATGGAGGGAGGGGTTCCAGAAGTTACCAGAAAGTCAAATCACCCTCCAAAGATGCCAAGCCGGTGGTCAGGTTCTCATATAACTAGTATACATCTCCACCCTAAAATTCCAACCACTGCCATGTGGACCCACAAATCAGGCACCTCTTAACTGATGGCCAAATATGGTAGCACACTCTCTTGATCCCAGCACTTGCGAGGCAGAGGCATGGGTCTCTGTGAGTTCAAGGCCAGCTGGTCTACAAATCAAGTTCCATGTCAGCCAGGGCTACACAGTGAGCTCTTGTCCTTTGTCCTTTTTAAAAGGAAAGAAAGAACTTCTGTAAGTCATCCTCTGACCTCCACCCTTAGGCAGTGGCACATGTCTACACACATACACCAGTCATGCACACAGACATATATATATATATATATATATTATTTTTTTAACCTCTTTCTTTTTTTTAATCTATTTTATTTGTTTATTTATTTATTATGTGCAATGTTCTGCCTGCATGTACACCTGCAGGCCAAAAGAGAGCACCAGATCTCATTCATTACAGATGGCTGTGAGCTACCATGTGGTTGCTAGGAATTGAACTTAGGCCCTCTGGAAGAGCAGCCAGTGCTTTTAACCTCTGAGCCATCTCTCCAGCCCTTTTTTTGGTTTTTTGAGACAGAGTTTCTGTCCTAGAACTCACTCTGTAGATTAGGCTGCCCTCAAACTCACAGAGATCTGCCTGTCTTTGCCTCCCAAATGCTGGGATTAAAGATGCATGCCACCAAAAATACGTAATTTTTTAAAAAGAAAGGCAAAATGAGGGCTGGGACTATAGCTTACTTGGTGGATTGTTTGAAGCCCTAGGTACAGTTCCCAGCACTGCACAAACGAGGCATGGTGCCGCACACCTGCCGTCTCAGCTCTAAGAAAGCAGAAACAAAAGGATCAGAAGGTCAAGGTCATCCTCTATACCAACGAAGTTGGTAGCCTGGACTACTACACAAGATCCTGTCTAAGAGAGGAGGGGAAAAAAGAAAAAAAAAAAGAAGAGCAAAAAACCCCCAAAACTACAAGGAAGCATCACCCCCACCTCTGTTCTTGTCCTTTCCCATAGACCTTTCTAATCGTTCCTGCCTGGAACTTGCCGTGCCCTTGCTTCCCTTCCCTTCACCATGGTCTCCCCACTAGCTCCCTCTCATTTCTCAACACCAATTGGATAGCACTTACACAGTCTCCTAGGATCCTGCTCCTTCCAGAGCAGGACAGGTCCCCAGCGCAGTCCAGCCAGCCACCAGAGCTACACCACCTGCAGGAGAGCCCAGGGGTGGATAGCCAGGGGACACATCCCCAGAGAAAACCACTTAGTAAGAGCCCTGCCTTCTACATTAACACTGGCTCAAAAAGCCAAGCACCTGCCCATTTCAAAAAGATCACTTCAACACCAACAGACAAGAGGGGGAATCAATGTAAGACAGAACACACAAACTGGAGCTAACTTAGAGCAGTTAAAGATGGGTTCCCGAAAAAGCTGACTCACTGTGATGTGGATGGCTTATAGGGGTCCTATAAGCCAATTTTATACAGGCCCTATACTAAACAAAATAGTGTCCCAGGTTAAAAAGCCAGGAGTTGCTTACAGCAAAATGAACCCCAAGCTGTGCACACCCAATACCCCCCAAGCAGCGACTAAAGACACACAATAGGGGCTCTTCCATGTTTCTGTTTGTCTGAGTCATCCCCAATGCTGTGTTCCCCAGTAATCCCATTTAAAGGCCGTCCAGGCCACCACCATCACTAAAGAAAGGGGCTTTTACTTTGTATGAGTAAAAAGCAGGGTGGGAGGCCTTGCCACTCATGCAATGATTGCTTATTGTTTTGACAGCGCCAAAGAGTTTTTCTGGTTTATTTTCTTGGCATGGCACCCAAGAAATGAATGGCAAAATATACCTACATTCTGAAGAAAAGTTGCCAAAGGGTAACTACCCACTACACCAGTCAATTTTTACTGTCAATGAGCCTGGCCATTAAAGAGAAGAAAAGTTCAACAATGTAGAAAATCAGGACTCCTTTGGCTCATGACCTACTGACCAAAATGGAGTCCTTTGGGGTTTGAACAAGTCTACCTAAAGAGAGGGCCCCAACAAGCTCCCTAACCAGGAGCCAGGGGACAGAGTTAAGCAGACCCAGGGCGCGTGACACAAAAACAGAAACGTGGCAGACCCGCCCAGACAGTCAGGATAAAGACTTCCCATCCAGTAAGAAAACATCTTTTTCCATTTTTGAGTCCTACTAAAATAAGGTTTCTTTTGGTCAATTAAAAAAAAGGCCAAGTCCCAGTATTTTGAGCAGCACTATTCTGGGACTGTAAACAAGGGAGGCAGCCAAGCAACGTGTTGGGTCTTCTTAAAGCACTGGTCTCAGTGAGGTATCCAATGACCCGGCTGAGAGAAGCACACAGTACTCAGCTTGGGTTCCCAAGTCACAGAGTAGCCTACACCTACTTCCTACTCAAGGAGGGCCTGGCCCACCTGGACACTGTTAGACCCCCTCAACCACCTCGGGAGCCCCCACGGTCCGGTAGGCTCAGGCGACAAAGTCCCTGGACCCTCCTGAGTCTCAGTCAGTGGTCAGTCGGCGTGGTCCCGGGGGAACATGCTTCTCCCAGAGAGGACACTCCTGAGAACTTTATAGAAAGTTGAGAGAGGGGTGAATGGGGTTGGGTGAGGAAAACAACTATATGGAGTCTTTTTGAAAAGGGGAGTAAGAGGCTGAAGATGGCTCAGGGGTTAGGAGCATTCACTGCTCTCTTAGAAGAGCCAGGTTTGGCTGCCAGCATCCACAAGGCCGCTCACAGCTGTCAACTGTCTCGAACTGTGGTTTGAGGATGCCGGCCCCTGTGAGCACCAGACATGAACATGGTACTGTAAACATACATGCAAGCAAAGCATGAACATAAAATAGAAGCATAAATCTTAGAAAATGAGGTC
The DNA here is from genome assembly GCF_907164565.1 of Psammomys obesus. Taxonomy (NCBI): domain Eukaryota; kingdom Metazoa; phylum Chordata; class Mammalia; order Rodentia; family Muridae; genus Psammomys; species Psammomys obesus. The sequence continues at coordinate 26,257,468 of NW_026596134.1, read as the reverse complement.
ACTGGCCTCAATTAGCCAACATACAGACGGAATAAGATGCCTGACTTCCTGAGGACCTAAAAAATAGAAAATAGCACCTGCTTCCTCCTGTAAGAACCCAAATCACTAGAAAGCTTATTTTCTTAACCTTTGAGACATTTGCTAAGGGCGTTGCTCTGGCTTCTGGAGATTATGAATGGCCTGTTAGTACAAGTCCTTCATTACTGATTAAATAATGGGTCTCTATCACCTGTGAGCTTCCTCAGTCGGCTCCACTTAGGCCTAGAAAAAACAGTAAGCGCAACCCCAGAAGTCTACCCACTAGGCTGTACTACCTATTTCACTAGAAGAGGATGGGCTTGCCTAGCAGCAAGAGAGACCAGAATCAGCAAGGGAGTTTGGTTGAACTCTGTGCCCTATGGAAAGCTGTTTCACCCCTCTGGAAAGCTGTTCTGTAGCGAGCCTTCATCTGCTAGATCTGTTTTTCAATCACTGCACTGTGGACAATTTTGTATCAGATGACCTTAGGGGTCCTCACCTGTGAAACACAATCTACTCCACAAGATTTTTGTGCACCAAGTGACATCTATGTCCTGATCCCATGGACCTATGACTGTGCCAGCTGGTGTGACTAACAGGGCTTCACAGATGACTCAGTTGAAGACCATGAAACACAGCTGTTATGCTGTCTTGGCAGAACTAATATACTCTCAAGGGTCCTTACAAAGAGGTGTCAAGAAGAACACAGAAGCAAAGAGAATGTGATAGTAAAGCAGAGAAAGACAAAGGGACTGAAGATTGCTCTGCTGCTGGCTTTGAAGTTCACTGACAGGGGCCACAGACCAAGGAATGCACATCCATTCTTACAGCTAGACAAAACCAAAAGAAACAAAGTCTCCTCCATCGCTTCTAGAAAGAGCACAACCTATCCACCCACTGCAGGACTTCTGATCTCTCAAATGAGAAGGTAATTTGTGTGGTAATGTATCACTGCCAGATGAGACTAATGCACAGCATTATCATTAGGGTTAAATGTCTTGTGTAGGTATTAAGAAAAACTCCTAACACTATCGTAGGAGCTTTTCAATTTTCAGCTATTATAAACCAAGGCTGGAACACAGAGAAAGGGAATTTTAGGGCCAGCTGTGGTGGCACACATCTGTCATCCTAGCACTTGGGAAAGTTCAAGGACAGACTGGGTTATATAGAAGTTCAAGACCGTGGGCTACCTGGTCAGACTCTGTCTGCATTTTTTTTTAACTTTCCATTTACTTGTGTATGGAGGCACATTATTTGTGTATGAATGCACCACAGAGCACACGTGGAGATCAGAGGACAACTGTCCCTCTCCTGGTGTCAAGCACCTTTACCCACTGAACCACTTCACCAGCCTGTCTAAAAAAAACAATTCTTTATTAAAAGAAAAAGAAAAAAGAAAACAAGGCGCAATGCTAACCACGCTTCTCACTGCCGTGACCTTATTTAGGGCATCAACATACACTAGCTGAATGTATAGTCTACACTTGTATTCAACCATGCTTTGTTTTGTACATGCAGCTATCAGAACAGAGTAATTTCTTATGTAAGTTTTCCTTATGACTCCATGAGAACAAATAGTCACCTAAAGTGAATGAACTCTGCTCCAATCCACCGCTGACAACTAACGTTGCTATGATTGACGAACTGTTACTTCCTGGGAAATGGTCAGCGTTTGTGACTGAAGGAAAAACAGGAGCCTGCAGCAACCGGGCTGCACACATCACATGCTCCAAAAAACAAAAACAAAAAAGGATGAACAGCAGGTGTCTCTGAGGAGCTGGATTTATCTCATAACGTATTTTTCTATCTTTCTAACCCCTTGGTAAGAAATGCGGACCATCTTGGTGCGGTATCGAACACCTTTTATTCTGGTACTCAGGAGAGAGGCAGGCAGATCACTGAGTTCTACAAAGTAAGTTCCAGGACAGCCAGAGTTACACAAAGAATCTGTCTCGAAAAGAAACATGCACCGTACAACTACAAGGCAGGCATGGCCGTAGTTTCCGTCCTGAGAAGCCTAGGGCAAGTAGGTTACAAGTCCAAGGCTAGCCTGAGCTCCACAGTGAGACGCTGCCACAGACCCTAAGAGGGGGTGGAGAGGTGGCTCAGAGATCCCACCACTCCTGCAGAGAGCCAGAGGTTGGTTCCCAGCAACCACTCCAGGTAGCTCACTACCGCCATGACTCCAGCTTCCCTCCAACACCCTCTTCCAGCCTCCTCTGGCACCTGCACACATGTGGCACACGTGAACTCAGACAAGCACATACCCACACAGAAGTCAAAACAACTTTTTCATGACAAAAATAAACATGCCTTTCTGAGGGTCATTAGGCATTTCATTAACAGTTGCTAGAGAAGGGAAGGCGCTTTCTTCAGGGGCATAGCCACTGGTAAACTGCCAAAGCAGTCCACCTAGAAGTTTCCCTAAAGAAAAACACTGGGTAACAATAAACAAACAAACAGATAGAAAGGTTCTTTTCTTTTTTTTTTAATAAATATTTTTATGTGCATTGGTGTTTGTCCTACACATATATCTCTATGAGGGTGTCAGATCCTCTGGAACTAGAATCACAGTCATGAGCTGCCTCATGCGTTCTGGGAACTGAACCGGGCCTACGTTCAATCCCCAGTGCCATGTAAACCAGGCTTAGTGGTATGACCTGTAATCCCCGCAGTAAGGTGGAGTCAAAAGAGGTCATAACTCAAGGTCAAGCCAGGCGTGCCCGCACTCACCTTTGAAGGCAGAGGCAGGCTGATCTCTAAATTCAAATATGTCTACATAGTCAATTACAGGCTATCCAAGGCCTGTGAGGCCCTGCCTCAAAACAAAAAAACAATTTTCCAGGTCATCCTCTGTTGCAGAGAGTGTGAGAAGAACATGGGCTACATTAGATGATGTCTTTTAAAGTCTCCAAAAAGAAGACAGGAAAGAGGAGGGGATGAAGCTGGTACAGGTACGGGAACCAGTGAGCCTAGTGCTGGAGGTAGGAGAGGCGATGGCAAAGGTGGCAGCAGAGGCAGGATGATCCCAAGGGCTTTCAGGCCAAACAGTCTAGCTTAAACAGCAGGCTCTATGTTCAGTGAGTAACCCTGTCTCCAAGAACAACTGAAGATCAGCCTCTAGCTTTAGCATGCAAAAAGAGACATTTAGCACCCACCCACCCTCTCTCACACACACACACACACACACACACACACACACACACAAATTAGGATAAATATTAAGTAAAAATGAGTATGTATAAGCAAATTTTTAAAAAGGTGTCTGTTGGGGGCTGGAGAGATGGCTCAGTGGTCAAGAGCTCTGCCTGCTTTTCCAGAGGTGCTGAGTTCAATTCCCAGCAACCACGTGCTGGCTAACAACCACCTATAGCTTCTACTGCTCTCTACTGGCTCTATGTGCAGATGTACATGCACACAGAGCATTCAAAATAAATAAATAAATTAAAAAAAAAAGTGTCTGTCTACATAATACTCATGAAAATTACTGGCTCGTCACTAATCTTCCCCTCATTTTAGAAAAGTGTCAATACCTGTTACTTTCAGAGGCTGACATTACACCAGAACAAACAAGAACCATCCAGATCCAACTGTTCCATTTATAAAATATTTAGTCCACAATGCTGCCCAATTAGAGCATAATCCATAATGAAGACATTACTGCTGACAAGGGAAACAGAACGGGATCTGGGTCATTCTTCCATATCTCTGTTAGTTCTTCTCAAACCAATAAAGGAAAGTCTGTGTTAGCAGAGGATCCAGCGACAGGATCCAGCGACAGAAGCAAATAGGAATGATGACATAATTCATTTCCATCAACTTATCCACACAGGAGAAAGGCAAAAGTAAAAAAAGACCTAATGGATAATTGGGAAATCTCTCTGCCGGCGACTTCCACTGGTGTTTCTCCCTCTGAAGACTGAGTCATCAGCAAGTACTAAGTCAGTGGGCCACAAATACCATGAGGATGCTGGCAACAACAAACTGGTACTGGGTATGAGGCCCCAGGCCCTGTGAGGAAGTCTTTTCCACTCCTAATTTCTCACAGTTCTATGCAGGGGAGATGGAACGGAGAAGCTGGAGTAAATCGCTGGGGCAGCGCCGCCCATGGGCACTGAGCTAGGGTATTAATTCCAAGAGTGAGGCAGTCCTCCCTTCAAAGCCAGCTGAAGGGCCTTCGGCAGATGGCTTACCCAGATGCTTGCTGCCACCAACACTGAGTTGTTCGATCCCTGGGAAGCTCATGGTGGAAGGAGAGAACCAACTCACACAAACTGTCCCGACTCCACACACGTGCAGTGGGACACACAGGTACCTGATTTGTCATTTTTCTTTTGTTTTGTTTACAGATTTATTTGTTTGCTTATTACATATACAATGTTCTGTATATGTACACCTGTACACCAGAAGAGGGCACCAGATTTCATTATAGATGGTTGTGAGCCACCATGTGGTTGCTGGGAATTGAACTCAGGACTTCTGGAAGAACAGCCAGTGCTCTTAACCTCTGAGCCATCTCTCCAGCCCTGTCATTTTTTTTTTTTTTAAAGCCAACTCAAAAAATAATAATATTACGTTACCCAAACAGGGCGTGGTAGCACAGGCCTTTAATCCCAGCTCTTTTGAGGCAGAAGCAGGTAGATCCTTCTCTATAGACTGGAGTTCTAGGACAGCCTGGGCTACATACAGAAACCTTGTCTCAAACAAACAAACAAAACAAAAAATGTTACCCTTTCCCCAGTCACTCCTGACTGTCACCACCATCTCCCTTCCAGCTTAAGGGACGTGTTCTTTGAAATTACTATTTCACATGTCCTATCTCTTGCTACCCTCTCCAAGTGGGACAAACCAAAGACTCTAGTCATTCTGGAAGCCCTTCCTGGTTTCCGCTGATCACAAGTCACCACAGTTGGCCTATTCCTACGAAACGATGTTTTAGCTGATGTAGGTTTATGTGGAGTGTGGGTTTGTGCATGTGGTGATCTCGGCGGACAAGGGAGGTCACTGGATCTCTGAAACTGGAATTAGAGGCAGTTGTGAGCCTCCTAACATGAGTGCTGAAAACTGAACTTGGGTCGCCCGCATGAATACTCCACTGCCCTTATCCGCTGACCAACCCTGTCCCATCCAAACTAGATCCTCATAGTCATACACCGATGTTCTGGGAGTGGACCCTCTGGGAAGTAATTGGGATGAGGTCATCAAAGTGGAGCCCTGTGATGGGAGGGGTGGCTTAGTGAGCCAAGAAACTTGGGCAGAATCCTCACAGCCCTGCCACACAACAAAGCCCTCAGGTACTCTTGGACTTCTCAGCCTCCAGACCTGTGAGCAAAATGAACTTTTACTCCTCATAAATAAGTTACCCGGACTCTAGTATTTTGCTATAGCAACAGACAATGGACTAAGGAGCTTGCATCATTAAACCAAAAGAGGCCATCTCAAAGAATACTGTCTTTTGTAAAAGATGTTTCCCACTTCATTAATGAGGATACACGGTCTCTTATCTGGAACATTATTCATGGTTTCCTACATGCAGACCACTGTTTCAAGCAGCTCCGCCTGCCACTACGGACAGTACTGGTAGGCAACAGGCTGCACAGTCTCCTTTCATTATCACAATGTTCCCATTATACAGATGAGAAAACTAAGGCTGGGAGAAAGGTAAATGAATCTAGCCCAACATTATCTACCTGGTAAATAATTCTCAACTCCACAGTCCCAGCACCTCAGGAGGCTGAAATAGGAGGGTTGCCAGTTCAAGGCCAGCCTGAACTACCCAGCAAACCCCTGTCTCAAAAAACCAAAAGGTTACCCAGGCGTAGTGGCTTACACCTGCAATCCCAGCACTTGGGAAACTGAGGCGGGAGGACTATTGGGACTTCCAGACCAGCTGAGCTACAGAGTGAAATTTCTCAAAACAAAACCACCACCACCACCACCACCACCACCACAACCAAACCCTAAAACTAACTAACTAAATCTGACTCCCAACACCTTAAGGCTTCTGAAGCGCTGGCTTCCCTTGCTTTTAAGGGGCACTCCCTCCTCCTGGACTGTTTGGGAGACCAACCTCCCAGCAGCGGATTGATACACAGACAGGAGTCCCTAATGGACTTACCTGAATCTCTTCGTTTTCATCGACCAGGAGGAAGCTCACGACCCTCTCTGTCATCTTCTTCCTCTTGGTCTCCTCATCCATCTCTTCGCCCTCCAGGGATTCCTGGACCTTACTGACATGATATACAGTAATGGGGTGTCTCCTCTTGTTTCCCCCTGAGTGAGTCCTCTTCTGGCACTCCACGCACAGGTTGATTTTGCAGGTCTGGCACCTCACAGCTGCCCTCTGCCTAACACCCGGAGAATGCCCGTTGGGGCCTTTGCAGGGGTCACAGTAAGGGACGTGGCCGGCTTTGAGTCTTATCCGCTCATGGTTTCGAAGGCGATCCTGCCGATGGAGTTCCTCCTCACAGCGGAGACACTGCAAACTGCAGCACTCATCACATTCGAAGACCGCTTCGTCAGTCCCGCTGCAGGCGTAACTCTCCTGGCACATGAGCCCTGGATTTAGGCCCTTCTCTGCTGGAGAAGTCTGGGCACTCATAACTTAGACTTCCCTGGAAACCACCCACCCTGGAACAGTCACTACTGTCCTCTCCCAGGAATGAAGGAAGACAAAGGCTTTGAGTCTGAAGGCAGCTAGTGCTTCCACAGGGTTCTGAACGCTTTAAAAAAAAAAAAAGAGAGAACCTGTCTGGCTAAGAATTTTTACACCCTCACAAACGTTCGAATTTTTAATTCTCTGCCTCCAAGTCTCTTGTTTCAGCAGCAGTGTCGACCGAGTTTGACGGTTTCATCCTCTGCAAAGTGCAGAGAAAGACGTGATGAAAATGAACTTGATGGAGTCTCTGATGCACGCTGAGAGGTCTGCTGGGCTCACAAAGGTAGGCTCCTCAGCTGGGCCTCAGCCACAAAGTCACAGTGATGAAATAAGGTGGTGAGATACCTGGACCTCAAGCCAGTGTTTCAAGAGCTACCTACAACAGAGGAAGAAGATTTCACTCATGTGGGAAAAAAAGCAGAAGTACACCTTAAAATGAGCAAACAAAAAGAGCACCTAAAGGCTAGGCCAAAACCACTGAGAGAACCCTCATTCTAAAACTGACAGCGGCTTCTTCTAGGACTGGAAATATCATCTCAAAAGCATGCCTAAGGACCTCCCCTCTGAAAACAATCACCATGCTGGAACTGGTGGTACATTTCTACTCCTCGTACTCAAAAGGCTAAAGCAGGGCTACTGGACTACCTACAAAGGTATCATGTCAAAAAACAAGCCAGCTCTGAGGCACATGTACTCCAGAGGCAGAGGAGGATAGAGCTCTGTGCATTCCAGGCCAGCAAAGGCTACACAAAGACTGTCTCAAAACCAACACCTATCAACATCAAAACACTTCTAGGCCCAGAACCTCTAAAAGGTTTTGCAGCTTTGTTGGGAAAAGGCTCTGTTCATCTTACTACATTCTGATTCAAAATCACTAAACAAACAGTCTTTGGGAGACTAGCCCTCCACATCTGCTCCTTACATGTGAGCAGTGGAGAAGGCAGTCTGTGAAAAGCTAAAGAAAAATATAATAAACTTCAGACCTCTCTGAAAGACCTAGACAAACCCAATTATCCTTTTAAGTGTACTGTTTCAGCTCTGGAAAGGTAAAGGCCTAGTAAGGACGCTAAAATTGACAACAATAGTCCCAATTTCACGTTCAGAAACATAAAACAACTACTATGCTTCCTTTTGTCCCTTCTTTCTATAGAAGAAGGGAACTGGGAGCAACAGGAGGCAGAATTCCTGCACTATGGTGCACAGGAGAGCCAGGCCCTATAGTGAGTAAAAACAGCTCATTTTCCCTTGTCACTCAAAAACTTAAAAAAAAAAAAATACACTTGGGGAGAAATAAAAGGGGGTTTGAGGTCACTTCTCCATGTAATTACACTCCTAATTATCCAAGCACTCCCTTCTATTCCAAGAGCACAACAAAGTGTAAAGTCCTCCTTTCAGATATTCACTCCTCCCTTACAGTAACCAATCTCTCCATCTGATCTTCAGATAAACAAGGAACGCAAGGGAGTAACCAGGGAATCTTATTTTTACCCTAACCTCAGACGTGCCCAGTCAGCTCGCAAAAGAGAAACAAAAATCAAAACTTGCCACTACTGAGAAAAACAGAAGACCAACCTTCAGAAGAACACCTGACACCCCCCCCCCCAAAACCCCCCCCACCCCCCCCCCCCCAAACACACCACACACACACACACACACTACCAGGCCAAGCAAACAATCTGCCCTCTCGGAACCCCCACCTCGACGCCTCTCTCCAATCCCGGGTTCCTCACCCCTTCCCTGCTCCCAGATACCACCACCACAACCCAAAGGGTGGCAGCGGAGCCAAGGAACAAAGAAGGCCCCCCCAAATCTCTCACACACCCGCACATCCCGGAGCCGAATCCATTGTTTATGCCACCCCACCCCCACCCGAGCCGCACCCGTCCCCCCTTCCTCCCAGGATCGCCAGAGCCCCGGGACCAGCGCTCTCCCGGGGCTGGGCCGAGACGCCCTCACCCTGCCCGCCGCGGCTCGCAGAGCCCACCCGGAGCAGCTCAGCCACGGCAAGGCGGTGTGAGGGACGCGGGTTGCCGATGGGACCCGGGCTGCTCTAGGGCCCCGGCGGATCCATCCTCAGCTCCATCTCCGCCCCCTCCTCCTATGTTGCCTCCCAGGCTTCCTCCTCTCTTGTTGTCAGTTGGAATCAGCTGATCAGAGTGAACTTCTCCCTGCTCCAACCAACAGGAAGGCATGAACAGCGCAGCCCAGCGAAGGAGGAGCGGCCGGGGGCGGAGCGGAACGACGGCGGGGCGGGAAGGGCGCGCGCGGCCTTTGGGGAGTTGTAGTTTTCTGGGTTGTCCTTCTCCCTCCTACAACCCAGAAATACGGGCTCCGGATGACTACAATTCCCAGATGGAAACGTCGCCCTTGCGAACAGGCTGTGCGGACAGACCAGCAAGCATTTCGGGACTTGGAGTCTCGGCAGGGACTATGGGTTTTTGCAGGTTGCAGTGCGTTTGTTAGCGCAATGGCCTGGGAAAAAGTATTGTAAACTAGACAAATGATATAATGTTCTATACAGGAGGGAAATGGCACGGCGCATTATTATTATACATACTTCCTTCAGAAATGCTGAAAGTGAGAAAACACCAGTTAACATTGAGAGGATAATAGTATGTGTTTTGTTTTTTCTTCAAAGGTATTCAAACCCACTGTTTTGTTCCTACCTAGTCTTTTTCTGTCTTTTTCCCTATATAGGCTGTATAACTTCTAATTTTTAAATTGTGCAAGATAGCTGGGGTACACACTCCAGTAAAATTTAAGATTAGAGTGCAGTGCCTGCTAATGTTAATCCTGTTATCTGACTTTTTAAAAACAGCTTTGTATTTGTTTAGTACTTTCACTTTTTTCTCATTTATTTCATGGGACACATGGAAACGTTCCTAGTCTGTAATGGCTAGGAAAACTAACTATGTAGGTGGGTAGGGGGAATCACTCATAATCACTCACATAAAATGCGAGTAAATCACTCTCCAAAGAAATAAAGGAATTTTGCTGTGTAACTTCTGAAGGCTCTGCCAACTTTAATGTCATATGATTTTATCTCGATAATGGTTAACCTGAGGGAGAAAACTAAGGTTAAGTTACTTGCCAAGGTACACAGCAAATTACTGACAACAGTGAATAAGACCTCACCTCCTAACTTAAGTAAGACATCCTTTTGCCTTCTCTTTCAAAGGACATAATTAGATCAGTAGTCAAACCAAATCTACAAAATGGTGAGTGAGCTATGTATATGCATTGTATTACTGAAAATTATCTCTTCACAACAGAGAGCTGACAGTGGACAGCCTTGGTAAGGAGCCTTTTTTCCTCCCTGCACCACATTGCAAACCAGGGTAGTAAGAACTAAGCTACCTGCGTCACTTTAAAAATTGTTTTTATTAGAAATAAGATGGTGTGGGGAAAGGAAAGAAGGGACGTTTCAAACAAGCCTGAGATTGATTGCGTGACAAAGGTTTTATTCCTAGGACTGCCTCCGTGACCACGTGTAGCTCTGCCAGATTATTTCACAACCTTGCTTATAAAATAAAGACATTGGCCTGTGCGAGTAGCTCAGTAGAGATCGCTTGCCTGGCATACACAAGGCTCTGGGTTTGATCCCCAGCACACATACACACACACACACACACACACACAAAATGAGAATGTTAAAATATCATAGGAACAAACATTTAGCGTCTTAAGTTTTACTTAAAAAGTTATTTTGTGGGGGAGGGGGTGCCGGTGTGTGTGCCCGTGTGTGCAGGTGCATGTTTAGGCCAGAGGCCTAATAATCTTAGCTAGTGTTCCTCAGGAGCCCATCTACCTTGTTCTGTTGAGGGTTTGGGAGAGGTGTGCTTGTTTGCTGTTTGTTGTTGTTGTTGTTTTGTTTGGGTTTTTTTGTGTGTGTGTTTTTTTTTTTTTTTTTTTTTTGGTTGGTTGGATTTGGCTGTTTGTTGTTTGTTTGAGATCTCTTTTAGTCTGAATGGTTACCAAGAAGGCTAGACCGGCTAGCCAGTGAACCCCAAAGATCCTCCTGTCTTTGTTGCCCAGAACTAGGGTTAGAAGCATATGCCACAATGCCTGGTGTACTAGGGTTCTCTAGAAGAACAGAACCAAGAGAATGAATATTTATAAAAATGGAAATTAATTAGATTGGTGTCTTAGTTAGGGGTTCCTATTGCTGGGATGAAAGACCATGACCAAAAAGTATGTTGGGGAGGAAAAGGTTTACTGGACTTATACTTCCACATTGTAGCCCATCACCAAAAGAAGGCAGAACAGGAACTCAAACAGGGAGTGAACCTGGAGCCAGAAGCTAATGCAGAGGCCATGGAGGGGTGCTGCTTACTGGCTTGCTCCCCTATGGCTTGCTCAGCCTGCTTTCTTACAGAACCCAGGACCACCAGCCCAGGGATGGCACCACCCACAATGGGCTGGGCCATCAGATACTAAGAAAATGCCTCACTGCCAGATCTTATGGAGGCATTTTCCTCAAGGGAAGTTCTGATGACTCTAGCTATGTCCAGCTGACATAAAACTAGCAAGTACGATCGGCTTACACAATATGCTCTAGGCAGTACAACAATGGCTGCCTTTGCATTGGAGAGGCTGAGAACCTAGTTGCTGCTCAATCCATGAGACCTCAGTTGTCCCAGTCTGGCACTGAAGGCCTGGAGGATTTCTGGAAAAATCGTTGGTCTTCAGTGAGCATTGGAAGGCTTAAGAGTCCTTTCAGCAAAGAATGGCAGCAAGAGTGGAGGGATGGCAGAATGCCAACCGAGTAGATGAAATTGCCAGCACAATGAAGGCAAGGAGGTAGAAAGCAAGAATTTTTTGGACTTACTTTTTATCTGGACTGAAAGTTGCTATTCACATTTAGGGTGAGTCTTCCCACTTCAGTTAAACTGGTCAAGACACTCCTTCACAGCCCAGAGTGGTGGTGAGAGACCAAAAGATTAAAAATTAGCAGCTATTATTTAAGGCCTGAACTAGGTGGGTGGAGAAGTCTAGTAATGCCCTGAGGGGAAGGACCGCCTTACTTCATTCTTTCCCCACCCACTAGAGAAGGGAAACTGGCCCAGTTGCTAGGAAACTGGCCCATCCCCCTGGGGAGGGACACCAGGTCATTATGGTCTGGGGACCTTCCTATAGCCAATCAATTCAAAATGCAGCATTTTGATCAATAGATGCTTGCGAGGCAGGAGTTGCCCCTGCCTTGGGCATGCTGGGATGGACCAGAATCTATGTATCACCCAACTAACCTGGACACAGGGCTCTAGGCTCCTACCGCTTCAGCGGTGGGGGGTGTGGGCCCAAGCTGCAGCTTGTAATGATTTACAATAAAAAGAACCTCATGTATTTACAGCGGAGTCTGTTTATTCCTGCTCTTTTGGGGTTCGTGAACTGGGCAGAACAGTGGTACTGCATGCCTTCCATCCTAACACTCCAGAGGCAGAGGCAGGCAGATCTCTGTTAGTTCAAGGCCAACCTGGTCTATTTAGTGAGTTCCTGGCTAGCCAAAGGTACACATGGAGACTATGTCTCAGAGCAAAAGGTCCAGGAAGGGGAACACAATAACCTTCCCTTACAGCTTATCTGTTAGTTGAGTACAGAACCAGTCAAGAGTAACCCTCACAGCCTATGTGAACTTACAGGGTTTAACCTAGGTCACTTAAATGCATGCGCAACAAGCACTTTACCCAAACCCCAACCCCACATTAAATGGTAACCCTAAGAAAAATTCCTAAAACTGTGGAAAACGGTTCCCTCCAGGGAAGACAACTAAGGTGTAGAAAAAGAAAGTTATTTTTGTTTCTTTTTTTACATGTATGTGCATGTCCCTGAGGTGTGAGGTGTGCCTGTGTACCACCACCTGCATACATGAGCCCACAGATGTCAGAAGGAGGCATGGGATCAGCTGGAACCGCAGTTACAGTTGTGAGACTAACTACATGTTCTAGGAAATTCAGGCCCTCAGCAAGAACAGTGAGTGCTCTTAAAGCCTGCACCATCTCTCCAACCCCAGAAAGGTGTTTGCATTTTGTTTTGTTTTGCTTTTCTGCAAGACAATGAACCCAAGGTTCTTGAATCCTTTCACTGCAGAAACACAATGTCAGGAACAATGGGGAAACCTAGTTTTGTTTCTTTTATCAGCTACTTAGGTTTGTCAGATTTTTTTTTTTTTAATTTTCAATGGGTTTTGCTCTTTTCCATTCTTTCCACACTTGGTTGTTTTGGTTTGGTTTCGTTTTACTGAGACCTACATTTTTACTGGAATGTTGCCTATGAGGATTCCTTAAGAGCAGTCAGTTAAGAGCACTGACCACTCTTCCAGAGGACCAGGGTTCAATTCCCAGCAGCCACGTGGCAGCTCACAGCTGTCTATAACTCCAAGATCTGACACCCTCACACAGACATACATGCAAGCAAGACACCGATACACAGAAAATAAAAAGAAATTAAATTTTTAAAAAACGTTAAAAGAAAAATGCAGCAACTAACATTATGGGAAAGCCCTGAAGGTCTATCTATTGATGTAAGGATTAATAGCTATGTAGGAGAGAGGGAGTCTAAGCTCCAGACAGTAATGGTGTCCTGGAAAGAGCGCCTGGAGCCAGAACAAGCTGAGACAGGGTAGGCCGGACAGCAGAACGCCTGACAGAGAACTGAAGCCCAAGAGGAGCACGTCTCTTGTAAGTGGCTACAGGTGACTCTAACATTGCTAACACTGGGAACAACAAGGATCCCTTCTGAGCACCTGCAGTCACGGTTTCACCATCATGAGGGCCAAAGGATAGCATCAACGCGACCACAGGCTGGCGGTGCTCGGGAATGCACAGTGAACACTAGCCACAGTGGATGGGAACGGAAACCCTTTCTGAGGGAAGGCAGTCCTCAATTCACAGAGACAAAATCCCATGAACAAGCATCAGCACAGAGGGCTGCCAAGACGGCTCAGCGTGTCAGGACACTTGCTGCCAAGCCTGACGACCTGAGCTCAATCCCCAGGACCCACACGGTGGAAAGAGAAGAAGCCAACTCACAAAGGTTGTCCTCCGACCTCAGGCACTGTGGCACGCATGTGTTCACACATACATACAAACACATTCAATCAATTAATCAATTAGCTAATTAAAAACAGAGATGGCTAGGCAGTTGACAGCACTTTCTGCTCTTCCAGAGGACCTCAGTTCAGTTTCCGGCACCCTTATCAGGGGGCTCACAACCATCTTTAACTCCTGTGCCAGTAGAGCTGATACCTCTGGCCTCTGCAGGCACTTACACTCACATGCACATACCACAGGCAGGCACAGTAACCTCCACACGTAATTGAAAATAATAAAAATGAGGCCAGGCAGTGGCGGTGCCTGCCTTTAATTCTAGCACTTGGGAAGCAGAGGCAGGTGAATGAATCCCTGTGAGTTTGAGGCCAGCCTGGTCTACAAAGCGAGTTCCAGAGCAGCCAAGACTACACAAAGAAACACTGTCTGGAAAAATAAATAAATAAATATCTTTTTTGAAAAATTAGAAGCCAACTGTGGTAGTGCACACCTTTAATCCCAGTGCTTACTCAGAAGGCAGAGGCAGGAGGATCTCTGTGAGTTCTAAGCGGGTCTTCTCCACATAGAGAAACCCTGTCTCCAAAAATAAACAAAAAACTGAGCAAGTAAAATGTGTTTACTGCTGAGATTTTTCAGGTGTTGCAATGATCAAACTAATAAATGGAAACAAAATTGACATTTTTTTTTCAAATAAAGAAAATCAAAGTATTCATCAGAAGCAAACTTGTACTATAGGAACAATAGAAACATTGTTCAAGCAGAAGGAAAATACCTGAAGGAATTTAAATAGATACAAAGGAATGAAATCTATCAACAAATATCTATTACGTTTTGAACAATTGTGTCCCCCTCCAAGATTCATATAATCACTGAGGTGGAAATATTTGGGAAATAAGTAAACCACAGAGGCTCTACCCTAATGGATGAAATTTGTAGACTTAAAAAAAAAATGACTGAAGGGGGCTGGGAAGACAGGAAGATAGTTCAGTTGGTAAAGTGCTTGCTGCTTTAAGCATGAAGACCAGAGTTCAATTCCCATCACCCACAAATAAAGCTAGGGATAGAACTCACCTGTAAATCCATCACTGGTAATGTGGAAGACAGGAGACTCCCTAGAGCTGGCCAGTGAGCCCCAGACAACGCAGTCCAATTGAGGGAGGGACAAGCAAAGTGACGAATCAGAGAAAGATTTGATAGAATGAGTCAGAGATAGAATAGGTCCAACTCTCACAAGAACAAACAGAAAACAGAAGCTACTTAAGAGCAGCACAGAGAGACAGACACAGAGAAAGAGAGAGAGAGAGGAGAGAGGAAGCAGTTACTAAAGTTTGGGAGTACAACGCTTTTCAGTGCAGCTCAGTTGAATGCAGTTCAGGTCGTGCAGTTCAGTTACTGGAGTTCAGAGGCAGTTTTTCCAAGCAGAACAATTCAGTGAGAAGCAAAAAGAAGCCATTTGAATCAGTCAGCTTGGAGGGGAGTTTTGAGCCAGAACAGCTGAGTTGAACCAGCCAGCCAGAATTCAGAAAGAACTAGAAAGGGTTAGTTTATTCAGCAGTAAGTCTCGGATGCTGAAAACATTCTAGGCGTAGGTGAGCAGATGGAGCCTGGAAGCTGAAGGCCTCAGGGGCCGGGGTTGCAAAAGATTAGATTGTACTGAGGACAGAAGTTTCCAGTCCTAGGCCTAGGAATAGTTGACAGAAACCTTCTGGGCTCAGCCCAAGCCATGTATTCATAAAGCTCGGGTACAACTCTTATCCCCTCATCTGAGATAAAAACGTTTACACATAAGCATGAGCACCTGCACACATGTACCACATACTCTCTCACACACACATACACACACACATACACACACACATACACACACACATATATGAGCTTAAAAAAAAACCACAGCCAGGCAGTGGTGGCACATGCCTTTAATCCCAGCACATAGAGGCAGAGGCAGGCCGATCTCTAGGAGTCTGAGGCCAGTCTGGTACACACAGCAAGTTCCAGGACAGCCAAGGCTATACAGAGAAACCCTGTCTCAAAAAACAAAAAGGAGAGAAGAAAGAAGGAAGGAAGGAAGGACAAAGACAGGCTGGAGGCAATTGATTAGGCCTCTTTTCCCCTTGCCTTCTACCACGTAAGGACTTAGCAAAGAGGTTCTATCCCGAAAGCAGAAAGCCAGGCATCTCCCCCCAGACTCTAAATTTGCCAGGATATAGAATCTGGAAATTCCAGAAATGTGAGACATAAATTAATGTTCTTTAGAAATTAGCCACAGATTTCCCCCCCCTCCCCAGTACTGGAGACCAAACCTGCAGCCTTGTGCTTGGTAGAGAAGCACCAAGTCCCCAACCACAGATATTTTGTGATAGAAATAGGAATGACCGAGACAATGTCTTTAAACAATACTTAACTGTTTAAACAAAAAACAAACGGGGCAAACAAGATGGCTCAGCAGGTAAACCTCTTTATCTTTACTCTGAAGATTTCAATCCCCAGGACCCACCAAGTAGAAGGAGAGAACTGACTCCCACAGGTTGTCCTCTGACCATTACATGTGCACACCTACACTCATACACAGATATGCACAAAATAAATATAAATATTAAAAAACAGTGTATCACAGAACATATACAAAAGGAAAATGACAGGACAGACAATGGAATCAGAGATGAAAATATGTAAAGGTAAAACATTTAAAATGACATTCTAGGGGCCAGAGAGAAGGCTCAGCGCTTATCAGCACCGACTGAACTACCAGGAGACCTGTGTTAGATTCCCAGCACCCACACAGCAGCTCACAATCATCTGTAACTTCAGTTCCAGGAGATCTAACACCCTCCTCTATCCTCCTCAGGCACCAAGCACATAAGCAGTGCAAAGCAGCCAAGAAACCCATACACATAAAAACCCGAATAGAAAATTATATATTGAAGATATACTGTGACAAGAATGCTGCTGTGAACACCAAAACCCAAAAATCTATAGTGAACAAGCTAATTGATATCATCAATAAAACTGAACAGTAAGGCTGGCTATTGTCCCAAGTACTGGGAAGGCAGAGGCAGGAGAATCTCTGAAATCTAAGACCAACCTGAGTGATGTGACACTCAGCCCTTCCTCTCAAAAAGGAGTAACAATAAAAAACACCAAATTACTCCAAAATAAGTCAGAAAAAGGTTCAAGGACATCTATATATATAGAGAGAGACCAAGTAGAGAACAAACAGCAATATGGTATATTTAAACTCAGCATCCTGAAAACCACATTAAATGTAGTGTCTGAATACTATAGCAACAAACTAAACTTGCTGGATATTTGAGAAGAAAAAAAAAGGCTCAATAATATCTGAAAGTGACTTGAAATATAAACAGAGTAAAAGGCTAAAGAATATTTGCTATGTAAACACTACACAAAGCTAATCTCCAGTAGCTACATTAACATCTGGAAGTATTTGGAAATTAAACAACACACCTCTAAATAATACTTCAAGCTAGCTGCAGGTAAAGTTTGGTGGTAGAACACTTGCCTAGCATATACAAGGCCCTGAGATCTATTTTCAGTATGAGAAAGGAAGGAAGGAAGGAAGGAAGGAAGGAAGGAAGGAAGGAAGGAGAAAGAAAGAAAGAAGAAAGAAAAAAGAGAGAAAGAAAGAAAAAGCAAGAGAAAAAGAAAAAGAAGGAAGGAAGGGAGAGAGAAAGAGAAAGAAAGAAGAAAGAAAAAGAAGGAACGAAGGAAGGGAGAGGGAGAGAAAGAAAGAGAAAGAGGAATGAAAAAGAAAAGAAAGAAGGAAGAATGAAAAAGAGAGAGAAAGAAGAAAGAAAAGGAAGAAAGAAAGAGAAAAAGAAGAGAGAAAGAGAGAAGAAAAAAAAAGAAAGGAAAAAAAAAAGCTAGCTAGCTTTGGACAAAAAGAAGCCACAAGGGAAATTAGAAAGTATTTTGAGTTATAAAAATTTGGAAACAAGGGACAGGAGAGATGGCTGCACAGTTAAGAGCACTGTCCCTCTTCCAGAGGATCCAAGTTCAGTTCCCATTTTGGAGCCCCCAAATGGAGACTCACAGTAGTCTGTAATTCAGTGCCTGAGGACCTGCTGTCCTCTTTTGGCCTCTGCAGGCACCGAATTCATGTGGTCCCTAGACATACATGCAAACAAAATGTACATTCATATAAAAGAAAAAAAATTAAGTGAAAACACAGTACATCAATATCTAGAGAGACATTTATTTTTCTTTAAAAAGAGCCAAAAACCAGTAATTTGTGTTTCTATCATATAAAGCTAGAAAAGTAAAAGCATATTAGATTAAATATAAGCAAAAACTATAATAAAGATAACAGAAGCTGGGCAGTGGTGGTGCACACCTTTAATCCTGGCACAGGATTTCTCTGTGTAGCCATGGTTGTACTGGAACTCACAGAGATCTGCCTGCTTCTGCCTCCCTGAATGCTGGGATTACAGGCGTGCACCACCAAGCCTGGCCACACTCAGCTTTTTATGGGACTGCTGGAAAAGAAACCAGAGTCCTCATGCTCTAGTACAGCAAGCACTTCACTGACTGAGCCATCTCTCCAACTTTATACCATTCAATAAACCTATTTGCAAGAAGTGGCCAAATGCCTCTAAAGGTACAAGATGTCAAATAGCACTCAGAAAGAAGAGAAAGATCTGGAGAACCTTTTACCTAGAAAGTAAATTGAGTTTTAGTTAAAATATTTTCCCACAAAACTGATTCAAAGCCCACATAAATTTACTAGTGAATTATAGCAAACACTTAAGGGAAAGAAATATCAATTATATACAGATTCCTCCATAAAGTAGAAAAGGAGGGCACACTTCCCAACTCATGAGACCAGCATGACCTTGATACAGAAATCAAAGATGTGAGAAAATAAAAACACAAACAAACCCTCTCATGCCAACAAATACACAACGTCTTTAAAAATAATTTAAATTATGCATGACGGAACACACCTGTGATCTGTGCCTCTGGAAGACTGAGGCTGGAGAATCACAAGTTTGAGTCCAGCTAGGACTATAATAAAAATTTTGATTTAAAAAAAAAAAAATACAAGCTTGGCAGTGGTAGTGCAGACCTTTAATCCCAGCACTCTGGAGGCAGAGGCAGGTGGATCTCTGAGTTCAAGGCCAGCCTGGTCTACAGAGTGAGTTTCAGGACAGCCAGGGCTACACATAGAAACCCTGTCTTGAAACACCAAAAAAAAAAAAAAAAAAAAAAACAAAAAACAAAAAAAAAAAAAACACCATAAACTGAGTTGATGACAAACACCTTTAATCCCAGCACACGAGTGGCAGAGGCAGGTGTCAGTGTTTTACAAATTCGTGCATTGCTGTTTCTCTCTGAACCCTGCTTAGCGCCCAAATAATTGAGACTTGACTATGTTGTTTGTTTAATAACCATTACTGCACAACAACTGAGCAATATTCCTCAATTTTTAACCCTCTAAACTAATCTGGCTTCCTCCCAGAGTAAATCCCAGAGATAGTTGCACTTTATTGCTTTCTCTGCTCCTGCTACTCTCTCTTCTTGTCTCTTGGACTTCTGGCCATAGCTGAACCCCCCCTACTTTCTCCCTCTAGCTCCGCCTCCCCTGGCTGGCAGGAAGTCCAGCCCTATTCGCTCCCCTGCTCACTGATTGGCTGGAAGTGCTTTATTGGCCTATCAGGGAGTAATGTTTACACATCGTTGAGGAGATTCTCAGAATAAGGATTGCATACAGATATGGGGGTGGCACACAGAAATCAGTTTTTGAATGTTTACACAGTACACAATAACATTATGCCTACAGGCTTGGGGTAGCAATCTCTGGGTTTTGAAGCCAGCCTGATATTCGCCACATAAGCAGGAGGACCTGAGTTCGCAACATATACAAATAACAAACACACACATCACACACACCCCGACATTCATCTGAACCGTGCATACACACATCTACACATGCGAAAAAAATCAATAATTTAAGTCACCTAAATTGTTTAACTAATTTTTTTGATGTTGTTTGTTTTATTTTGTTTTGTCTCTCCATGTACCCCTGGATGTCCTAGAAATCGCTATATAAACAAGGCTGGCCTTGAACTCACAGAGATCCAATTTCTACTTGCCTCTGCACCCCAGGTACTGGGCTTAAAAGTGTGTTCCACCATGTTGGGCTTACCACACTGTCTTTTTTTTTTTTTTTTTTTTAAGATTTATTTATGTAGTATTTACATGGCAATCTGCCTGCATGCAGGCTTGCACACCAGAGGAGGACACCAGGTCTCCCCGATACATGGTTATGAACCACCCATGTGGTTGCTGGGAATTGAACTCAGGACCTCTGGAAGAACAGCCAGTGCTCTTAACCTCTGAGCTGTCTCTCCAGCCCATTACCATACTGTCTTAATCACAGTAGTTTTAAAATAAGTGTGGAGGCAAAGTCATTAACTCTGGTCATAAATAGAGCTCAAAGTTTCAGGAGCTAGACAGTAAAAACATGTTTTCCCCTCATATTTTTTTCTGTCCTGCTTTTAAGTATTCATTTGTTGTATGTGCTTCTTTTTTTTTAATTAATTAATTTATTTAAAGATTTATATAGACAGTGTTCTGCCTGCATGTATGCCTGTACTCACACCAGATTTCACTATAGATGGTTGTGAACCACCATGTGGTTGCCAGGAATTGAACCTGGACCTCTGGAATTGGACCTCTGGAAGAGCAGTTACTGCTCTTAACCTCTGAGCCATCTCTTCGGCCCTGTATGTGGTTTCTGTTCATTTGCAAATCACACAACTTAGTAACTGGTGTTATTTTAGTAGTTCTTTTTTTTTTTTTTTCTTTTTTTGCCCTTGCATGTGTCTGTAAGTCAAAGAGCAATTTATAGAAGTTGGTTCTCTTAGCTGGTCACAGTGGTGCGCGCCTGTAGTCCCAGCACTCTGGGAGGCAGAGGCAGGCAGATTGCTGTGCATTTGAGGCCAGCCTGATCTATAAAGTGAATTCAGGACACCTAAGGCTACACAGAGGAACCGTTTTGGAAAACAAAACAAACAAACAAAAAAAAAAATTAGTTCTCTTTCTACCATGTAAGGCCCTGGGATTGAACTCAGGTTATCGGTTTTGGTAATGAGTTCCTTTACCCTCGGAGCCATCTTGCCAGCCCTTTGTGGGTATTTTTGAAGTTATATTACTGAGAGTTTTATTATTAGTCTAATAGTAATTTATGCATATGTGATCTATGTTTTCACTCAGCCTGCTTTTAAGACCTTTTTGTCACTGATTTCTGTCATTTCAATATTTTTTTATGCATCCTGCCTGACACTAGTTTTACCTTGTGGATAATTTATGCTTTCTCTGAAAATCTATCTCTGAATATTGCAGGCTTTTCCCACCACTATTTGGCTCTTTGCTACTTTAAAGAATTATTCTTTGGTGGTGTGTTGGGGGGGTGTAGGCTAGCAAAGATGGATCACTTGCCGTGTAAGTGTGAGAAACTGAGTTTCAAATTCCTCCACAAAGCTGGGCACAGAGCACACGTCTGTAATCTCAGTGCTTCTGTAACAAAATGGGAGGGGGAGATGGACTCCTGGGAAGCTCAGAGGCCATAAACAACAAAAGAGACCCCTGTTTTAAACAAAGCTGAAGAGGAGGACTCCCACTGAAGGTGTCCTCTGACTCCACACACACATGCACATCCCTATACTTCACCCCCGGACACAGTTTTTAAAATTGAACATTTTTGTTTTGACACAGGGCCTCTTGTAGCTCAGGACGGCTTCAAACTCTCTGCATAGTTGAGGATGTTCTTGCATTTACCTCTTAAATGCTGGGGGTTACAGGTAAGTATGCCACACCCAGGACTAAACACACAGTTTTCATGTATGGTAGATGGGCACGCTAAACATTGAGTTACTTCTTAGTTTTTGTTTCTCAAGACAGGGTTTCTCGGTGTAGCCCTGGCTGTCCTGGAACTAGCTCTGAAGAACAGGCCTCAAACTCAGAGGTCTGCCTGCCTCTGCCTCCCAAATGCTGGGATTAAAGGTACATACTACCACGCCTGGTTCATTGAGTTTCTTTTTTGTTTGTTTTTGTTCTTCAAGACAAGGTTTGTCTGTTTAACAGCACTGGCTGTCCTGGAATTCTCTTTGTAGACCAAGCTGGCTTCAAACTCACAGTGATCCAGCTGCCTCAGCTGGGATTAAAGGCCTGCACCACCAAGCTCAGCTTCATTGAGTTGCTTTTAAGAAATTACAATTAGCTAGGCTCAATGGCACGTGCCTGTAATTCCAGCACTCAAAGAGGCAGAGATAGTTGGATCTCTGTAAGTTCAAGGCCAGCCTGGTCTACAAAGCTACTCCAAGACAGCCAAAGCGACACAGACAAACCCTGTCTCAAAAACAAAAACAAAAACAAAAACACAAAAGAAAACTCCAAACCCCTAAAACAAAAATGAAACAACAACCACAACAAAAGAAATTACCATATCATGGCGATGTATGCCTGAAATGTCAGTTCTTGTGAGGCAGAAGATCTTGAGTTCAAGGCTTGTACTATACACATCAAGATCCTATCTAAATAAATAAACAGATATATGCTATTTCTTTAAACATTTCATGCATACTTTTTATTCTGCTTCTAACAAGTCAGTAGCTGAGTTTACTGGGAATTTAAACTATTTGTTAAGTTTAAGTTTGTGTATCGGGCTCTGCTGGATAAGGCTGAAGTCTTCGGATAGCCAATTATTTGAGCTAGGTCTATTATGATAGACTCCTTTTTCTCAGTGGGATTCTAAAAAGTCTTCCCTGATCTGGGTGACCCAAGTCTTGTAAGGAGTTCAGGAGTGTCACTTAGCCCTCAGGGCAGATTACAGGCCAGACCCTTCCCTGATATGGAAACTTCTCTAGCAATCATCTAGGAATTCCTAGAAATGCCCCACCCTGCTAAGGATCTTAGCCCAGCAGTGACCTTCAATTGTACTTGCAGATTCCCTCCCGGCCACACACACACCCACGGGTTAATTAAGTGCTGTATTTCCCTTTTGGTGATAGGACCTTGAAGTATGCCTGACCCCCTGACCCCAGGGAATCAGACACAATCATCCTCGAAATCCCTCTCTCTGCCCAGGCTTTTATTAGTCTGGATGTCACAGGTATGAAAGTACGCTATTTCTCACTTCAAGATCATCTGAGATTCATCATTTATCCTCTGCTGGACTGCATCTCACTGGGTCTGCCCTCTGGCCCTGGGCATGGGCTTTGCTGGACCTGGGCCTCACCAGGCCTGGACCGTGGCTGCAAGCCATCCAGGCTTGGGCTTCTGCCCGCACCTCTGCCAGAACAGCAGTTTGACCAAGAGCTGTAACACTCTGGTATAGTCATAGGCTTTGGAATGCCGGAGCTTCCCCTGCCACTGGTGATATCATGCTAAAAGGGCCAAACTGTAACAACAGTCTTGTGGGAAAACGCTGCACATCCAGGCTTACAGCACCCGGGCCTCACCCCAAAGCACTCCAACTGCCCCAGAGAGAAACGGAACCCCAGTTCTCCATCCAGAAGCCAAGTTCCAGGACCCCAGCCGAAACCCAGGACCCTGCCAAACAGAGAACAACATATGTTCTTTAAAATGTGTGTATGTGTGCTGTGTGCACCCGTGTGTGTATGTGTTCGTAAGCGTGTGTGCAGTGTGGGTACGGAGTGTTGCTTCATGTGCACCCATCTACGTGGAGGCCTGAGGATGGAGCTGGGTGTCTTCCTCAGTCTGTCCCCACCTTCTATATTGACGCCAACTCCCTCGATTGAACCCAGAGCCGGTTCAGCTAGTCTAGCTAGCCCGCTAGCTTAAGGTCGATTCTGTCTCTGCTTCCCACTGGGATGACAGGTGGCTGCAGGCCCCTCTGATATGTCTGTGGTTGGTGGGGATCTGAACCCCAGTCCTCAGGCTTGCAGAGCAAGTGCTGTCCAGCTGGGCCAACTCCTCGGGTGCACTTTTAAATTTTAAGATTTTTAAATTATGTGTGTTACTGGGAGTGGGGGGGAACACAGATGCCCACACGCAGGCCAGAGACATTGAGTCTCCCAGGAGCTGGAGTTTCTGGCAGTTGTGAGTGACCTGATTTGAATGCTGGGACTAGAACTTGGGCTCAGTTTACAAGGGCAATAAGTATTCCTAATTGTGGAACCATCTCTCCAGCCACCTAAAAAAAAAAAAAAAATTAAAGATTTATTTATTTATTTATTTTATGGCTTTGAGTGTTCTGCCTGCATGTACACCTGCATGCCAGAAGAGGGCACCAGATCCCAATACAGGCGGTTGTGAGCCACCCCGTGGTTGCCGGGAATCGAAGTCAGGACCTTCGGGAGAGCACACAGTGCTCTTAACTGCTGAGCTGTCTCTCTAGCCTCCCCCGTGACCCCAGAACTTTTAAAATTTAGATGATGTCAGAATCTTCCCTTCCTCTTCCCTCGTCTGTCGGTATTGGGGCTTGCACCTAGGGCTTCAAGCATGAAAAGCAAGAGCTCTATCACCAAGCTGTGGCTGTCGTCCTGATGTTAGATCCTCCGAGCACAAATTAGACAGACTAGCTGCCTGCCTGCCAGCCTTCTCTCTCTACCGCCTTCTCTTTTTTTTCTTTTCCTCTCTCTTCTGAGACAAAATCTCATGTAGCCCTGACTAGTCCTGAACTTAGCCAGTAGCCTAGGTTAGCCTTGAACTCTTGACCCTCCTGCCTTCCTTTCCCAAGCCCTGGGGTTACAGGTGTGTGCCTCTGTGCCGCGCTTAGTTTCTTGTCTCTTTATTTCTTGATAGAATGTACTTTGTCTTAAACTGTGTGTATTCATGTATACCCACCTGCGGGGAGTAGCACACATGTAAGCGTAGGTGGATCTCTTGGAGCTAGAGTTATAAGGGGTTGAGAGCTTTGCAGTGCAGATGTTGGGGATTGAACCCAGGTCCTCTGCAAGAGCCACGCTCTAACCACTTCTCTAGCCCTTAGTTTCCCTTTTTTTTTTTTTTTTTAGTTTCTTTTTTTTTTTAAAGGTTTGTTTATTATGTATACAGTGTTCTGCCAGCACATACACCTGCACACCAGAAGAGGGCACCAGATCTCACTATAGATGGCTGTGAGCCACTGTGTGGTTGGGAATTGAACTCAGGACCTCTAGGAACATCAGCCAGTGCTCTCAACTGCTGAGCCATCTCTCCATCTCTCCTTAGTTTTCCTCTTTATAGAGGACCTGCATTTGCTTTTGCTGATAGCCTGTGAGTGCTAAGATGAGACCGCTTGGGTTACTTTGCGGTTTTTATGCTAATACAACTTAGAAAAAATGACCTAACAGAGAAAAGATCTACTTTGATTTATGGTTTCAGACTGTGGCCAACAGGCACAGTGATTATAGTTGTGGTAGGGTGGAGCTTCAACTTAGGCCTTCAGTAACTCCCTTTCTGCAGCTGGAACTCGTTCTGGTTCTGAAGAAGCAGGCTGGCCTCGGACTCAGTGATCCACCTGCCTCTGCCTCTTGAGTTTGTCACCACTGCCTGGCCCAATAACTCGTTCAATGATGACCCCATCGATTACTTAATTCATTGATAAGAGCACTTAGAGTCCAGTTAGTCTCTAACGTACATCTCTGAGCACTCCTTCTGCACCTGGCCAAACGTTCGGTCCATGAGCCTTTTGGGTGATACTTCCTTCGCATCCAGTCTATAACGCCTCTTCACCATCCCTTCAGAGTCCTGAGTGCAGCTGGCAGACCTCATATAGTCTCCCGTGTGGTCGCCTGCAGCCTTGAGCTCTAGAGTCTGTGGAAGGACATATGTGGATCATTACCTTCTGCTGCAGGAGAGTGCTCCCTCCAGGAAGCCTTTCCTCATTCCCACACACTTCCAGCATGGAGTAAGTATCATTGCCAATACTCTGCGCCATTTTTTTTTTTCAGGGATATCCCAACTTCTCTCTTTCTCTCAACCCAAAGTATGTAGTCTAACTTAATCTTCATTGAAAATTATGATTATATATTTTGAAACATCCATTTACTTTTTTACTTTTCATTCCATTTATTTATTTATTTATTTATTTTTGAGATGGAGTCTTGCTATGTAGCTATTGCTGGCTTGGAACTTGATATGTAGAATTGGATGGCCTGGAACTTGCTACATGTGGGCTTGAACTTGCCTTTACTTCTGGAGTGCTGGGATTTTAGGTGTGCACCACTATACCAAGCAGGATGCCATCTCTTTCAATATTGCTACTTGTTCTTCAATGACTTCAGAAGATCCTAACACAGCTTAGAAAGGAATGGTGAATGGGACCCAGAGATGGCTCAGCCATTAAGAACCCTCCATCTGGAATCATGAGGACTGCAGTCTGGATCCCAACGCTTGCATGACAAACCAGATATCCATGCGAATGCCTGTGAGCTGGGGAGAGGCAGGAAGATTGTTGACTGCTGGTTTTCAGCCTAGCCAAGAAATCCTGAGCCCCAAGTAGAGAGAGGGAGAGAAGAGGGAAGAAGAATATATATAGAGTGAGAGACCCTGTCTCAATGGCAATGGAGTGGGCGGAGCGACAGAGGAGAGGATGCCAGACTCTTTTCTGGCCTCTGTGCACATGTACCTGCTCACACCAGACTGATGATCTAATGTTCCACCTCTGTGTGCCAGGGGCAGATCACATCATCTCTCTGTAGCTGCTTTTCTTTCCAATAAAACTAGGCAGCAGGGGCTGGATGGATGGCTCTGTTAGCAGGGTGTACTGTTTTCCAGAGGACCCAAGTTCAATTCTCTGCATCCACATCAGGCAGTTCAAAACTGCCAGTAACTCTAGCTTAAGGGTCTGGCATCTACGGCCTCTGCAGGCACCTGCACTCAAGCTCAGGCACACACACACACACGAACATACCTTAAAATAAAAAAAAAAAAATAGAATAAAAGAAAAAATAAGAAAGAAACTGCTGTTTCCTTCCCATTAACCTTGCTATCATTCTGATCTGTGGAAGAGCAGAGCAGGAGTGGCCTACCCTTAACTGGCCTAGTTAGTGGGGCAGCTGCCCTGTCTTGTGCAGTGAGCTAGTCCTCTGGGTTTCCTAAGCCAAGCGGTGAGCAGGCATTGACACACACGTGCATGTGAAGAACTTCCTAGTCCCAGATCTGCCACATCTGACCAGTGAGCAAGCCCTCAGTGCCCTTGTGCTGCACGGACAGCTGTCTCCATGCTGTGCAGAGGAAAACTCTGCAATCACAAAGACATTTTAATCATGTGAAGTAGGAATGGTTTGGAAGTCGTACGAGGCCTGCATCTTGAATGACAAAGCCTGAAATAGAACTCAAAGCAAAAATGTAGAGAAAGCCCGATTTATATCTAGCTGCTTAAAATTATTCTTGTTTCCTATTTTGTAAAGACACACTGTGGTTTTTAAAAACCTCATTAAAGGCTAATTTGGTGGGACTGGAGAGATGGCTCAGTGTATCAGAGTCCAGTTAGTGTTGTCTGCTTGTCTGCTGGAGTGTTGACTGATCTGGTAGTCTCTCCCCCCCACCCACCCCCGTGCTGGAGATCAATCCTAGGGTCTCACAAATGCACTACTGCTGAGCTGCAGTCCAGCCTCCACGACATAGGGACCTTCTGCTATCAATTTATCAACTCTCCTATGTCTCCAGTTTAGAGTCTTGATATGTGCTTGATTCAGCTAAATAACACTTTTTCCTGATGAGGCAGTTTTCCTGGCAAGTCACCCAATAGGCTGTTGAACACTTGTGTCAAATGTGCCCCTGGGCACAGGGTCAGAATACACATGGTTATTTATCTGCATCTGTCTTCCTAGCAAGTGGCTGGGAGAGGTTCTCTGACACTGCAAGTGGATGGCACTTATTTATTGGTGGCTCATCCTGAGTTTTTTTTTTTTTTTTTTTTTTTTTTTTTTTTTTTTTTTACTGTATGAGTGTTCTGTCTGCATGTACAACTGCTTGCCGGAAGAGGGCATCAGACTCCTTTATTATCGATGGTTGTGAGCCACCATGTGGTTGCTGGGAATTGAACTCAGGTCCTCTGGAAGAGCAGCCAGTGCTCTTATCCGCTGAGCCATCTCCTCAGCCCCCTAATTAATTACTTAAATTTTATTTACTTACCTTTCTGAAACAGAGTCTTATGTATTCCCTCTGGCCTCAAATTCCCTATGTAAGCGAGGAAAACCCTCCTTCCTCTCTCTCCCAAGTGCTGGGAATAAAGTATGAGTACCAACACTGGTGTTTGTGTTGTGCTGAGGACCAAATTCCATGCACACTGGGTAAGCCCTTTACCCACTGAGCTAAATCTTAAGTAGGAAAACTTTTTCAATAAACAGTTTATGTGTGGTGGTGCTCGCTGCAGTTAGGTGAGGCAGTTAGGTGAGTTCAAAGCCAGCCTGGTTTATTTAATGAGGTCTAGGTTAGCCAGGACTACATAGTGAGACCTTTTCTCAAGACAAAAACAAAAACAAAAACAAAACAAAAAAAAAAAAAACCAACAAGAAATCAAGAGTGTACAAACGTCTTGAAGGACTCTTCAAAGTTACAAAAAGCCTATGTGAATGTCTTCTCTCTGAGTGGCCTGTGACATTTACCCTCCTTTATGCCTTTTCAAAGCTATGAAAGGAATTAATTTGGCAGTTTTGCACCCAGGTTTGGGTAGATAGCTAAGCTCTACAGCCTTTTCAATATTTCAGTATTCCATGTACCCATAGGCAGCTATTGTTCCTTTTAAGGCCTAAGTTGTTCCCCCACCCTCCCTCAATTCTGCACCCCTCCAGACAAGGTTTCTCTGTGTAGCTCTGACTGCTCTGGAACTCACTCTGTAAACCAGGCTGGCCTCAGACTCAATGATCTGCCTGCCTCTGTGTTCTGAGTGCTGGGTTCAAAGGTATGTGCCACCACTGCCCAGCCTCCCCCCAACCACTCCGCCCTGCCCCCCCCCCTTTTAAGATTTATTTATTATGTATACAATGTTCTGTCTGCCTGTACACTTGCCCATCAGAAGAGGGCACCAGATCTCATTATAGATGGCTGTGAGCCACCATGTTGCTGGGAATTGAACTCAGGACCTCTGGAAGAGCAGCCAGTGCTCTTAACCTCTGAGCCATCTCTCCAGCCCCACCTGTCCCCTTTTTTTTTTAACAGAATACTTTTTTGTTGTTGTTAAAAAATTTTAGTTTATATCATTTTTAAAATATATTAGTTTTCTATCTGCATACATATATCAGATCCCATACTAGATGGTTGGGAGCCAACATGTGGGTGCTAAAAATTGAACTCAGGACCTCTGACAGAACAGCTAGTGCTCTTAACCTGTGAGCCATTTCTCCAGCCCCCTTTAACAGAAGATTTCACTCTCTATTAATTTTAGAATACTCAGTAAGCTCCTTCTGCTAGGCTTTCTTGTTAATTGTTTTGAAGATTTATTTTAGTATCTTATGTGCATGAGTGTTTTGCCTCACGTATGTGTGTGCCCCACATTCCTGCCTGGTACTCAGGGAGGCCAGAAGGCTTCCCTGCGACTGGAGTTATAGATGGTTGCAAGGGGTGCTGGGAATTGCACCCAGGAGCTCTGCAAGGGCAACAGACAACCGCTGAGTCATCTCTCCAGCCCTTTTCTGCTAGGTTTTGAAGATAAGGATCTTGTTTTGTTCATAAGGATATTGTTTTACTCTTTTTTTCTGGACTGTTTTCTTTTTTTCTTCTCTGGATCTTGACATTCAGCTTTTTTCTCCGTTCTTTTCCTTGAACTCCTGACCCTAGAAAGTGTGCACTTTCCTTTATTTTTTTTTAAAATTATTTTTTATGTTTATTACTTATACAGTGTACTAAGTGCATGTGTGCCTGTACACCAGAAGAGGGCACCAGATCTCATTATAGATGGTTGTGAGCCACCACGTCGTTGCTGGGAATTGAAGTCAGGATCTTTGGAAGAACAGCCAGTGTTCTTAACCTCTGTATCTCTCCAGCCCAGAAAGTCTGTACTTTCTAATGCGGGGATTAACAGGTATGCATTACCATGCCCAGTAGGTTCAGCTCTTCTGTTAAGAATGTTTTTATACAGTTCTTGAAATTTGTTGTGTGTATTTAAGAAAATTCCAGAAGGCCCCTGTTCATATACGTTTCTATTTCCTTTTTATTTTTGGTTCACTTTGGCTTCTGTTTTCCTTCCTCCCTCCCTTTCTCTCTTTTTCTTTTCTTTGTTATTCTAGGCAGGGCTTTTCTGGCTGTAGATCAAGATGGTCTCAGAGACTCCCCCCTCCCAATTGCTGGGATTAAAGGCATGAAAACCCACCTCCTGCCAGGCTTTTGTTTTACTAATGGTTCCATTCATTTTATCTTTTTGTAAAGTCAGGGTTCTACAAGGTGACTTCATCTACAATTCTGTTCACCATCATTTTATGTTAAGAGAAAGCAGCCTATTCTCTCATTTCTTTGGTCAGGTAGTTGCCACTCAGCAGCCCTCTTAAAACCTGATGCAATGGTTTTTACTTTTTAAATTATTTTCTCATTTTTGTACGGGTGTTTGGCCTGTCTGTCTACCACATGTATGTCTGTTGCTCAGAAAGGCCAGAAAAAGGCATCTTATCTCCTGGAACTGGAGTTGGAGCCAGTTGTGAGCTGTCATGTGGGTGCTCAAAGTTGAGGCCAAGGCCACTGCAAAAACAGCAAGGATTCTGTGGGTGTGTAGCTTACTTTTGTGGTTACTGTGATAAAATAGCTTGACTCCTCCTCCCCACCAGCTAAAAAGAGAAAAAAAGAAACTGAAGGAAGAGTTTATTTTAGTTCATGGTTGTTGAATACAGTCATTTCTAGAGAGAAATTCCAGTTGCAGGAACTTAACCCTGTGGTTATATTGCACCAACAGTTAAAAAGCAGAAAACCATCAATACTAGAGTTCAGCTTGTCTGATTGAGTTCAGGACTTGAATTCATGGAGTGATGTCACCAATATTTATACTTGAGTGTTTCACGTCAGTAAACCAACCTAAGTAATTGCTCCTAGGCATGCTTTGATACTTGTATCATAGGTGAGTCTAGATCCTAGCTACACTATAAATAACCATCACACTGGGTAAACTTACACGACAAATTCTAAGACTAAAAAAAAAAATTTCAAACTGTGTGTGAGTATTTTGCCTGCATGCATGTGTACAGCCTGTATGCTTGCTGCTTGCGGAGGTCAGAGGGGGCACTGGATCCCCTGGAACCGGAGTTACGGAGGAGTGAGTCAACCTGTGTGTGCTGGGAGCTAAACCGAGTTCCTGTGCAAGATCAACAAATGTTCTTACCTGTGGAGCCATCTCTCCAGCTTCTACCGCCGTCTTTTAATTAATTAATTTTTTAAAGACAGGTTTCTCCATGTAGTCTTGTCTTAGAACTCACGCTGTAGATCAGGCTGGCCTTGTCTCCCAAGTGCTGGGATTAAAGGTGTGTGCCACCACCGCCCGGCTTATTTATTCTTTTGTTATTACTGTTTACATTTATTTATTGCTTACATGTGTGCATATTTGTGCGCTTTGAGTGTACCCCACGGCGGCGTTCAGCTTGTGGAGCTTGGCCTCCCCTTGTAACATGTGAGCTCAGGCTGTCAGTTCTGGTGACAGGCACCTGGATCTGCTGGGCCATGTCACTGGTCCCTAAGATTTTATTAAACAAGCGGTATCATAGAAACAATGGAGGGATGGCTTGGTCAAGGGCACTTGCTGTTTTTGCAGAGGACCTGGTTCTGTTCAGAGCCCACAAGATGACTCACAACCATCTGTAACTCCAGTTCCAAGGAATCTAATGCCATCTTCTGTCCTGGATGTGGTACACAGATCTATGTAGTCATACTCATATGCATAAGATAAAAATCAATCTTTAGAAGCCAAAAAGAAGGTATGTGGCAGTTTGAGAGGATTTCTGTGTTTATGCTTTTGGTCGTAAAAACAAACATTTACAAAATGTAAGTAACATTTAGTAAGCATTTTATTATAGAAAGTACCTTCACATATTGGCTAATTTAATCCTTGCTATAGTCTTGGGCAGTACACACTGTTCACCTTTTTATAAGTAAAAAGAAATACCTGAATATAAAATTTAGGGTGGCTGTAGTGTCATAGACTTTCCTATTCCCAATGTTCTTGCATTGCATTCTTCTGCACCTAGGCACCTATCATATGACAATTTCCTTTTTGTTGCTTTGTTTTAAGCAGCCCTCCCTGGGGGTCCTGGAACCAAAGAGACTAACTCAGAATTCAGAGAACCTGCCTGTCTCCACCTCCCAGAGTGCTGGATTCAATCCATATGACATACCACACCCAACCTTTTCCTTTTTTTATTCAACAAATACTAAATGCCAGTCACTATTCTAAGCACTGGCCCTCCAGAAGATGAAAGATCTGTGAACTCTTTTTATGTTTACATTCTAGTGCGGTAGAACAGGTGGACAATGAAATGATACGTATTAATTAGTATGGTACAGAGTGATATGTTCTAGAATAAATCTCTGAGACAAAAGCAGGGCACTCCTTTAATCCCAGTACTCAGGAAGCAGAGGCAGGTGGGATCTATGAGTTCCAGGACAGCCAGGGCTACACAGAGAAACCCTGTCTCGAAAAACAAAACAAACAAAAAGCAGGGTTTGCTGTTATTCAGGGGCTCCAGCTCTCCCAGGACAGGACTAAATCTCTATTTATCTGACTCCAGGATTTTTAGCATTGCACCAGGTGGCACTCAGGCAAGATCCTTATGAACAAATTATGATCCTTCTGCGTAGCAAGAAACAAAACAGTAAATACTACTTATAAAGTCCATAGATTGAATAACCGACTAATTTTTGAGTATTCATTTTCATTATTTTTAAAAATCATTCGTGCACTAAAGAAAGTTGTAGCAACTTTACAGGTTTTTGAAGCTACCAAACATCTAGTTATGTTTCTAACCTATTACCTCGCCTAAAGTTGTAGTGCGTGTACACACACACAAAGTCCAAAAAACCCAACACAGCCGTTGCCAAGTTATTTCTTGATGTGAGCAGTTCTTTTCGAAGGACAAATGACCATTTGGACTTTCTATTCAGGTTTTCGGTCCCGCCCAGATATCAGTTCATCGAACCTCAAAGCATCAGGAGACCAAGGTTCTAATTCCTGGAAAACCAACTACCAAAAAGTGAGAAATCCTGTAACAAGCCCCGCACGGGTAACCAACCGGAACCTTGACCTCAAGATGGCGTCTCTCAGTCATAAGATTCAATCGGCTCCAATCAAAAATGGCAGGGTGGGTCGTAATTTACAGTTTGAGCCTCTCTAGGCCCACGCGGCGCTCCTTCTCTATGATCACCCTTCTGTGCGTCGTGAGTCAGAGGCGACAGCGGGGACTATCTATGTGTGATCTCTATGGTTTTTCCCTCTGTCCACGCCTCCAGGCGTAGTGCACGCCGGGCAAGAGGAAGACCTCCAGAAGCTCCCCGCGCAGCGCGGCTGTGTTTGCGGCCTATGCGAGTAGGCGCTTCGGAACCAGTCTCTCAGTCCGGCGGCACGCAGAATCCTCGAACCGGTGGAGCCCACTCGTAGCCTGACGCCCAGAGGCCGCGAAGACAGTACCGTTTTCTCAGCGGCGGGTGAGTTCACGCTTCCGAACGCGTGAGGAAAACCGGTCGACCGGGTACCTCGGCTGCGGGAGGAGGAGGAGGAGGAGGAGGAGGAGGAGGAGAAGCCAGGGTGGCTGAGGAGGGCCGAGTGGGGTGGGGGTGAAGGGGGGGGGGGGGGGAGGGGACGGGCACGAGGCTTGGGGCCTTTCTGCTCCTCCAAAGGCCTCGAAAACCAGTGGGGCCGGGAGCCCGCGGAGGCCGGGCCCACGTCCCGAGCGTTCCTTCGTGAATTTTTGTCGCCCACTTTCTCTGTTGCTTCACATTCCGTTTGGGAGTGTCGCCTCGGCCCTGACGGGGCTCCGTGTTAGAACCCCGATAGGCCCGCTCGGCCAGGAGGCCGGCTCCTGGAGGCCCTTTTCTCCTCGGGCCTCCCGGTCCACCCCTCGGTGGATTTCCGGGGCCGAGGACTCGAGGGCCTCCGGGCTGCGCCTTTAAACTGGCCTGCGCCCACTCTCCGAGCGAGGTGCTGTGCCACCAACGGATTTCTTCACTCTGGCCGTCTAGTGCCAGCCGCCAAAAGAACGGGCCCCACCCCTCCTTGAATTTAGCGAGTGTCCACTTTTTTTTTTTTTTTTTTAAAAGCACCTTTCCGGCTTGTTGAAGATCGTGATGAGTGTCACCGTCGTGTCCCCCTTCCGTTTGGAAGGATGGGTATAGCTCTTAAGCTATGTCCATTCATTCTATGCAGCACAAGCCTTCGTATTAAAACGTATTACCGTCCTTTTGTTTTCCGTATTGATTTTTAAGTACGGTTTTCCGAAATGGAGTAGGAAGATCTTGAAGTTATGTAATAATAGGTTTATATTGACGTGGAAATGACATTTTGATACAGGGCAGAGTAAGGCAGACCAAAAGAAGGGGGGGGGGAGATTGTGGTTCTCTTGTATCATAGTGCTTTAGAATTGATTTCGTGTATTAGGGAGCAGGCAGTGTTGTATAAACAGTTTATTGTATTGTCTGCGAACACCCTCCCCTTACTTCAATTTAAAAATCTCTTGATTTCACAAGAGGGTCGCTGTGTACCATTGATTCTTTTAAGCCTGTATAAAGAATTAGGAAAGATTGATACATACTCCAAATATAATTTTGTGAGACCTTTAATTAAAAAATAATTCCAAAAACATTCAGAGGTCTCAAAAGGCTTTCCTTTGCTCAGTTTTTGTGACTCAAGCAATGTGCTCTTCGTATTAAGCTTTTTTAAGTCTTGATTTTCTTCATTTGTAAAATGAGAGTTATTGTGATCCACTTCACAGATTGGATTTGGGGACTGAAAAAAATGTATGTAAAATGCTCCCTAAAATATTTGTATAACATGATGGTTTATACTAATAAATGATCTTACTTCAGAATTTTCAGAGTCAGAAGTTTGAGAGACTTTTCTTACAATTCTTTCTGTGTGATCAGAGTAGACTTTAGTACTTAAAAGTTCCTTTCTTTCTCATTAGTATGTTAGGGAATTGAGACCTTGTGGTAGAGTGAAAGCCTTTGAATTGGTAATTTCAGGACAGTGTGTGGAACTGTTATCTCCACCCCACTCCGTGTTCCCCCAGAACATATTAGTTTCTTTACCAATGAAGACAGTAACAATTGTACAGCAAGTAAAAAGGATATTGAAGACTTTTGCAAATAGAAGTAACTAAAAATGTTGACATCAGATCATTTTGGGATTACCTTTTCCTTTTTTAATTTGTGTATGAGGAAGGTGTCACAAAAGTATTTTTTGTTTCCTTATTTTTTTTTTTTTTTTAATTAATGTGTATGGGTGTTTTGCCTCCCTGTATGTTTGTACACCACGTTTGTAACCAGAGGCCAGAGAAGGATCCCGTAAAACTGGAATTAAAAATGGCTGTGAAACACCATATGGCTTCTGGGAATCAAACCCAGGACCTCTGGAAGAGTAGCAAGTGCTAGTAACGTCTGAGCTATCTTTTTCCTTTCTTTTGGTAGGATACCAGAAACTGCAAGGGGAATGTTTTGTTGTCTTGCATTTAGGCATTGTATATTAATACTTTTGGTTAAATATTTTTATTTTGTGATTATCTTTTTATTGCAGTGTTGAGTCTCTGGATGGAGATAACATACACACTTTGTACATGCTAATGATATTAATGTTGAGTAATGACTTCAGAGGTGGTCAGAAATTATTTAGCCACAGAAAAATTTTCAGTTTATTTTCTGTATTTATGTATGAGGAAAATTGTTTTTATAACTTTGGAAAAAAGATAACGTTAAATTACTAGCATTGTTAAAAGTAATCATTACCTTGAACTATTCTTTATATTTTTTTATTCTTAAAAAAAAAAAAAAAGCTTTTTTTGAGATGTGATCTTTCTAGGCAGCGCTGGCTGTCCTGAACTTGCTCTGTAGACCAAGTTGTCTTCCAACTCACAGATCCTCCTACCTCTGCCTTACAGGTGCTGGCGTTAAAGGTGTGTACCACCATGCCTGGTCTTAAGCATGTTTTGAGAGTTAATGTCGTTACTTATTTGCTGTTTGATGCTGGGAGCAAATCCAGGGCCCTGGACTTAGGCAGGTTCTGTTCCTTTGAGTTACAGCTCTATAGACCTTTTTAAAATCTTTGACTTATAACTACCATTCACATTACTCAAGGATTTTGATTTCTTTCTAAAAGCCTCTTGAATATCTTTGTATTTTAGGTTTTTTGATACAGGATATCATCAGTAAATAGCCCAAGCCGGTCTCAAACTCAAGCTTCTCCTCCCCTGGCCTCCTCAGTGCTGGGATTATAGGCATGTTCCCAAGCTTAGCTTCTTTTTATACTTTCTCTTTGTTTATTTTTATGGGCATTAGTGTTTTTTGTCATGTCAGATCTTGGCGTTACAGAGAGTTGTGTGCTGCCTTGTGGGTGCCGGCAATTGAAGCTAGGTCCTTTGGCAGAGTAGTCAGTGCTCTTAACCACTGAAACATCTCTCTAGCCCTTTTTGTACCTGAAACTTTTACTTTTTTTTTTTTTTTTTTTAAGTATTTGGAGAAAATAAGAATTGTTAGTATTGCTGTTATTCCCGGCTGGCTAGAACACATTATGTAGTCCAGGCTGACCTAGAACTCATGGTATTGTGTTGTTTTTTTATCTTTTTACTTTGACAAAACAGTACAGTTACCAAAATAGTACAGTGACTTCTTAACCATCCTAACTCTGAGGTTCCTTAGATGTTAACATTTTTGCCAATTTGCTTTTGTTCATTTCTCCTCTCCATAGTTTCCTGTTGACACATCTTACTGCTAAGATGCAGGTGTGATGTTTGTATACCCTCAAATAGAGTGTATTTCCTGAAAGCTCTAGGAAATTCCTTTTTTATCACTGAATAATGTACAGTGATCACAATCAGGAAATTAACATTGGCACAGTATTTGTAATCTTCGGACCTTAGATCTTAGTAGTTGTCCTAAGTTGATAACTGTTCTTTTAAAAATACTGGTTTTAGAAAGGTCAGTGATTATTCTTCCTTAGTTTGTGGTATTGCTAGTCTGTATGGGTGGTGCTGCTTTTTATTTCAATGAAAGTGAAAATTTCTGAGAAAAAGATATACTTATCTTTGGGAGATTCAGAACACTT
This sequence comes from Psammomys obesus, assembly GCF_907164565.1. NCBI lineage: Eukaryota > Metazoa > Chordata > Mammalia > Rodentia > Muridae > Psammomys > Psammomys obesus. The sequence goes on along the minus strand of NW_026596134.1, from coordinate 26,220,552 downwards.
TAGTATCCCTTTCCCTTTCTCTTGACATCTAATGTTTCTGTGCAATGCTGGTGATGGCCTAGACTGTGTAGACAAGAGCTCAATGCCTGAGCTATGTCCCAACCTGCTAAAAAGTTTTGCTATTAAAAAAAAGTTTCTTTTCAACATTTTCATTTGGGCACAGAACTTTTTTTTAAAGGAATGGTTTTTGCAGCATACAATTCTGTGTAAATTCAGTTAGTGAAGTGATTTTTCTAAAGTGCAGTCATCAGTCCCTAGTGCTATATAGGCTGTAAGCAGGTTGAGAGACAGTGTTAAATTAATAGTCATTTACATTCATTGTGGAGCTACTAGACTAGTTGTAAAGGTTTATATAGTAATTTAAGATTTCTTTCTTTGCCAGGCGAGATGGTTCATGCCTGTAATCCCAGCACTCCCGGGGAGGTTGAGGCAGTCAGATCTCTTGAGTTCAAGGACAGCCTAGTCTAAGAAGTGAGTCCAGGACAGCCAAGGCTATAGAGAAAACAAAAATCTCACCATTTCTTAACTAATGCAAATGTTTTCAGAGAACTTGCAACATAATTGCTGTTTGCTGAGGGGAATCTTTTAGTTCATTCTTTCTGGATCAGAAATTCGGTGCATAGTGTCCTCCTGAGTGAGCTAACCACTCACTCCCTGGTGACATTTGTTTTTGTCTGGATAAGTATGCAGTGGGGGACTGCATACCTGTGGCAGTCCCAGGAATAATAAAGAAAGAATGGGCTGAAAAATAGAAAAAAGTAAGAGAGTAGAGTTGAAGAGTATAAATATTTTTAGGTCTGTTTTTTTTTTTTTTTTTTACTAAATACACATATATAAATTATGCATAATATCCATTTTTAATTCCAGTGAGTCTTGACAAATAGAATTGTGTGACCACCATTAAACTAGATAGAGATTGGGAATATTAAATCACAAATGCTTGTTATTTTGGCACAGAAAGCTTCATATTTAACAAATAAAAATACTTTGAACCAGCCTAGTGGTGGTGGTGGCTCATGCCTTTAATCCCAGAACCTGGGAGGCAGGGACAGGAAGATTGTTTAGGCCAGTCTGATCTACATAGTGAGTTCTAGGACAGCCAGAACTACATAGAAGTGACCCTGTTTTGAAAAACAAAAATCAGCAGTCCCCAGACCCCTAAAATAAGTAAAATTTACAAAAGCCATTTCTAATAAATAGTATTAAAATAATTTCAGTATGAATAATTGCATCTAATATCTTAACATAACCTTCAGGAAATTCTTTTGGCTATCTTAAAAGTATGTCTAGAACCCAGCAAATTGTTAACTACTACTTTGATCATTCCCACCTACTTTGGGCACAATCCCTTTTTTGTATTACTGTAGTAGTTTTTTATTTTTTGCTTCCATTTTGTTTCCTTCCAGATTTAACAGGGTGACAATGATTATGTTAAGTCAGAAACCTTTCAAGATGTGTTCGATCTCATTTAAAGTAGCAGTCAAACCTTTACAGTACACTACAAAGCCCTATCCTCTTTGAACACGTCTCTTCCCCAGTAAATGCTTAGTTTTTATCTGACTCTCAGTGTTGATTATTCTCTAGACATACAGCAGATCCTGCTGGTCTTCCCTCAGAGGCCTGTCTACCTTAGTCTCTGTATTTCCTTTGCTTGGAAGGCTTTTGCCGCTAATATAAATAGGGCTTCCTGCCTCAGCCTTGTTCAGATCTTTGCCTGATCATTGGAACTTTCTTTTGCATTATTTTTCTATAAAAGCTACTAACTTCCAATGTCCTTAAAACTTAGAGGAAAATATAATTTATTATTAAATTTAAATTTATTTTAAAAATAAGATCTGGTACACCTTGCTGTGATTGTATTTTCATTTCACATAACAAAGCATAAAGCTGTTGATACTCAATGTTTAAAGTGAACATTTATATTGTCAAAGTCATCAGGAGGTGTTTTTTGGAATTTCTTAAGGGACCATTATCTTAAAGGAAAAGGGTACTGTTCATAAATGTTGACCATTGACTATAATATTTTTCACCTTGAAGTCCAGTCCATGTTGAGTTTTGAACAACTTTAAATAAGAGAGGTATTTCATAGGAAAATTAGTAATGTATGCAATAATTACATTGGTAAAACTAAAATGTATTCGGTTAATTAACCTTTAATAAAACTATAAAATATAACTAATCCTAAGAATGTAGCTTTAAAAGTACTGTTTATATCTAATACTGGTGGGAGAGAACTGGCTCTAAAAGTGAATCCATGGCCCAAGTTTATACCATTGTGAAATTAGGCATTGGACTGTTGTTGATAATGTAGTAGCTGTTTAATCAATTTGTCAATTAGTCCTCAGACATTGTTTACTGTTCATTAATTAATTTATTTATTCAACAGGTACTATACCAACTGCCTTCCTAAGAAAGTGCTGAGATAGAGTATTATTATAATACAAGAGCTTCTGTAAGTAGGACAGTAGCCTTCTGTTTTAAAAGACACACCTTCCTGCTCCTTTCCATGCAGAACATTTGTAATACAGATTATTTAAAAACTCAATGGGGAAGAGGAACAAGTGAGAACAGAGTATAATAGCACATGTATGAAGATGCTATAATTGAAACCCATTATTTAATGTAATTTTAAAGGTACTAATTACAAAAAAACTACAAAGCAAGCAACATACAGAAATTGAATGCATGTCTTATAAACTTACGTATTTCCTTTGTTAGATATACTGACGCTTAAGTTTTTTAAGGCTTTTCTAGCATCTTTTTGCTAATATAGGAATCAGTCTGACAGTTTTACTTGTGACTTAGAACTGGTTTCTAAAACCAAAGTTTAAGTTTTATAGAGTATTTTTTTAATTATTATTATTTTGTTATTTATTTTTTAAGACAGAATTTCTCTGCGTTGCCTTGGCTGTCCTGGAACTTACTCTATAGACCAGGCTGGTCTCAAACTCAGAGAGATCCACCTGCCATGGCCTCCTGAGTGCTGGGATCCACCACCGCTGGCAAAGTATTTTAAAAACTATTTTTAAAGTTACATTTCTATTTACTTATTTTGGGGCATGTGTTCAATGGTACATGTGTGGGAGTCAGAGGACAGCTCATGGGAGTCAGTTCTCTCTTTCGACTGTCTGGATCCCAGGTATGGAATTTAGGCTGTCGGGCTTGGTTGCAAGTGTCTTTACCTACTGATCCATTTCATCAGCCCTAAGAGACTATTTAAAAAGTCAGAGGAACAGTGTAAAAAGCAGTAATTAATGAGCATACAGAAATGTTTCTCTGATAAAAAATTCTTATTAACAGGTAAAAAGATAGTCAACTTTTAGGGATTGGGGAGCCAAACTGAAATAAGGGGTTTAGGTTTTTTTTGTTTTGTTTTTAACAGATTCTTATAAGTTAATTGGTTTATTGTAAAACAAGAAAAGGATATAAATTAATAAATTAATTTATTAATTAATAAATACACTGTTAATATAAATATTTACATTAGTTTTGGGGGAATGATTTAGTACTAGAGTTGGATGCAAACAGTGATAATCTGTATTACAGAATGGCTCAGTAGGTAAAGGTGTGCTTGCTGCTATGCCTGACAGCCCAAACTCGGTCCTCAAGACCCAGATGATAGAAGGGGGGGAAAGTTGACTCCTGTGGCTTCTGCTCTGACTTCCATACATGCCACAAGCATACACAAACACATAAACTCACACAAATGAATAAATGGAATTAAATAAAACCCTAAATATTTGCAAAGATAAAATTAAATATCCAAGAATGTTCAGTGTTCTTCAAAGGATTGAAAAGCTGAGGTGTTTCTGTATTGTAATTTACTGTGTTTTAAAGATAAGAACTGATGTGAAGAGATGTCACTGACATTGAAGGTGATATACATACAGGTAACAGTGTAGTATGAGTACATTATAACAAAGCAAAAATTGTTAAATATTTGTACATAAAAGATATGTAGAAAACAGTAAAGTGGTGGGATATGTTGAGTGAGAGAAAGCACATTTTTAAAATTTTGGCCACTGAAGGGTAAGTTAAAAACAGGCAGGCATGGTGGTACAGTCTTAAAATCCTAATACTGAAAGGCTGAGAATGTTGGGTTTGAGGCCTGTCTGGGTCATGCTGAATGTCTTAAGCTGAAAACCAAATATATACACTCAACTACGACTAAAATGACATGCTTTTGAGATAGGGTCTTATGTAGTCCAGGCTGGTCTCAAACCCAACAGCATTGTTACATAGAAATCTGGCCTTGAATTAATTGATGGATCTTCTGCCTCCACCTCTGAACTTTAGAGATTACAGTCATGTGCCACCATTCCTTGCTTGAAAAATATGTTTAACAGTTCTGAGCTTTCTCAGTTACAGAATATGGGATTTAATGCTATAGGTGGAAGAATTTTTGCTAGTGGTTTGCTGCTTAGTGAAAAACAAAAACAAAAACAAAACAAAACAAAAAAACAAACCCAAAACTAATTCTACTGAATTCAATCTCCAACTTATTTCAGCTTTTTTTTTTTTTTTTTTTTTTTTTCTTTTTTGAGACAGTGTCTCACCTTGTAGCCCTGGCAGGCTTGACTATGTAGACAATGTTGTCTTTCCTCTGTCTCCCCAGTGGTGGGATTAAAGATGTGTGCCTCCTTGCCCATCCCAGACCATGGATTTTTGAGACAAGTCCTAGCATACTCAAGATTCTTCTGCTTCTACCTCTGGGATTGGGATTACAGGCTTGTGCCACCAGGCCTGGCTAGAGGTTTGCTTTAAGAAAAATGTCTTAAACTGGATATGGTGGTATACACCTGTAATCTCAGTACTTGAAATAATGTTCACAGTTGTCATCAGCTATATAGTATTTAAGGCCAGCTTTGACTACATAAGGTCCTTGTGGCCAAAAAGAAAACTATTAACTTTATTACAAATTGTGGGCTCTTTTTATCTTAGAGCAGTTACTATGTGACCTGATAGCACTATGCCCTCTTCCCCCCTCAGTTTATAACTTAATGACAAGACACGTTTGTCTTTGAAGAACTAGCTGAGTCCTCAAATACTGTTAACCTTGTTAGTTTAGTTTTCAGAAAGCTGTTGGGTTAAACATGAATGTATCAAAACACTTACAAAATTAGCTACCCTCCTGGATTCTGAGTTTGTTTTAAAAGATTCATTGTGTTTGGCATTTAATTTTTTGATATTAACTGAACCTCAAAATTTTTTTCTTCCTTTATATGTATTCCCACATGATTGTAGGAGTCTATCCTGAACTTAGTTCGTGTACATTTTGGGAACTTATTTTAGAAAAGATCTAAGTTTTAAAAAATTCTCAATGGACAGACAGAGAAAAGAGGGTCTTTGCCAACTCCTTTGGGTAAGAAAACTTTAGAATTTTGCAGATACTCTAAAAATGAAGGTCAACAATATAGGCATATCAAATTGGAAAGGTTTCAAATAAAACGATCTGTTATTTTTTTTTCTTTAGACTGGTGCAGTCAGAATGTCTTTTCCCCCTCATTTGAATCGCCCTCCCATGGGAATTCCAGCACTCCCTCCGGGGATCCCACCCCCACAGTTTCCTGGCTTTCCTCCACCTGTACCTCCAGGTAAGTTTGATCACATTTTCTTTTTATAAGCCTGTATCTTTGTCATTGTGATTACCTTTGGAACATGATACATATGTGATTTATTAGTAAAGATATGGTAGGTAGTTTTACTGTGAAAATGGTTGTCTGGTTTTTCTTTTGTGGGGATGGGGTAGGGTTTGACAGGGCTTTTTTGGGTAGTCTGGCTGTAACTCGATTTATAGATCAGGCTGGTCTTGAACCCACAAAGATCCTCCTGCCTCTGCCTGCTTCGGTCCTAGAATCAAAGATGTTTGCCACAAAGTCTGATTTTTCTATATCGTTTGAAGATAGTCTGTGCTGCCCAGGTGCACCTCCACTTCTCAGTTGTCCTTCAGGTTCTTGAGTGCTGGGATTACCACACCTGGTTTGACAATAGATTTGTATTAGTGGCTGAATATCAGACTCATAAGTATTTAAAGGTGCTGATTTGTATTTGTGGCTGAGTTTCAGACTCAAGTTGGAAATTCCTTAAAAATTATGAATATTTAAAGGTGCTGTATTTATAAGGTTCCAAAATTTTTAAAATAAAGAAAAGCTGTAGTGTTAGCTATTTTGTGGTCTGTTCTTTCTTTCACCCTTTCAACCCCTATCACTAGATAAGAGAGAAAAAAAGATAGAGAAGAAAGGAAAGATCCCTGAATAAAGTCAGGAGCTGGAAGAGGTTCATTGTTACTTCCTAAGGGGAAGTACATTACTTCCTAAGGGGCATTGAGTTCCTTGGGGCAAGTTTGATCTTTGCTGTGAGGATATCTAATTTCTTCATTGCGCAGGACTACTTAAACTGCAACCAACAATAACCCATCCAGACTCTTGGGGCCTCCAGCATTTGCCTCATGCTAGGAAATCATACTCATCTGCTGTAAAGCAGCTTCATATTCCCACACCTGGGATTAAAACGTAAACACTCGTAACATTTCTGTGCTTATTTCTAAAGAAACTAAAGTTCTCACTCCAGTTAGCAGTGAAATTTCCCTGACATGGCTACATATACAACAGCCAGTATTGTTGTTAGTCTGTTACTGCCAAAGGGAAACAAAGTGATAGTTGATTTCTCTTTCCGAATATTTTAAAATGCATGGTATAACTGGTTAGAATATGTATAAATATTTTAGACCTTAAAGTATATATATATTTTAATCTTTTTGTTTTTCTTTTTTGTTTTTTTTTTTTGAGACAGCTGGCTTGGAGCTGTGTAGCCCAGACAAATCTTGAACTCATGGTTATCCTCTTGCCTCAGCCTCACAAGTGATAAGATTACAGGTGATTGTCACCACACCCCAAATTTCACTTCTTAGGTTTTTTTTTTTTGTTTTTTTTTTTCATTTGTTTTCTCTATGTAGCCTTGGCTGTCCTGGACTCATATTTTTTTTTAGACCAGGCTGGCCTTGAACTCACAGAGATCTGCCTGCCTCTGCCTCTCCAAGTGCTGGAATTACAGGCCTGCAGTGCACAGCTACACTTCTTAGTGTTATATGTACCTCCCCCCCCAACGGGGACAGAGGTGTGAAGCAGCCTTTCAGGTAGCCTAGGATGGTCTGGAACTTGCTGTGTAATCAAGCATGGCTGATCTTCCTGCCCTACCTCCTAACTGTGGGGTTGCATATATATGTTCCTCAGCTTGCCTAGCTCTGAATATTTTCTTGTAAGTTCTTTTCTTTGTAGCCTTAACTATCAAACCATAGGGCCTTTTGATTTTCCCCCATTATTATTACTATTGTGTATGTGCGCCCGCACATGTGCACATACATGCATGCATGTGTTAATGTGCAAACACAAGGATATGCTATAGAGATCAAAGGATAGCTAGTAGCAGTTGGCTCTCTCTTTGCACCATGTGGGTTTCAGGGATTGAACTCAGATTGTCAGTTTTGGCAATCTACTGAACCATCTCTCCAGCTCCCTCTGTTGATGCCAGATTTTTTTACTGGAACCCAGGTCTCCTGTTTGGGCTACGATGGCTGCCAAGTGATCTCTGGGAATCCTCTTGTCTATATGTTGTCCCTGTTATTAGAAAATGAAAATCTCAATATCATGTCCTCTTGTTGGGATTATAAAGCACTGTTTCTAAGCCTTTCATTTCATGTGGATGCTGTGCATTGAACTCATCCTTACACTTGTGAAACAAATACCTTAGTGGGTTGCAACATCTCCAGCCCTGTAATTCTTTTTTAATTGTATTCTTAAAATATGGTATTCTTTTTCCCTCTTAGGGACACCAATGATTCCTGTACCAATGAGTATTATGGCTCCTGCTCCAACTGTAAGTATAATTTTTCTTTTTCTTTTTCTTTTTTCTTTTTTCTTTTTTTTTTTTTTTTTTGAGACAGGCTCTCATCTTCTCTCCCTGGCTAGCCTTGGATTTACTTTGTAGCTAAGGATGACCTCGGAATTTGATGCCTGTTTATAGGAAGTACTCTGCTAAGTTGAGTATGCTATCTCAGCCCTGTAAATAAATACAAAGGGAACATTAAGATTTAGGATAAGGCTAAGACTTTTTGAAATGTAAAACTTTGGTAAGCTTAGATAACTTAAAAAGTGTATATGCATGTAGGTGTTGTCCTTGTCAGTTGCATGCAGGGTTTTTGGAGGCTAGAAGGTGTTGGTTCCCCTGGAACTAGCATTAAAGGTGGTTTTGAGCCACCTAATGTAGTTTTGAACTGAATGTGGGTCCTCTGTAAGAGCACTGTATTATTTACTTTTCTATTGCTATAACAAAATACCAGGAAGAAGGTGGTTGATAGGAAGTCTTGACTTGGGCTTAATGTTCTAGAGGGACTACAGCCAGAATGCAGGAAATCATGACCCAGTGTGGAAATGATGACAGGAAAAAGAACACAGCTCAATTCTGAAACTATAGGCAGAAAGGAGAGTGAACTCAAAAGGTTGGGAATCTTAACTCTCAAAGCCCACCTTCAGTGATATACGTTTTACAATAAGACCTAAACCTCCCAAGTAGTTGGGCTATTTATTTATTTATTTATTTTTGTTTAATTGCTTTTGTCTTTTTGGGACAGTGTGTCACTTTTTAGTTGTGGCTGGCCTGGAATTCACTGTAAACCAGGTTCACCTTGAATGCAGTAGAGATCCACAAGCATCTTGTTTCCCTAGGATTAAAGGTGTGAACCACCTTACCTGGCCAAGTTGGGCTACTTTGGAAGCCTCCAAATGACACTTTCCTTTGTATTGCAGAATAGGGAAAGGTGGAATTGGGCTTTGGAGCAACTTTACCAGTTTCCAGTTTACTCTGTGCCTACTTAGTTTGTAATGAATTCACTGTAAAGTACATAGATTTCTTCTCCTGTGTGTGGGAGTTACAAGTTTAAAGTGAAAATAAGCTAATAACACTAAGAACTTTATAAAAAGCAAAAGTGTTGCAGTGCTTAATTTCCATATTGTGCTACAAGATTTACACGAATAATGAATTTGCTGAGTAAAATTTACTTAGTAAAATTGTGATATAATTACTAGCTGTTTTGAATAATCTCAAATGTTTTGTGTTTTGAAGATTTAAAAACTCAAATGAAAGCTTGACATTTTTTTTTAAAGTAATTAACAATTGAAATTCATTTGTGAAGAATAAATTTGCATTAATGAAACATACTGCATGCTTTAGGGTCTTTAATGGTATGCTATATATTTATACTTTAAAGCTGATATTTTTAGCATAATGTCATAATTGCCAGATAATTTTTTTTCCCTTTCTTTATCATAGGTTCTAGTACCTACAGTGTCCATGGTTGGGAAGCATTTGGGAGCAAGAAAGGATCATCCAGGCTTAAAATTAAAAGAAAATGATGAAAATTGTGGTCCTACTACTACAGTTTTTGTTGGGAACATTTCTGAGAAGGCTTCAGACATGCTTATACGACAGCTCTTAGCTGTAAGTTAAACTGTTTATTTTCTGTTTTTTAAAAATTTCAGACTTAAACACTGAATAGCTTTTTTTCCTTTTGTTTGTTTTGTTTCGGTGACAGGATCTCAAGTCCAGGCTGGCCTCAAACTTGGGAATTTCTCCCTCCCAGATGGTTGAGACTAAAGCCTGTGCAGCATGCTTCACTTCTCCATTACTTTTTTCTTGACATTTTTATAAAAAAATTAAAAGTCTGTAGAAAAGAGCAGTGCAGTGAGCACATCAGTACTCTTTGACTTTGACTCATCAGTGAACGTATCAATTGTGTCTCTTAAATATGCATATTTTGGAGCTGAAGAGATGGCTCAGAGGTTAAGAGCAATGTCTGCTCTTCCAGAGATCATGAGTTCAATTCCCAGCAACCACATGGTGGCTCACAATCATCTATAATGAGATCCTCTTCTGTCCTCTTCTGGTGTGCAGCTGTACATGCAGACAACGTTGTATACATAATAAATAAATAAATATTTAAAAAATATATGCATATTTCATATCTCCTAAATATTTATGGATGAGTTGTGATATACTCACTTTTGAATGCAACATATTTTTAAAATAGGTTTATTTATTATGTATACAATGTTCTGCCTGCATGTACACCTGCATACCAGAAGAGGGCAGGGCAGCAGATCTCACTATAGATGGTTGTGAGCCACCATATGTTGCTGGGAATTGAACTCAGGACCTCTGGAAGTAGCCAGTGCTCTTAACCTCTGAGCCATCTCTCCAGCCCCAAATTATTTTTGAGAGCAAATTGACATTGTCCTTACACATAATCATAATGCTGCATTTAAAACCTGTTACATATATGTTTTTGTGGTCAGCCTTCTCAATAATGCCCATAATAGCTGCTTTTTGTTTCTACTTTATGATGTAAGTAATGAATTCACATCTCATTTAATAACATGCCTCTTTTAATTAATTAGTTAATTTAGCTCATTTCCCTCGCATAAACCTAGATCTTTCCTAAACATTTCTCAGAGCTTGAACTTTATTATTTGCATAGATTCATAGTACACATTTCTTTTTTTACACCCAAGTCTTTCATGGGGTCTATTCCCATTTTTAGTAATACTGAATTACTTAAAGTGATCAAAAAAAACCTCACCATAATAAGAGTACATTTTCCTTATGAGCAATCTGTGGTTTGGTTGTTGTGATTTTATATGAGTACTTAGTAAAGCGTAGATGAACTTTTTTCCTTAGACAGGGTTTCTCTTTGGAGCCCTGGTTGTCCTAGAACAAACCAAGCTGATTCTGAATTCAGAGATCTGCTTGTATGTGCCAACTTAGTGCTGTGATTATAGGCCTACGTCACTACTGCCAGCTAAGGCTTTATGCTTTCTTTAAGACAGTTTGTTACGTATTTCATGCTTATGTGAGACTTGGCATAATTTTAACAAACTTAGTTGCTAGTGTGATCTGAAACATTTTATTTTGTTTTTTCCCCTATATTGGTGGTTGTGGTATTATTTTGAGACAGGGTCTCAAATTGTGACCCAGGCTTCCCTCAAACTTGTAATCCTACCTTAGCCTCTTGGATTACAGGTGTGAGCTTCCGTACTCTGTAGCCTAAAACTGTGATCTTAACTTGTCTTGAAACTGCCTTTTTCTAAAATAGTAAATTCTTAAATTTCTTTTTAAGAAATGTGGTTTGGTGTTGAGCTGGAAGAGAGTACAAGGTGCTTCTGGAAAACTTCAAGGTATGCATATTTTCTTTATTGCTACCACCTTAACCTGTTTGTATATGTTACTATGTTTTACTTTCATTTTATTAGAATGTATTAAAGGACAATTGAAAGTTTTGGCTGAGATTTGGGATTAGAAGATTGAAAAGTTGAAGCAGAAAAGGAGGTAGAAGAGGAGAATTAAAATTACTCAATGGTTTTTAATTTTTTTAATTTTTATTTTTTGGTCTTTCCTCTTTATATACTAGGCTGGACAAACACAGTGGTATCTTTTTTTAAAAGGCTTTTTATCATTAACTGCCTGTAATTTGTGTGGGTTTCTGCATGTTAGTGCAGTGCCCATCAAGGTTGGAAAAAGTTGTTCGCTCCCTTAGAGTTGGAGTTACAGCTGGTTTCCTGCTGCCTGAAGGGTCCTGGAATTCTTTGTTCTCTATGTATGTATATATGAACTGCTATGTTATCTCTCCAGCTCCTCCACTAGTTTCTTACGTGTTTAAGGTTATTTTTGTCTGAATGTAAGGGTATATGATCCAGGTGGACGGATTAGAGCTCAGGAAGAGAGGAAGGATTATCAAATTGCCTGCTGCTCATTTATTTGTTTGTTTGTTTATTGCTTTGTCTATCTTATAGATTTTTTCTTTTTTTAAATTTTTTTAATACTAGTTACAGTTTATTAACTTTGTCTACCTTTTAGATTTGTACCCTACAGATTCTCTCTTTAATTTGTGTTCCTTTCTCTCCCACCCCTCCTTTCTTTCTTTTTCTTTTCTGTGTAGCTCTGGCTGTCCTGGAACTCATTCTGTAGAACGGCCTGGCCTCCTGCCTGCCTCTGTCTCCCAAGTGCTAGGATTAAAGGTTTATGCCACCACCGCCCAGCTCTTTTGATATACTCCAGCCCTCATTGTTTCTGCCTTTTGAATATTGGAATTATAGCTGTGTCCTGCCATATTCTAGCAAAAGTCTGCATGCTTAGAGCTGTATCTCCAATCCTTTGACTTTTTTTTAATATCTCCAGTCCTTTGATTTTTTTTTTTAATTTCTTAAATTATTATTTTTTAGCTCTTAGTAAATAATGATATGTTGGATTTTAATTTTTCTCCTTTCCCATGGATTTTTTTTTTTAATGTCCCCTCTTCCCCCATTGGTTCATGGATGTTAAAAGTGAAATGGTTATTAGAGGGTTAAAGAGCAGGGTTGAAGTGATGACTTCAGTACCCTCATAACTTGTCTTTAATCACTTTGTTTTGCTGTTCTGGTTTTTTTTCATTTTTTTGTACCTTAATATTTCACAAATTCTTCTTTATTGCTAGCTTTTGGATTTTGTGAGTATAAAGAGCCTGAATCTACCCTCCGTGCTCTCAGATTATTGCATGACCTTCAGATTGGAGAAAAGAAACTACTTGTTAAAGTTGATGCAAAGACAAAGGCACAGTTGGATGAATGGAAAGCAAAGAAGAAAGCATCTAATGGGGTATGTGATATCTTCTATTCTAGGTGTGTTTGGTCAGTATAAATACTTCATATTGTACATAAATCTAACATGGAGACTCACAAGATCATTATCATTGTAATATGTGCTTGTGGCTTATACAGGAGTATATTTTTATAGTTTGTAGATAAGTCTTTTATCTACCCACAGTGGGTGGATGACTGTTGGTTTGCTTGTTCCAGGTTGGGATGAAGGTAGTAAGGGAGGCTGGACAAGGTTAAATTGCCAGAGAAAACACTTGTACAGACTATTCCAATCAGAGCTAATTCATTAAGGCAGCTTTGTAAGTAAGTATAAAATATATTTCAACCTACACAATGTTTATTAGTTACCCTCTCTTTTAGATGCACACAGATTGGATTTTAAAATGAATGAAAATAAGTCTTAATACTTCATGTATGGGGTGACTTTATTCAGACCATTTTTTTATTTTAATTTTGTTACTTTAAATGAGGACAGAAGAGGTTTTTGTGTTTTGTGTGGTAATGTATTTATGTCTCCTTCACAAAATAAATCCTAAACCCAAGTATATATTGTGTCCATTTTTTGTCTTCCTTTTCCCCCTCTCCCAAAAAAGCAAAGTAGCCTTTGCTCTCATCAAGTTTTCAGCATTTCTCAATATAGGTAGAGCCTTCTCGTCCCCCTTTATAAAACCTATGCGTGTTATATATATATTTTTTAAAGGAAAATTTAAAATTCAAATTTAAGCAAAGTAGAAAAGGAAATTAAGTTTTATCACACCTAAAGTATTTTACTATAGATATTTTGGTCTTGTGTTCTTGAACTTTTTTTTCTGCATAACTGAATGTAGTGTTCTGTTCTCTTTTGTTTTTTTTTCCTTTCAGTACTTACATGGTAGAGCCCAGTGCTCCTGTAGGACAAGCAAGCACTCTATCACTGGGCCTCATCCCTAACCCATGAGTATAGCTTTAATTGGAATATTTTTATATCATAAAAACAGGATTGAAGCTAGCTGCAATGGTGCATTCCCAGCACTTGGGAGGTGAAGGCAGTTGGGGCAGGAGCTCAAACTTATCAGTTATACAGGAAATTTGAGGCCAGTCTGGGTGATATGAGATTATCAAAATCAAAAAGTATTTTTTTTATAAACAGATTTCCCCCTGCTTAGTTTTTGTTTTCTTTGGATTTCTAGTACTTGAGTAATTTCACTGACACAGTCTGCATATATTTATAAGGTAAAATTACTATTTGTCAGACCCAATTTTAGTGGTTTGTATTTCCTTACAGTAAAGCCTGTATTTGACATAGTATTCAGGCTTTGTTATATTGTGTATCTTGGTTTTTGTTTTATTTTGCTTGTAGAGATTTATTTTTATTTATATGTGTGTGAATGAGCATGTGTGTTTATGTCCACTATGGGCATGTATTTCCTGTGGAAACCAGAGGAGGTTACTAGTCTCCTGGAACTAGAGTTAGAAGTAGTTGTGAGCAATCATGTGTGTCTTGGGAACTGAACCCAGGTCTTCAAGAGCAGCAAGTGCTTTAATTGCTAAACCATGTACTGTTTTGTTTTTGCTTTTTGAAATAGGACCTCATGTAGCCCCGCGTGGCTTCTTAGTCCCTGTGTAATATGACTGAACCCCAAGACCACCACCCTTATTGCTTGGAGTAGCCAGATGTTATTAAATCATTTATTGACCTTTAAAGAAAAAAATTTTATTTTATTGTGTGTGTAGGTGTGAATGTGTGTATTGGACAACTCAGTGGAAGTTCTTTTCTACAATGTGGTTCCCAGGGATCAAACAGGTTGTAAAGCTTTGTGGGACACCTTCACATGTTGGGCCATCTTGCTCAAGCCAGTCCACAGGCTTTTTTTTTTTAATCATTACTTTATGTCTTTGGTCTTTAGTGCCCATCCACGCTCCTCATTAAATTTAAAATTTTGTTTATTTATGGCCTTTGATTAACATGGCCTTGATTCATATAGCTGTTGTATGATGAAACTTTTCCTGGAGAAATACAACACATATGTCTTCACCCCAGATAGGACACTCATGACAGACCAAATTATGAATACCACCGAAGTCCAACTTGGAACGAATGAATTTCATTGGCGTTGCTTACAGGAATATGGGTGAGGGGTTACAGGAACAGAAATGACTCAAGACAGCTGCATCACCAAGGCCCACTTCAACATGGGTGACAGCTCACAAAAACTGGGAACCTGGCCCACTGCACAGCCTGCAGGCAGCTCAGCAGGCTGGAGAGTGCCCTTTCCAAGTGGTTCTGGTCTTGACCTTTTCTTGACAGCTCAGCTGGCTGCTTCTGTCTGTTCTCAGCTTTTCTCCTCAAAGAGACTTCTTGTGGCTCAGCATTCTTCCATCTGAGAGGAACTCTCTGGTTGGGGAATTTGATCAGTTTCAGGGACTTCCTGAAGTTATCTTCAGTTAACATTCCTGCTCAGAACTACATTATACAACAGTAACCCTTTATCATTTATTAATTGTTTTGTTTTTAACTGTCTTCCTGTGTACACTGTCTCACCACCATGGTCTCTAGTATTACTTTCTGTTTCTCTCATAGACCATCACACCCTGTCTGATTCTCACATTCTGTCCACCTTTCACATCTCTGATTTTCAGTAGAAGGGGAAATAAATTCACAAACTTTGCTGTTGTACCCTCCCTATCACCTAGGAAGATGTCTTTTAAATTAATAATGGAATGAATATTTACTAAGTAATAGTAGTAGTTTTGTTGTAAACTCTTGGTTTCCTCTGACCGTTGAGGTAAAAAACAAGATTAAAAGTTTTAATGGGTCAAATAGAAACATGAACTTGTATGAAAGGAGTGAAATACTTTTCCTGATTTTGAATTTTAAGAAAAGGTTCCTTGGGTCAGTAGAGATCCCTCAGTGGTTAAGAGCACTGGCTGCTCTTCCTAAAGTCCTGAGTTCAATTCCCAGCAACTACATGGTGGCTCAGAACCATCTGTAATGATATCTGGTGCTCTTTTCTGGAGTGCAGGTGTACATGTAGGCAGAATACTGTATATACAATAAATAAATAAATCTTTTAAAAAATAGAAAAAAGGTTCCTTGTCAACCAACTTGGTTGAAAGTATTTAAATCTGTAGATTAGTTTTTTTCTTTCTACTTTTTTAAAAAAACTGGTATTTAGTAAAATTGTATTTCATTTGAACTATCCAGTTTGTTCTTGCCCTGCTTGCTGCTTCCTTTCTGCCCTGCAATAAGTCTACCTAGAGATAAACCTGTATGATTGTTTCAAACTATATTTGTTTGTTAACCATGCATTCAAGAATCTTTGTGGCTCAGGTTACTAACACTGGCTACTCTTTTTTTTTTTTTTTAAACAATTTATTTAATTTTATTTTATCTTCATTAGTGTGAAGATGTCAGAGATCCCTTGGAATTGGGGTTACAGACAGTAGTGAGCTGCCATGTGGGTGCTGGGAATTGAATCTGGGTTCTTTGGAAGAGCATATAATGCTTCTAACCACTGTGCTATCTCTCCAGCCCCGCACTGGCTACTCTTCCAGAGGACCGTTGCTTGGCTATCAGCTCATGTATGGCAGTTTACAACTGCCTGTAACTTCAGTTCCATGGTATCCGACACCCTTTTCTGGCCTTTCTTCCATGGGCACTATGCATTCAAGTGGTGTACAGACATACGTATACATATAAAAGAATACACATTAAAACACCCAGACACAAAAGAAAAATTAATTGGTGATCTGGGTTTGTTTGGTGCTTGCCTTTAATCTCAGCATTTGGGAGGAAGAGGCAGGTTGATCTCTGAGGCTAGCCTGGTCTACCTATTAAGTCAGGCTAGCCAGGACTAGCACATGTATTAGAAAGCAAAACAAAATAGTGAGAATTAATGGTATTTGATGGAGTACAGATAATCTCTAGAAAGACATGTGCATTACATTCTAGTAGATAAAGTTGCTTCAGTGAACATCCTCACATGATTGTTTCCAAAGTCATCTAGTTAAGTCTGTTTTCTGAAAGAGCTATGCATTTGCTTTAGGTTCCCCCTAAAACTGCTTGTTTCAAATTAGAGACTTGAATTAGTCTTGAGAATGTCTCTGGCCTTACCTACCTACCATAGCCCTAACTACCTACCTACCTAACTTAGCCCTGGAAGCTTAGATTCCTATGTTTTGCTAGTGTTACTTAGTATGTATTTTGGATTTGGAGTTAGAAATTGATATTGGCAAATGGGAAATTGCTTTGGATCATATTTGACAGCCTGTTTAACTCCAAATAACTTTTTTTTAAAAGATTTATTTATTATTTATACACTACTCTGCCTGAATGTATGCCTACACACCAGAAGAGGGTACCAGATCTCATTACAGATGGTTGTGAACCACCACGTGGTTACTGGGAATTGAACTCAGAACCATTGGAAGAATAGCCAGTGCTCTTAACCTGAGCCATCTCTCCAGGCCCCAAATAACCTTTCTTTTAATATATTTTTTGTGTTACTGATATTTAGCAGTCACTTAAGAGACTTAGGCTAATAAGCTTTCTTTCCAAAAAATGTAAATTGAGAGGCAGCCAGCCATTTGAAAGGTAGAGTGATTTAGGTTTTATAAAGTATGGTTACAATTCTGGCCAGTAGCTGTATTGATCTTTAATTTTCAGTTTGTTGGGTTGGTAATTTAGTGTCTGCAGGCCTTTGAATTTAAAATTCTACTTTTTATTCCTATGATTAGAAACCTGTGGAGAAGTATACTGAGAGAAAAAAAATCAGTAATGTAGGAAATACATGTTTTGGGATTGTATGTTTTGTACTGTTTCACTGTGTAACGCTGCTTGGCCTGGAACTCACAGAGCTTTACCTGCCCCCGTCTTCAAAGTGCTGGGATTAGATGCTTTTCAGCACCATACACGGTCCCCCAGTATGCTTTCTAGTGAATATTTTGATAGTATAAAATTTAGATATTAAAAGTAAAGTTTTCAAGGAACTGGGTTTCTTGGCACTTAGTCTCAGCACTTAGGAGGCTGTGATAGTAAAGTTCCAGGCCAGCTTTGGCTACGTGTTGGCATTATGTAGACAAAAACAACAATAGCAAAACACTAAATTTGAATGTCAATAGCCACAGTACTGGGACATTCTCTTTCCTATAAAATTTTCAGAAAGGCACAGTTATTGAGGATTTTAGTGATAGGTGGATAAGTTTGAAGACCTTTTTGTTTTTATTTTTCCAATTTAAAATAAAGTCACCATAATTATATTTACTGGTATTGTTGGTAAATAATTTTAATAGTTTAATTACAGTCCTATGTAAAGCATCTAGTCCATATCTAAGATGCCAAGTAGAAAATTGACACCAGGAAGATTGGATGAAAAGGCAGGTTTGAGAAAGTAAGAAACTGTTACTAGAGTGGGTTGTTTTGTCTTTGGCATAATACATTATGTTAAGTATCATAACCTTTAATTTCTTACTACTGTGTTTTAGTGAATGTTTATGGGAAGTGTTCTGATTTAAAAATTTTGTTCTTTATACTTTCTAACAGTATGATACAGTGTGCTCTAAGAAATTTGTTTAAATTAAATGTTAATTAAGGCTTATTGAATATGTACATGAAAATATTTCTAATGAGAGAAACAACTTAATGCTGTTTGCTGTGAAATAAATGGTAAGTTACAATTACTAAGTAATTACAAAGCTTGAGATTAGTAGAGTTGAATATGTTGTGACCAAGAACTTGGTGTTGCTCTTGATATATTGAGGGCTAAATCCATGATAACATGTGCTGTGCGTATCTTGTTCCTCTGAACTACAAACATGATTTTTGTTACTTGCCCATGTGCTCATTATATATTCATCAAGAAAATGCTATTTTAGAAAGTATATGTGTATAGTTTTAGTTTAGAAAAAAAATGGCTTGTGTCATTATTTTTCCCTGTGTTTTTGAGTAAAAAGGTAGCTCAAAGTGAGGAGGAAAAACAAAAGTTTTCAGGTCGTAGTATACATTCTATTTTCAGTTTTAAACAAATTCCATATCTGGGTCCCTTAAAGCATGACTAAAAGCAAAAACAACATGTTAGAAGCTTGTTTTTATTTTCTGAGAGAAAAAAAATTTTATTTTGAGATAGTGTCCCCTTATATAAGGGAAGGTTGCCTAGTAATTACCATCCTGTCTGAGGGCTGTGTTTATAACCTTGCTGGCTTGGAGTGAAGGTTAAATTCTTTACCTTTCATTTGTGACCTTTGCAGATTCATAGATTCATCCTAAGTATTCTTTGACGCTTTGTCTAATTGGAAGATAAGGGAAAGCCTCATGTAATTCCAGCTGCCCACAAATTCCATATCCTATCTTTGCCTTCCCAGTGTCAGGGATACAGACATGAAACACCACTGGCTAATCAGGAATTACTCTTAAATGATTATTATTAGAGTCTAACACTTCTTTTGAGAAACATTAAACAAGTTGTATGTGTGGTTTTTTTGATTGATTCTTTTTGTTTTATGTTTTTTGAGACAGGGTTTCTCTGTGTAGCCCTGGCTGTCCTGGAACTTGCTCTGTAGACCAGTCTGGCTTCAAACTCAGAGATCTGCTTGGCTCTACCTCCTGAGTGCTGGGATTAGAGGTGTGAGCCACCATTCCTGGCTAGGTTTTGATTGATTCTTAATGTTATAACATTTGAAAGTCAGAGGGAAAGAAGTATATATGGTATATAGATAGAGCATATGGTGGAGATATGGTTTCATTCTATAGTTCTGGTTGTTCTGGACTTATATACAGTTAAGTCCGGCTTTGAACTCACAGAGATCCACATGCCTCTGTGTCCTAAGTAGTGAGATTATAAATAAGAGTGCACTTAATATTATTTGGAATAATTTTTACCCTTTCTTGCCAAATTTGTCTTGCTTTTTAAGAACGCCAGACCAGAAACTGTCACTAATGATGATGAAGAAGCCTTAGATGAGGAAACAAAGAGAAGAGACCAGATGATTAAAGGGGCTATTGAAATTTTAATACGTGAATACTCCAGCGAGCTAAATGCTCCCTCACAAGAGTCTGACTCTCACCCCAGAAAGAAGAAGAAAGAAAAGAAAGAGGACGTATGTGTTCTGACAACATAGTCATTTCTATAACTTGTTTTTCTAGAAAACTGTAGTGTTTTTTCAGAAATTCAAGGATTGTCTGTGTCATGAAAATGTTATAACATATACATACTGGTTTTTAAGGGATCGTGAAAAGTTATATTTTGAGTTTTGTGTCTTTTAGGGCATTTTGTCTTTGGTCAGATACAGTTGTATTACCATAATTATTCTTCATTTGGTCCTCAAAGTGGGTCTACTTGGTCTTATTGGGAATACTAATTTATAGAGTTAGTAGGTATTAGGTAAAATTGAATTTTCCTTCCTCCATTGAATTGAGGATAAGTTACAGAAGTACTGTTATTTAGCAAAAGTTACCAGCAAATCTTTTTGTAAGGTAGACATTTTTTTTGCATGCAGATACATAATATCAAATGGCAAATGTTATTTAATAAGTATGATAGTTTCTACATCTTATAAAAGATATGGAAATAGTCACTTTTTTTCCTAAGATTTATTTTATATATATGAGTATTCTATCTACATGTATACCTGCATGACAGAAGAGGGCATCAGATCACAGTATAGATGGTTTTGAGCTACAATGTGGTTGCTGGGAATTGAACTCAGGACCTCTGGAAGAACAAACAGTACTCTTATCCACTGAGCCATCTCTCCAGTCCTAGTCCTGGTACTCTTTAAAAATTATTTTCCTGTCTGTTCCAGTACTTTGGTTATTAAAAAGAGAGAATGTAATGGGTGATAGAGGAGGAATTTAAAGAAACCATTTTTTATTACAACTAGTATATTGTTTCCAATGTAAATGTATAGTCAGTTGAATTAGAGTGTGCCATGAACTGTTTTTAAAAAATTCTTTATGGGTTTCTCTGCAGATTTTCCGTAGATTTCCAGTGGCCCCATTGATCCCTTACCCACTCATCACCAAGGTTCGTTTGAATTCTAGGCTTTGATTTTGTGTGTGCTAATTGCCAGATTTGTAATTTTTATTGTTATTATAATACAGCTTTAGAACATTAGATTTTATTGCCAAGTTGGTGGTTTTTACTTAGTTGTATTTGTAATACTTGCAGAAAACACTGAATCGTGACATTTTATATTAATATGTAAATCTCTATTCCTTTCTGTTTCCTTAATTTTAGGAGGATATAAATGCTATAGAAATGGAAGAAGACAAAAGAGATTTGATATCCCGAGAGATCAGCAAATTCAGAGACACACACAAGGTAGTATTCTTGTTTTTCACTTGATACCAATCTAGACTTTTTACAGAATCCAAAGCAAACAGACAAGAAAATCAACTTTACATTAGAGTATAATTTATTGCCTTTTATAGGCTTAATTGAGACTGAAGTAGAAACAAAAGAACAGAAAAGTAGTACCAGATTTAAAAAGTGGTCATTGCTAATTTTTCTCAGTCACTGACTACAGTCATCTCACTTTAATATAAACAGAAGTTTAATTCATAGATTTCAACATGAACATCAAGATCAGATTAAACGATTCAGGGGGCAGCAGGATAACATACATGCAGTTTAGCTTATTTTTGTGGGCAGTTCTTTAATCTTAGGATAAAAGAGCTGAGATTAAAATTTGAGATTTATATTTGTGTGGATTTAGGTTTGAGTGGGGGAGATTTTAAAAAGTAGGTCAGTGATTACCAGACTTACCAAATTATAGATGCATGGAAGAACTGTAAATTCCCATAAAGCTAATCTATTCATTGACCCCCACCATTATGATAGAGATCATATGGTGACTAATGCAAGATGAAACTCTCAGCTTGGAAAGTAACAAGGAATAGGATGTAAGTATGAGCTTCTGTTTTTTATTATATTTATGGATGCCCCCTCAGAAAAATATGCAAAGGGGTAACTGGCTTGGAAATGGGTACTTGTATATAGTAAATCCCACTCACGAGTTTTGCCTATTTAAAGCTTCTCTCAATGACAGTGCATCTGTGAGTGTTCGCTGGTATTGAAGGTGGTGCTTTCAGATGGTGGAATAAAGTGCATGAGATGTATTTTGATGTTAGAGGTCATAAGATGCTACTGGTTCTGACTAGATTGAGAGGTACAGAAGATAACTCCGTGGTGTTAAGTGTTCCTTCTCTCTAGTGAATCTTTCTTTTTCTCATTGCTTTCAACATCCCAAATTGACAGATAATGCTGATGAGTCAATGCTGCTGAACACTTAATGTCCAGATGCCCAACCATAGCTCACATACAGTGCTTTTTCAGGAATTAAATGTGTCTAAAAGCACAGATGTAACTCTCAGAATTTTGAGAGTTACAATGGTGGTCTGTGGAAAGTCATTGTAGAATACTTCTGTGTATGTTCATGATTCCAATTCAAGGCTGAGTAAGCTTAAAAATGGTATACAGTTGTGTGTGTGGTTTACCCCCCTTCTGTATTTGTTTTAAACCCTGTCATGTTATATGAGCAAATCATATTTGTAAAAAAATTTTAATTCATAAGATACTACTTCAGCACTTTAAGGGTTTCACTGCCTTAGTATTATTTTACTGAGGGTAATGTTCTGAATTTCCAAAATGTGATTTAGAAATAAAAGAATTCAAACCAAAAAATAAAAACTAGTTCTCTTTGGGTGGTGTGGTTAAGGGGATATTTTAATTCTTAGCAATAAAAAATGAGCTCAGTGAACCTTTGCATGTTTTGGTATGAGTTTATTAAATAACCACAGACTGTCAGGGTATCAGCGTGGCAGGGGGCGTCCATTTACAGCACGGATGAGTCTGAAGAGAGAATAAGGTAAGATTTTTGTGTTTTTTTTTTTAAACTCTGTCCTTTTCTCTTCAACTTTAATTGTTTAAAAAAATCTCTTTAATCTTTCTTAAAATGTATGCATATATGTTATGCATATATGCTTGTGTACATACACATATTGCATATATAACTTCTTAGAAAACATTTAATATGGACTAGATTTTCTCACTTTGCTTACATAGAATAACTAAACTTTATTTAAATTGAGCTTTGAAAGAAATTGTTTTTACATCAGAGAAAAGGTAGCATATTAAACAACAGGAGTAAAAAATTGAGGAATTGTACAAAAGAAATTAAAATCTGTAAGTATATATTATCTCCGAAATAAATTTAAGTGTATGACACTGAGGTAAGTTTTATGTAGTCTAGATTCATTTTAAAATATAAAATATAAATCCCATTAGGAATGTTTCAGAAATTAGATTTTTACCCCGTAATAGCTTTCAGTTTCTGACTTCTCTCTCCATGTCTCCTATCTTCTTTTTCTGATTTCAATGTATTCAGTATTGGCTCTGCCTGTATGCTAACTTAGTTCAGCAGCTGAATATATTGGTGCTTCATATACTAGCTTTTCTTTCATAATCCTCTATCAGTTCTTTGGTCCGTGAGCAAGAGAAAAAGTATCTAACAGGTAAGACTGCTTTTTAAAGTTTTAAATGCTTTACATGACTGAGAAAAAGAAAAATGCACAGTTCATTGTTGCAGTTTAAATTTCATTTCAGTGAAAATAAACACGGAACTTCAGGGATAATTGTATTTTGTTTTTGTTTTACTTGTTTGGGGTTTTTGTTGTGTTTTCTTTTTTCCCCTTCTTAGTTTGTATAGAAATCTTGTGGTACACTGGTAATCTTTCAGGATACACATTGGTCTGACTGTTATTTGGTTTACTGTGAACCATGTACTTGCTCTTCCTCCCAGAAACATAGCTTGTAGGCAAGGTTAATCCAGTGTTGGCGATCCATGTCCTAGCACAACATCTGTAAGTTAATACAAGATCCTTGCAAGGATGGATTTATCATTGTAAATGTATTTTTTATTGTCTTACAGGCATAATGGTGGGCATAACTATACTGTTTTTAATTATTTTAAATTAAAATATTGCAATTAAGTACATGTTGCTTGAAGTGAGTGGTTTTCAAAGTTTTTGTATTTTGTGGACTATCCATGTGGTAATGGTGGGAATAAATATTTCCGTAGTTAGAATAAAGAACTTGGCTAAATTCAGCTTTGGTTCTTTTGGAGGGTGGGCAACGTAGAGGGAAGAAGATTATTGTTATAGTGACTTGACTCTCTTCCACTTTTACTTTCAAACCTTATCTAGTATTTTCCAAGTAGTGAGAAATCTCTCTTGGCTTGTAAATACTTTTTCTGTTCCTATTGACTTTCATAATGGGCAGAACTAAGCTTTAGCTTAAATGATTCTCTTTCTAGAAATTACTAGGAATTATCACATTCTTCATGGTTATTTTAGATATTACTTAGTGACCAGCCACTCTTAACATAGTTTCCCACCCTAGATGGGAGCTTCTTGGTCTGTGTAGAGAGTATGTGGATTTGCACGAAATCTAGCCTTGTGATAGCTTTAATTTGTCAAATAAATCCACAAGTATTTAAAGTCCTTGTGGTTTGATGCTTTTCTTACCAGTATTGGGCATTGCGCCGGGGAAAGTGAATACTGGAGCCACAGAACTAACTCTAAAAGTACTTTTATTGGTTTCTAGAAACTGGAAGAAGAGAAAGGCAAAAAAGAAAAAGAAAGACAGGAAATTGAGAAAGAACGGAGAGAAAGAGAGAGGGAACGTGAAAGGGAACGAGAAAGGCGAGAACGGGAACGAGAAAGGGAAAGAGAACGTGAACGAGAAAAAGAAAAAGAACGGGAGCGGGAACGAGAACGGGATAGGGATCGTGACCGCACAAAAGAGAGAGACCGAGATCGAGAGAGAGATCGCGACCGGGATCGAGAAAGGAGCTCAGATCGAAATAAGGATCGGAGTCGATCAAGGTAATACTTTATACATTTGTTTCTGATAGCTTCATTGAAGTACAAACTGCCTCTTTGGAACCATTTGCACTGAAGTGATAAGTTTTCAATAGCCTGGCTATCTTGTATACACAATAACATCATTGGTGAAAATGATTTTTATTTTTGTTTTATGTTTTTGAGACAGGGTCTTTCTGTGTAGCCTTGGCTGTTCAAGAACTCACTTTGTAGATCAAGCTGTCCTCAAACTCGGAGAGCTGCCTCCCTCTGCCTCTACCTCTGCCTCTGAGTGCTGGGATTAAAGGCATGCTCCACCACTATCACTAAGACCAAACATTCTAATCTGGCATGGTGGGCGTGCCCATAATTCCACCAGTGCATGAAGGTGAGGCAAAAGGATGAATTCACGACCAGCCTTGGTTACATAGTAAGTTCCGGCCTAACCTGATAGACAATGAGCTCAAGTTAAAAACAAAGTAAAAGGGTTGGAAAATATTTTAGCAGTTAAAAGTGCTTGCTGAGTGGGGTGTGTAGCCACACGCCCGTAATCCCAGCACTCAGGGAGACAGAGACAGGTGGATCTCTGTGAGTTGAAGGCCATCCTGGACTACAAATCAAGTTCTGGGAGACCCAGAGCTGTTAAACAGCCCTTGTCTTGAAAAAATGAAAAAATAAAAATAAAAAAAGATGAGGTGGTGCTTTTGCAGAAGAGGTAGGTTTAGTATCCGGGACCAATATGGTGGCTCATAACTAGTTGTGGTGATCTAATACGTGAAGCATGTATATACACGGGCAAAACCACATCAAATGAAAATAATGTGCTGGGTATGGTGATGCACCCTTTAATCCCAGCACTCTGGAGGTACAGGCAAACAGGAGTTTGAGCCCTCGTCTTTAGCAAGTTGTAGGCCAGTAAAGGCTAGATATGAATGAAACCCTGTCTTAAAAAAATGTACAAGTAAAAATGTCCATCAAGGAGGCATGTTGTCTCATATATACATGTGGATTTGTTTGTCACTGCACCAACATTGTGCTGTATTTTGCAGTATAGCTTTTTCTTTTTCTCGTTTTTTAGATTTGTTTTAATTGTCTATGTGTTTGTCAGTATGCATGCAAATACTATTGACAGGTGGATCTCCCGGAGCTGAAATTGGCTAGCATGAACTGTCTTGATGTGTAGGTACCAGGAACCAAAGTCTGGTCCTCTGAAAGAGTAGCAAGTATTTTTGGCTGTGAACAATTTCTTTAGTCCTTACAGTGTAGTTTTATTCTAAATTAAATACTCAATTTGTTTATCTGTTTTTTGGGGAGAGGAGTGTCTTGGTTTTAGGTAGGTGGACCTTAAACTCCTCATTCTCAGCCATGTGAGTGGCTGGAATTATAGGTGTGAGCCCCCTATAATTTCTTTGTTTTTAATTTTCTGACTTATAAGGTTTATCTAGTATATGGTTCCTAGAGGTTGGGAAGTTTAAGAATGTGCTAATATCAGAGCAAGGCAAGAACAAATCTCGTAACATAAGAAATTTTGAGTGCTGTTGATGCACATAGCATGCCAAAATTATCCCCCCCCCCCCCCCCCCACACACACATTTGCCAGGAAGATATTCCTTGATTGCTAGTGAGGTAGAGTGTTCTAAAACAACAACAAAAATTTTAGGGGCAATCTCATGTTGCCCAGTCTTCCTTATCTGTCTGTCTGTCTCACTCGCTGTCCCTCTGTGCGTGTATGCATGCATGCTTGTATGTGTGTGTAGATAAAGATGTCTTGGTTCTAGATTGCCTTTTAGGTTTTACTTATTTTTTATGTACATTGATGTTTAGCCTGCATGTATGTCTGCAAAGGTGCCAGATCCTCTGGAATTCAATTTACAGACAGTTGTGAGTTGCCCTGTGGTTGCTGGGAATTGAACCTGGGTCCTCTGCAGCCAACGCTCTGACACTGAACCATCTCTCCAGCCCCCTACATTTCCTTTTTAACATTTTTATTTTTTACATTTCATTTGGGAATGAGATTTTTTTAAAAATAAAGGCAGGGTCTTAAGTATGTAGCTCTGGTGGCCAAAAAATCCTATGCAAAAGACCAGGATAACCTTAAACTCACAGATGTCAGCTTTCTACTACTTCCCATACATTGGGATTAAAAGTGTATACTATCATGCCAGGTGATACTCTTTTGTACAAATTTAAGTATGTGATTAACCAGAGTTAGTAATTTTTCAGTCTTTATGTAATTTACATTGGGTTTTATGTTTATTTTATGGCACGAATAATTATTAGCACTGACTGCAAAATGTCATTTAGCACTTGTAGTTAGAGTTAAATTTTGTGGCTTTTTGTTTAATTCAGACATTGGGATTAAAATGCAAAGCCATATAGAAAAAATATTTTACTTGAAGTATACCTTTGATTCCCTAGTCTATGTCCCTTTGGGTATACAGAAATTTACAATTCTTCAAAAAATGAAAATTAAATTCTGACATGTTTATATATGTTTGTATTACTGGTTTATAATATATGTTAGTTTCCCCTGGTCCCTAAAGAAAAAAATAAAGTAATACAACATACATGCTATATTTAATATTCTATTTCCGTAGAGAAAAAAGCAGAGATCGTGAAAGGGAACGGGAGAGAGAAAGAGAGAGAGAGCGAGAACGGGAACGAGAAAGAGAACGCGAGCGAGAGAGAGAAAGAGAGAGAGAACGGGAGCGTGAAAGAGAAAAAGACAAGAAAAGAGACAGAGAAGAGGATGAGGAAGATGCGTATGAACGAAGAAAACTTGAAAGAAAGCTACGAGAGAAAGAGGCTGCTTATCAAGAGGTAAACTGAGGAAATAAATGCTCTTTCTCATAAAGCATGATATACTTATAGGCTGGTTATATGGAATCCTGAGAAGTTTTAAAGTTTTGAATTATTTTTTTTTTCTTAGCGCCTTAAGAATTGGGAAATCAGAGAACGAAAGAAAACGAGGGAATATGAGAAAGAGGCGGAAAGAGAAGAAGAAAGAAGAAGAGAAATGGTAAGATTTTAAGTTTAAATTTGTCAAGTAAAAAAAACCATTCAAATTTATTGTTAAGCAGAAAACTTTATAAATGAAATATGTCAGCTTCTCAGCTAATAACTTTTTTTTTTTTTTTTTTTTGAGATTACTCTGTAGCTTTGGCTGTCCTGGAATCCATAGTGTATACCAGGCTAGTCTCAAACTCATAGTGATGCCCTGGGTTTCTTATTTGAAATAACTTCCAGATAGACAGATCTGCCTACCTTTTCAAAAATTTGCTGCCCATTAATGATTATTTGCATGGAATGGTATCAGTCTACCCTAGTGGATTATAGAAACAGAATTAATGTGATGTCATTTGGTTAAGATTCTAAGAACTTGTTGAACTGGGAGAGTGTCCTGTAGCTACAACCTGAAAGTTAAGAGTTTAATCCCCAGCAGTCACTCAGTTAAGAGATAAAACTGATGCCCAAAAGTTGTACCCTGACCTCCACATGTTGTGACATCCATAAGTATATACACAAAATATAAGTAGTTTTAGGTGTATTGGTGTTTTACCTGCATATACATATGTGTGAGGGTGCAAGGTTCACTGGAACTGGAGTTAGAGACAATTGTGTACTGCCATGTAGGTGCTGGGACTTGAACCTGCGTCCTCTGCAAGAACTTTCAGGGCTCTTAAACCTCTCAGCTATCTCTCCAGTGCTTCTTGGCAGTGTTTAAGCAGAAGTATATCTAGCGCTTACCAAGTAGTTTTGTTATGCTACCATATTCTCTTTACATTGTCATAAAATTAGACTTGTGTTTCATGTTTTGAACCTTTTGGCATACTTGCTGAGTATAATGTTAAAAGTTGCTTCAATAGTACCTTCTATGTATTGTTTAGAGCCGGCTGTGTAGCTCATGCTTTTAATCTCAGCACCCCAGGGTGAAGCAGGCAGATCTCTGTGTTCTAGGCCAGTCTGGTCTACATAGTGAGTTACAAGACAACTAGATCTACATAGTGAGCCCGTCTCAAAAAAACAACAAATGGGCAAGTGGTAACAACTTTAATCCCAGTAGTCAGGTAGGTCTCTGAGTTTGAGACCAGCCTGGTCTACAAAGCAAGTCCAGGACAGCAAGGCTACACAGAGAAACCCTGTCTGTCTGTCCCTCTGTCTGTCTCTGTTTCTCTCAAAATAAATAAAAAGCTAGCCAAACAAAAATATGTTGTCTTTGTCAGAATATGAAATTTATTTTATCTTCCATTTGTAGATTACTCATTCAAAAACTTCTTCAAGGTAAGAACAAAGTGAGTCATAGGGAATTTTTTTAAGTAACTAACCAAAGGGTACATATAGCGAATAGATATGTATTCTCTGAATCATAGCTCCTCCTTGTCAATGGAATTATTGAAAATTATTTGAATAAATTAAGTTAAAAGTAGGATGAAAGCATTTACTTTTGGACTTTCATTTTTTTCATGATAAAATCGGAAGAAAATCATAGTGAAGGGTAGAATTAGATTTCAATCAGACAATATTTTGTTTCCCGTGAGCAAATCTGAAACCTTTCTGCAGAGTGTTTTTTTGGTTAGCTTTGTTTTTTATTTTTTTAAGACAGGGGTTCTCTGTGTTGTCCTAGCTTTCTGGAACTTACTCTGTAGGCCAGACTGGCCTTGAACTCAGAGATTCACCTGCCTCTGCTTCTGAAGTGTTGGGATTAAAGGCATGTGTCATCACTCCTGGCTGAATACTGTCATTCTTGTTTTCATTACAAATATTTTTTAGTGAACTTTTAAAAATTACTGTTACACAAGCATTTTCTCATGTTTAAATAACAGATAGGTTCAGTACAAGTGAAACTTTCCCAGAGTTGCAAATTGTATTTGTTTGTGTGTACATAGTGTGACCTGTGTACCTATACCATGAGCATTGAGGATATATAAGAATAAGAACACTGTCAGAGCACTGTCAATTCTTTCTTGGTTTTTCAAGACAGCGCTTCTCTGTGTAGCCTTGGCTGTTTTGGACTTGTTATGTAGACCAGGCTGGCCTTGTACTCGCTTGCCTCACCCTCCCTGAGTGCTGGCATTACAGGCAAGTGCCACCACACCTGGCCGAATACTGTTACTCTTCTCAAGGTACCTTTCCTTTCATTTATTTGAGTACTTTTATCCCAGCCTAAGTGCCTTGAGATGAGTCATATAGAAATAATTGATTATAATTTTAAAACAAATGAACAATGTAAGCAGATAAGGCAATTACTATAAAGAAAGTGTGTGAATATTTGATGTTAAAAGTTCCATTCACAGTATTTCAAAAGTACTACATAATAATGCTCATTGTGCCTCAAGGAGTAGTTACTAAGGAATAGATAGATGGTTGCTTGGATGGTTGCTTTGTTACAAGACTTTCTATTGAGGGCGCTGAAAGTTGTTAAAAGATTGTAAGTCAGAAACTACTATCTGCTTTCCATATAGATGTAAGTCTATTTAATGGTGTTTAGATATAAGCCATAAAAATTAGATGTAGTTTTTAAATAAAGCAGTTGAACCTGAAATTCCAAAAATAAGCATTTGTGTATCATCAAGGTTTATTAACATCAACTTAAAGTAGGTAAGAGTTCTGGATAGAGAAGATCATTTTTCCCAAATGGTAGCTTTACCTTTGTAATGATATAAACATTGCTTAAATCTACTTGCTTAAATTTATTTAAATTGGGTAGTAGAATCTACCCAATGTAATTTAAAATGTTTTGTCTACCATATGCATAAGGTAACATTGTTTTGCTTCCTAATATGCTCAGGTTTTATTGAAAGAATATTTTGGGAGTTATATTGAGAAGATACTTGTTTAACAAATTGTACATGTGGATGTTCTTCATGTCTCAGATACGTCCTTTAGCTCACTTGTTAAAAGTTTAATATGATATATATAAGTTGAATATGTGCAGTAAATGAGAAGAATAAAATTTAAGTGTTATGAATAAGAATAAAAGTGGTATGAATAAGGAGAAAATGTTTTCCTGAGAAAGGGGAAAGATGACCCTGACTCTTACCTCAGTTTTATATGCTCTGTCCTTCCTTTCTGCAAAGGCTAAAGAGGCTAAACGACTAAAAGAGTTCCTAGAAGATTATGATGATGATAGAGATGACCCAAAGTACTATAGGTAAGCAAGCATGGACTGATAGGCCCTTTGTGAATACATGGATATCAGATGTGCTCAGCTATTAAGCCAATAATCCCATGTGTCTTTAGAGGGGAGCCTGTGATGGAGGTTGATTTTTATAGAAAGTTATATCTACCACTTTTTAACTATTTAGGTTGTTCAGGAATTTGTCTTCAGTGTTTTTGCATCTGACCCTCACCTACCATCTCCATATTGATATGTAACTGTGAAGTTGTGAATCAAACCACTTGATGGTTAGTGGATGTTACATTTTACTGTATAGTCCAGGCTGGCCTTGAATTTACAACTTCCTGCCTTGGGCTTTTGATTGCTGATATTAAAATCATGCCCATTACCCCTAGTCATTTTAGTGGGTCAGTGAACCTCACACATCTTAAGCATTCACTCTGTATTGTCTGAGTTACAACTTCATCCCCCCAAGTCTATAGCAATTTCTATATCGTCTTAACACCTTAACATCTGAAAAAAATACAAATTAAGTGTTGAGGATTCACTGTGGAATAATCACAAAACAGCTGTCTTCCCCTTGGAAGTTATCTTTTAGCTTTTAGACATGATTACAGAATTTATCAATTAAATGACAACACATCAGTGTAGACAGCAAACTGTCCTGAGTGTTCACCTGAGTCTTTGCATGTATGTGGTTTCTAGTACTGAAAAAGGCATTTTGGG
Source organism: Psammomys obesus (assembly GCF_907164565.1). Classification (NCBI taxonomy): domain Eukaryota; kingdom Metazoa; phylum Chordata; class Mammalia; order Rodentia; family Muridae; genus Psammomys; species Psammomys obesus. Next base: position 26,189,186 of record NW_026596134.1, on the reverse strand, counting down.
AGACATTCTGGGTACTGAGCAATGATATGGCTATTAAATGAGTCCTATTAACTTTGCAGGGGTAGTGCTCTTCAGAAACGGTTGCGTGATCGGGAAAAAGAAATGGAAGCTGATGAACGAGATAGAAAGAGAGAGAAGGAAGAACTTGAGGAAATCAGGCAACGCTTACTGGCAGAAGGGCATCCAGATCCAGATGCAGAGCTCCAGAGGGTGAGCTAGCATACCATCTGAAATCGTTTGTTTTAAATTACTCTATCATTTAAGAGCCAGCTATGGTTTATTTTAGTTTATAGATAAGGAAATACACAATATGCTCTTTGGGACTTGATAGCACTATTATTTGGAAGGTTATTTGTACTTCTGTTCTTTTAGTACAGAGATCATCAAGCTTAGTTGAATCCACAACTTTGTATATGTATGTTTGGGGGACATTTCAGGGTTGATGCACATGTGAAAGCCAGAAGTCAATCTCAGATATCCATATATTCCACAGAAGCAATCCACTTTCTTTTATTTAAGACAGCGTCTCATTGTTTTACTAGCCAGCTAGGGATTTGCCTGTCTTCACCTTGCCAGTTTTGTCACTAAAAGAACAAGTGTTGGCTTGGGTGTAGTAGCTACTAGCGATCAAACTCAGTTCAACCAATTGAGCTATTTCCCAGCACCTTGAATTTATACCTTAATGTTAAATGTCTTACATATCAATTAAGTCGTCCATAACTAACTGGTAACTGTCTTTTAATAAAAATTGGATAGAAAGCTATTCTTTTAATTTTCTGGGGCTTGTAAAAACTGTAGTTTGAAATATTTTATTTCTAAAATGTTTTCATGTCATAACAAGTTATTTTAAAAATTTTGTTTATTTTGACTCTATGTGTATGAGTTTGCTCATCTGAAATTGGGGTCATAGACAGTTGTTAGAATCACCTATGGGTTCTGGGAACTGAACTTGGGTTCTCTTTAAGAACAGCAAATGCAGGGCTGGAGAGATAGCTCAGCAGTTAAGAGCACTGACTGTTCTTCCAGAGGACCTGAGTTCAATTCCCAGCAACCACATGGTGGCTCACAACCATCTGTAATGTGATTTGGTGCCTTTTTCTGGCCTGTGGGCACACGTGGAGGCAGGATACTGTATAAATAAGTTAAAAAAAAAAATCAGCAAATGCTTTTTATCACTGAGGTGTCTCTTCAACCCGATAGCCTGTTGTTTTTAAACAGATTAAACTGTTATTAGATTGTACCATGCTCTTATTTTTTTGCATTTAAGAACTGTCATTTCAAAAACACTTTTAGGTCTATCAGGTAATAATTTAAACTTATCATTTTTACATTTTATATACCTCAACAAAAATAAGCAATATCTTCTTTCCATGTTCCTTCCATCTTGTTTTTATTGACGTTTAATGGTTGTTGGATTCCCGGGAGTAGAGTTAGAGTTGTCAGTTGTAGCCATGTGGGTTCTGGGAATGGAACCCAAGTCCTCTGGAAGAGCAACCAGTACTTCTAACCTGAACCACCTCTCCCACTCCCAGTATTAAGTTCTTAAGTAAATCTTTTTATCAAGTGTTTGACATATGTAAAGCTGAGGGAAGAGTTACAGTAGTAGTGTTTTCTAAAGTAAATCAGGAGTGCTTTTTGGTTGCAGATGGAACAAGAGGCTGAGAGACGTAGACAGCCTCAAATAAAGCAAGAGCCAGAATCAGAGGAGGAGGAGGAAGAAAAGCAAGAAAAAGAAGAAAAACGAGAGGAACCTGTGGAAGAGGAAGAAGAACCAGAGCAAAAGCCTTGTCTCAAACCCACTTTGAGACCCATCAGCTCTGCTCCATCTGTGTCCTCTGCCAGTGGCAATGCAACACCCAACACTCCTGGGGATGAGTCTCCTTGTGGTATTATTATTCCTCATGAAAACTCGCCAGATCAACAGCAGCCTGAGGAGCATAGGCCAAAAATAGGATTAAGTCTTAAACTGGGTATGTTCGCCTTGCCTTCCGTATTTTGTCCTTTCTTCCCATATCCCAATAACTTTCAATATAAGGACAGAAACAATCTATATACATACATAGTTCCTTGGTAGGTAGATAGTAAAGTATTCAACAATGCCTTTCTAGCTCACGATTGTTTTCATAGTTCTACTAGTGCTCCTATATCTCCAGCTGCCTCGAGTTCTGAGAAGAAGTGAAAAGTTAAATTTTCTAGCACTTGTGAGTAGAGAGTTATTTTTTTTATAGTTGGGATCTTTTTCGGAGATTTGTGGAAGTATATTTGCACTTTTTGAGGGATGGTGGGCTGTCAGATTGAGCATCTGAAAATGATGGTTTTTTATACTAAGATAGTGTTTTTAACTATAGGTGCTTCCAATAGTCCTGGTCAACCTAATTCTGTGAAGAGAAAGAAACTACCTGTAGATAGTGTCTTTAACAAATTTGAGGATGAAGACAGTGATGATGTGCCCCGAAAAAGGAAACTGGTTCCCTTGGATTATGGTGAAGATGATAAAAATGCCACCAAAGGCACTGTAAACACTGAAGAAAAGCGCAAGCACATTAAGAGTCTCATTGAGAAAATTCCCACAGCCAAACCTGAGCTCTTTGCTTATCCTTTGGATTGGTCTATTGTGGATTCCGTGAGTAAAACATTGCATGTCACAATGTTTGGGCTGGTTTTCAGTATGACATATGGTCTTACTTGATTTTAGTAATAATGAAAAATTAGAATAATCTCTTTGGCATGCTGAATCTTGTCACTAGTAGATGCTGTGGTAGAGGTTGTTTTTTGTTGTTGTTGTTGTTGTTGTTGTTGTTGTTTCCCCCAGATAGGTTTTTTTTTCTGTGTAGCCTTGGTATTCTAGACTCGCTTTGTAGACCAGGCTGGCCTCAAACTCAAAGAGATCTGCCTGTGTTTGCCTCCCTAGTACTGGGATTACAGGTGTGCACCACTGTGCCTGCCTGGCAGAGGTTTTTGTATCACTGAGATAATTTCTCCCACCAAACTCCCTTCATAAAATCACTTCATTGGGTTGGAAAGATGGCTTAATGGTTAAGAGCTCTGTCTGCTCTTCAGGTCCTGAGTTCAATTCCCAGCAACCACATGGTGGCTCACAACCATCTTATACCCTCTACTGCCCTCTTCTGGCATGCAGGGTACATGCAGATAGAGCATTCAAAATAAATACATCTTTTTAAAAATCATTTTATTCTAATAAACTCACCAAGAAATATATCACACAGCTAGATTAAGAGAACCACTCAAATGTTTGCCCAGTCTTAAACTCTACATTTAATAAATTTCTAAACAGAAGACTTCTGATGCCGTGGAGCTTTCCTCAGGGTTTTATGCTTTCACTGTCAATACATTTTTATGTACTTACGCATCACACACAGAATAATAAAAACAAAAATGTCATGTAATTGAAATAAAAAATAAACAATTAGCTTTATATCTCCTTTCACAATATATTCTTTTTCCCTGCAATCCGTCCTTTTTTTCCTAGTAATATGTGTTTTAAGCCTCCTCTTCAAATGTTCTCACATGCTGCTTACACACACAATAAGTAGACTTTTTTTTTATTATTATTATTTTGGGTGACCACACTTAATGTTTCATTACTATGTTCATCCATTTTTCTGCAGATTTCATGATTTTATTCTTCTCTATGTAGTTTTTATATGTGTATGAGATTTTCATTAACCTTTTGTCTGTTGATGCATATCTTGGTTGTTTCACTTCTCTTGATAGTAAATAGAACAGTAAAAGCAGGGAAGTTCTGATGTTTTCTATGTTTCTATAAAGTGTTCTGGGTATATTCCAGGCATAGGATACTGGGTCATATGGTATTTATGTTTGTTAATTAGTTTATTTTTGAGTTAGTGTCTCAAAATGTAACTCAGCTGGCCTGGAACTTATAAAGATCTGCTTGACTCTCTCTTCTGAGTCAGTGTCCCTTAATTTAATCTTAAAGATTGTGAATTTTGTGTGACTGTTTGAAAAAGTTTTAATTCATTAGTTTTTCAACCAGGCTTTGTGTTGCAGATACTGATGGAACGCAGAATCCGGCCATGGATCAATAAGAAGATCATAGAATACATAGGCGAAGAAGAAGCTACATTAGTTGATTTTGTTTGTTCTAAGGTTGGTCTTTTTTCTTTCTCCATTCTCCATTTTCTTTGTTTAGACACTTCCTAAAATAAAAGGTCCTGCAGAGTACATGATGATTCAGTTTTAATTAAGTGACCTGATATTTAAAGGAAACCTATCTCACATCAGACTTACATTGCTTTAATTTAGAGTCAGGGAGGATAGAAATACATTTTTTCTCTTTTCTCTTTTTTCTACTGTCTTGGGTTTGAACTTAGCAGAGGTAGAAGCTCCTCAATTTCTTTGGTAGTCAGCCATCTTTAGAATAGTCCTGTCATTAACAGTGTCAGTATATACTGACTGATTAGAGTTCTTCAGACATGTGCTTGTGTTTATGGCACTTAAAAAAAGATTTATTTATTTATACAGCATTCTGGCTGCATGTATGTATACACGTCATAAGAAGGCACTCATTAAAAAAAAAAAAAGGCACTCATTATAGATGGTTTTGAGCCATCTTATGGTTGCTGGGAATTGAACTCAGGACCTTTGGAAGAGAAGACAGCTCTTAACTGCTGAGCCATCTCTTCAGTCCTTATGGAACTTTTTCATCTTTTAATCTTGTAACAATCTTAGGGTATGGTATACAAGTCACTAATATTATCCTTACTATATTTATGTGAATCAATTGAAGCTTATAAAAAGGTGTGTATTAGCCATTATTGTACAATATGTAACAACACTTTAAATCCCAGAGGATGTTTTTGTTTTGGAGACAGTTTCATGTAGTCCAGGCTGACCTTGATCTTGGCTGTATTTTCTGAGTGCTGGGACTAATGGCATGCACCAGTGTTTCAAACCATCATGGTTATTAGAGTGGGCACACCACATTCCTCTATAAATGTCATTCTGCTTTGAAGAGCAGAAGTCTCTGTAATGGTATAAATGTGCCAGTTTTCAATTCTGAAGAACAAACATGTCTTCTCCATTTATAATTATTATAGCATCAAGACCTTGGGGCCAGGTAGGGTGTATATCTTTAATCTCAGCTCTCAGAAGGCTGAGGCAGGTAGATTTCAGTGAGTTCAAGGCCACCATGATCTATAGAGTGAGTTTAAGGACAGCTAGTGCTACACAGTGAAACTGTTTCAGAAAACAAAACTTAACAAAGTCTTAATGTATCCAAGTGTGGCAGATTTCTATAATCCTAGCTTTTGGGAGTCAGAGGCAAGGACCAAACAAGTTTGAGGACACCCTAGGTTGCATAGCATGAGGGACAAAAAAAAAAAAAAAAAAGCTACTTATGGCTGGGCAGTGAGGCCACAAAAATTCCAGCATCAAGAAGGCAGACAGCTCTTTCTATTTTCCAAGCCTGCCAAAGCTACACAGTAAAACCCTGTCTCACAATAGAGCAAACTCCCTTAGGCACAAGAAATTTCCCCACAATTTAGAGGTTTTGTTTCTTTATAACATAAAAGTTATTTGTTTCTTTTTAGGTTATGGCACATAGTTCACCTCAGAGCATTTTAGATGATGTCGCCATGGTAAGTTAGAAGAACATTGTTATTTTACTGTATGAAAACAAACTATACATTTAATGCATTTTCTTTTGTTTTATTTCCCTGAATTAAAATTTGAATATGATGGTAAAGACATTAACAGAAAGTAAAACAAAACAAAAATTAATGTGTTAGTCCAAATGATGTCAAGTGTATATCCTAGCAGCTCATTGATTGAGACATGGATTAGAGAAAATACTAGAGCTAGGTCTCAGCACCAGGGCATATATGTTTTCACTATAAACAAAGATACAGGTAATTTAAAAAATTACTTTTCACAAATACCTTTCATTACTGGTGCGGCATTTGCTGAAAAACCTCTTACTGTTAAGTATGATGCTTTGCAATCAATATAACAGGGCACACACTCCAGAAACTTATGTTTATAGGCTAAAGGAAGGAGTGGTGGTGGGAACATGATATAGTTAAATCCTAGGTAGGTAGGAAAATTTGACAGTAAAAAAACATTAAGTTATTCAGTCTCCTTGTATCTGTGGTGACTGTTTAAAGTTTTTGTCTATCTATTTTATGTGTGTGAGTGCTCTGACTACTTGTATGCCTGCATGACAGAAGAGGGCATTAGATGAGTGGTTGTGAGCCACCACGTGGACCTCTTAAACGTCATTGCTCTTAAACGCTGAGCCATCTCCCCCGCCCTAGAAAATGACTGTATCTTAATACATAGAAAATGACTGTATTAAGATACATAGTTGTATGTTTAAGTTCTTCATAAATTGTTTGTTTTTCCGAGACAGGATTTCTGTATGTAATTCAGGCTGTCCTGGACCTAGCTGGCCATGCTGGCCTCGAACTCGCAGAGATCTGTTTGCCTCTGCTTCCCAAGTGCTGGGAATAAAAATGCCACCACTGCCCTGTGCTCCATAAATCATTTAAAAAATTTTTTAGTTAAATGTTTATTTTTTTATTAATTACACTTTGTATCCTAGCTGTAGCCTCCTCCTTCTTCCCCTCCCAATACCGCCTTACCCCCTCATCTTCTATGCCCCTCTGTAAGTCATTTTTTTATGGCATGCTTTTGCTTTATTTATGAAGTAGTTTGTTCAGGCATGTAAATGTAAAGTTTATAGAACTAACATCAAAGTAAAAAAAATTGTATCCAGAAAGAATGGAGTCAGGAGTGGTTGTACATGCCTGTAATCTCAAACACTTGGAAAAGGTGCAAGGAGGAGTTAAGAATTATTCTGAGTTTCATTTAATTTCAAGGTTAGACTGGGCTGTGTATCTTAAAATCAAACCAGTAAAAAATAAAAGTAGTATTTAGTTAGTCATTGATTTTGGCTGAGTCATTATTCTTTTGATAACTTAAAATGTTGTGTTTAAAATATTTTTTATACTGGACAATTGTTCTTTTAAGTCATTTTATGTTGGAGCTGGAGAGACAGTTCAGTGGTTAAAGGCACTGACTTCTTCCAGAGGAACTGGGTTCAATTCTTAGCACCCACCTAGCAGCTCTCACAACTGTCTGTAACTCCAGGATCTGACACCCACAGACATACATGTAGGCAAACCACCGATGACATAAACTAAAAATAAAATTAGTTTTTAAAAGTGATGTTGATTGTATTTGGTAGGTGAGCATTTTTGTGTATGTTCTTGTTTTGACATATAAATAATTATTTTTACATATGTTACTGTCTTTTGCCTCCTAGGTACTAGATGAAGAAGCAGAAGTTTTTATAGTCAAAATGTGGAGATTATTGATATATGAAACAGAAGCCAAGAAAATTGGTCTTGTGAAGTAAAACTTTTTACATTCAGAGTTACATTTCAGATTTCTTCTTTCACACCTTCAAAGGACTTTAAATTTTCTGTGTCTTCAAAGACATTTGTGAGATCTGTAATTTTTTTTAATGTAGAAAATGTGAATTGTTTTGTCCTCTAATTTCTTGATGCCCTGTGTACTCACTTGGTTGTAAAGCCATCTGTATCCTTGGTTCTCTTTATACTCACCAGGCACAGGTTACTGGTATGTTTTTACAAGCTGCAGCTGCTGTACACAGCCTATCTGATAGACTCTTGCTCTGCTGATTGTTCTTGTAAATACTAAAATGACTCCCCATTTCTTTTGCAGAATTCCACCTAATATTAAAAATATATTGTATAGGCGTCAACATGAGTAATTTGAATACTAGTCATACCCGTTACCATCTCATCCCACTCTCAGAAATGGCAAGCCCTTGTAAAGGCATGGAGTTTAAAATTAGAGTGCAAAAACTAGCAGACAGTTCATTCCTAATGTATCTCTCTATTAATGTGTTTATGTGAATGTATGTATAAAAGTCTTTTTTAATTTTCTTTCATGGGCTCCCTTAAACATTTCGTAATTTACCAATAGACTCATAAAGGAAAGTGATAATTGTGCCAACCCAAATAACTAGTATAATTACAGTGTGAGTTTTCCAGAGCTTGGTATTCTGCAGTGAGCAACAGTCTGATGATCAGATTTGTGTTTCTCTGTTAATAGGATAGTAGATACATCATAGTCTTATCCCTCTCCTAACTTGATGGCTCAGAATTGAAGCAGATTCTAAAATTCTGGAGCATTTTACAGTACATTTTCAGTTTCCTTGTCTTCATTTAATTTTGGTGTATTCCTTTAAATAAAATCAGTTTAGAAATGTAAGGGGGGGAAGAGCCCACCTTCTTTAAGAAATGACCAAGTAGTACCTCAGTAGGAGAGCTTATGCTTAGCCTGAAAGGGGGTGTGGGTTCTGTCCCTAGCACCAAGAAACAAGTAAATAAGGTAAGTTTACAAAAGAGATTTTGACAAAACACAATAGTACTTCACCATGGTAGTTAAATGTTTACATCTTTCTTCCAAAGACACATCATTCTTGGCAGTTTTCTGCCCACATTTTTTTATTACTGGTCATCAAACTTTAAATATATTGATGACGTATTTAGAGAAATCCTTGGCTTTTATTAATAATTCAGAAGATCACAAGGGGCAAAATTTATTAGAAATGTACCAAGTTCTGAACAGTTCTTACCAACAAATTAGGTGCAGCTGTTGCCATATGTGTTTATTAAAAAGGAAAGACTGGCTTCTTAGGACAATGTGACTGACCTTGAGTTACTAGGTTTTTCTTTCTTTCTTCCTTTTTTTAAACATCTTGAGAGGACATCCAAAACACTGTTTTTAATGTTGAACCTTGACATGGCTTCATTATGTAAATATTTCAGTTATTAAAAATGTATATATTTGATCTTGGAGATGCTTTCTTTGAGTCTTGTAAATAAATGGCATTATGTTATAATTGTGTAGTGCATATACTAGAAAACAACCTGAAAATAGGAGCTGATGTTTTCAGTGAGTTTTTATGGTATCAGATGATCACAGATACTATTTACCTTATTTTGGATAAGACTATATATAGATATCTCTACATACTGTTGACTATATTTTAAAATTTGATTTCTCAAGGGAAAGTTGGAGAAAGATGGCCTTTCCAACTATAAATTTTTTAACTTTTTCTTCAGATTAACTCTACCACCAGCTCAAGACCTTGTTTTGCAGTTCATTTTACTTCTCGTGTCTTCTAAACACATTGAACATTTTTGCTTTGTCCTCAATGCTAGGTTTTTATTTAGGTTTTATTCAAGTAGAGTATTTACCTTGCCAGTCTCTAGATAGCTGTAGAAACTAAAGATTTTTGTTAGCTGAAACTTTTAGGAGTGTATACCTTATACTGCATAGCATCTTCATTTCCAGTCATACAGCACTTTAGCAGAGCTAGGATGGTCATGTGAGTGGCAGAAAGGAACGTTAAATTAACAGTTCAATATACTTTTCAACCAGGTTTTGCCACTGAAAACTTACTTTTAAAACGGCTTTTTTGTCATACATTTTATATTTCCTCTTAGGTATTATATTGATTGATATTGCTTCTTCAAGTTCTAAAAACACAGAATGTCTTTTTATCAGTTTGAGATAGTTTTTCTTACATTTTAATGGGCAGCTTTATCAGCTGTTGTAGCTTGTTAAGATGTGTGAGTAATTCAGTAGAGTGCAATACCTGAAATTTTATAATTACCTGGTTATGTTAGTGCAAACTGACCACCAGTCACAGTTTGATCAGGATTTTTCAGTCTGCATTATTTTATCTTGACATACTATAAAAATAGGCAACCTGTTTTTCTTTCAATGCAGATTTTAAAGCATTTTATGTCTTTTGAGACAGTCTTTCAATCTAGTTCAGTTTGCCCTGGAACTTACTACGTCATAGATTGTGTCCTTCCATTGCATTCCAAAGGGCTGGGTCACAAGTGTACAAGTTGGTGATGCTTGAGAAAATTAGGTATCTTCTACTAGTGAACATCAAAATAGCCCCCAAAGGTACCCCAAAGCAAAAGAGATGCTAGGTGTCATTTCAGCTAGTCCTGAGGATGTTCTTTAAACATTTATGGTATTTGAATTTTATCATATTGCTCTTTATAAACTATAGGATAGCAAATGCTGATAACTTCACAGTGAAGTTGAAAATAATCTGGTATAAATCCCAACTCTGTTAGATTAAAAAAAAAAAACCAAAACACCAGGCTTGAGCCAAAATAGTTATTATCTGTATATTTTTTTTTAACTACCATGAAGAAAATAAACTTGCAAATATATATAAATAGACATCTAGCGTTTGTGAAGCTTCTTTTATTCAACTTTGGCTATTCTGTGACTGCAGAGTAAAGGTTTCCATGTCGGAATGGTCACATTCTTTATCTGTTTGCATTTGAGAACTGTGCCTTCTTTAATTGAAAGCATTTTCTTTCCTTTTTTTTTTAAAGCTTGTCTTATTTTGTCATTTGCATTTATTTTTGAGACAGTGTCTTACTATGTAGACCAGGTGTGCCACCATGCCTGGTCCTACTCTAATCTTAAAGTGGCCACATTAGGAATGGTTAGAAATACCCACAGAAAGAAATGATAAGAACAAGAATGGAAATTTTTTTTTTCTCAGTGTTGTTTGAATTCTATTCTACAACACTTATTAGTTGGATGATGACCTTACATTCTCAGAATGGGAGTTGAATTATATAGTAGCCCCCTCTTCTGCTTGCTATGAAGTACCTCTAGCTGTCTTGAAACACCCTATTTGATCAGGGTTTCCTTGAACTCAAAAGAGACCCTCCTACTTCTGCCTTTTGAATGCTGGGATTAGAGACCCCACCACCTCACCCTGAAACCCCGTCATTTTAAGTGTGCTTTTCACTGGGATTCATTTTATTGACCATCTTCCTTTCTCATCCTCCTCTCCCCTTCCTTGTGTCTCCTAGTCTTCGTCTAGGTGCCTGTCTGGCCTTGGAGCCCAGGTTGCCCTCAAACCTGAGTCATTTTCCTCAACTTCCTAAACACTAAGATTATAGAAACAAGTCCAACAATACTCCGATTGCTGTTTAGATAACAAAAGGAAAATTGTAGAGTCCAACAGCTTATCCTGTATCGCTTACCCTGTATCAACCTTACAGTGTTGGTAGTTGGATGCAGTTACAGAGAATGAAGTAATTAGAATTAGTGAGAATGATTAGGTAATTTCTTTTGAATGAGTATTATTTCTAGGTAATATTCTAAAGAAGGTCAAATTTTGAAATATTTCTGTATGAATCATAATACTGTTACTGTCTGTGAGTAAAAGCAGGTTACAATCATATGCAAATGTTAATTGTGTGGTACCCTGGCCTTCTCATTGACTAGGCCCTTTACTTTTAAGTGATAACTTGATTATACTCTAGCCTCCTAAGTAGTCCTTTCAGGTCCAGAACTCAGTTTCTGAGTCACTCTCCACGAGTCACTACTGGATTTTCTCATCTGGATTTTGTTATTCATACCACTATTTCCTGAGTTTTGAATATTGGGGAAAATAAAGGCCACGTTGCAGAGACTCTTGAGTATTCTTTGGTACTGCTGCTTGGTCATTCTTAGGTTAGCTATAACTGTTTCTAGCCCCTCAATGCTACAATATATTGAAAAATACTAAATGACTAAAAAAAATACTAACTTCCCACAAGCCTACTACTCACAGCAAATAACCCTCAAACTTAAAATGTTTCTGGTTCTCTAGTTGATGACTATAGCCATCTTCCTGAGTTTCAAGAACAACACACACACACAAAAGTTAACTTACATCCTGTCATTTTTTTTTTTCCAATAGAGACCCTAGAAAGTTAATGTGTACCTTTAAAATATCTCAAGTCTCATTCAACCGTTTAGAAGTTATTTCCAGAGGTGCCTGATGATCGGATACATTATAGCTTATCTTGGCACTCTAAATATTTCCTGTGGACTTGGTAATGTTTAATCCCTTTTGCCCTTCCCTCATGTCTGTCTTCCCACTGTCTTTTTATGCAACACGTTGGGTGTTTATATCCTTTAAAAGAGGAATATAGAAAACAGAAAAAGTATCAATAGTTTAGTTTTTCAGTACCTGTTTACTCTTTTTGAGGGGTTTATGTAATTTTTTTCAAGAATGTATTCTGACATTGAATGTAAATACAAATGCCATTTTTTTTCCATTGGACAACAAACATTTCTCTTGCATATAGCTTTCATTGACAAGTTTTATAACACAGGTGAACTATGATTTGTTTCAAGACACATTTTCTTAATTTTACATACCAATACTCCATGAATATCTTTCCACACACAAAAAAAAATGTTTGTTGAAATTGGTTCTCTGTGTATAGTTTACAGCGTTTGTTATTCTACCAAACATTGCAATTAAAATAATGAACTTTAAAGATGGGTTTTAGACCATGCTTGTTTAGCAAGTGTGTAGTGTTGCTTTCTGTGGTCTCTCTCCACTGTTTTCTGCATTCTCCCCATTTAAGTGAACAATCTAACGGTATGAAATTAGGTATATATGGTACGTCTCCTCCCAGCTGCCAGTCCGCTGATAGAAAAGACGTAGGTCCCAAGTATGACTTTTTTTTTTTTTCTTTTTAACGAGAGCCTTTATTTTCTGACTGACCGAAATCCTCAAGATGAACTGGATGCTGCAACAGCTGCCCTCTTTGGTTTAGGTGTCGTTCCTTCACGGAATCCATGCTTGAATCTGCCATAGACAATTTGTAAGTGCCTCATCCGATCAGTAGTATTGGCACTCCAGTTTATATTTTCTCTTGCGCTTGGCACGGTAGCCACATTTGCCACAGGTCGTCTTCTAAATCTGAAGGTGGTAGTTCTTACAGCCACAGCGGCACAGTGTGTGCGTCTTATTGCGACGCTTTCCAAAGGATGACGTTCTTTCCCTCATCTTGCTTCTGCCGCCGCCGAGACCAAAGAGCAAGAGTGACCATTTTACTTATTTATGTATTTGAGTGCTTTGTCGTCACACTCACCAGAAGAGGGCGTCAGATCCCATTACAGGTGGTGGCTAGGAATTGAACTCAAGACCTCCAGGAAAAGTGGGCAGTGCTCTTAACCATTTAGCCATCTCTCCAGCACAAGTATGACGTTTTAAAAGCATGAAAATAATGAAATCTGGGTGTATTGAAGCAGGGTTGAGAGTTGGGGAGAAAATGGAGATGTATTCTCCAGTATTAGAACGAGGCATTCTGGGAAATAGCCAAAGGTAATTGTACCTTGTATAGCCCCGTTTGCCCCTTAATTTGCTAAGCAGCCCAGTCCAACCTTAACTCGCTGCCCTGCTCCCAATCTCCTGAGTATTACAGTCTATCCGCTGTGTTTGTCTCTGGTAGGAAAACAACCTAGTTCCTTGTGTGTACTCGGTAAGCACTCTTCATTTTCAGTTTTCTGGTTATTTGGGAGTTCGAATAATTTACCTCTGTTCCCTTTTGGTTAAGTGAGATGTGAGTGTGGTGTGCTGTTCCCGGTTGATAATGGTCTTTATAGTTACATAAAGTCTGGTGTATGCAGAAAGCAAGATAGGAACATTCTGTTCTCCAGATGCCGTCTAGGAAAACGTTCAGATTTGGAGCCTAGAATATCAGTTTCTTGGACTGGTGAGATGGCTCAGTGGTTAAGAGCATCATCTGCCCTTCCAAAGGGCCCGGGTTCAATTCCTAGCACCCACATGGCAGCTCACAACTGTCTGTAATGCCAATTCCAAGGGATATGACGCATTCACACTAATGCACATAAACTAAAACAAAATAATTTAAAAAAAATAATCAGTTTCTCAGATTCTGTTTGCCCACCAATGACTTTTATTGAGGGCAAAAACAGTAAATTATATCCATTTTGAGGAGCTGTTCAGCTAAGTACTATGGAGAAAAGGGAAGTGTTCGATTTAAAATGTCATCGCCAAGTGGGGCATGCAGTGCCCACGCCTACATTTGAAACCGGCAGGGAACACACGAGCCACAGTCTCAACCAAAACCAAAGGGAAAATGTAACTTGTAGGTAGACTGAGAGAACACCTTAGGTCGCAACTCACGCACAAGCCCTAGCCAAGGGAACAAGGACGGCAGCAGCTCCCAGCCCTCGCGGCCTGCGCGCGCCGCCGGAAGCGCCGTCCCTTCCCGGGTCTAGTGGCCAACGTCGCCGGGGCCGGAAATTGCGACACCGATGAGACCTCTAGGGCGGGGCCTAGGACGACCTGCTCAGTGGGCCGCGAGTTCTGGTCGGAAACAAAACAGCGGCAGCTGAGGCTGAAACCTAGGCTGCCAGCCGGCCGCCCGGGCGCGGAGGAGAGAAGGTGCGTGCCCGGGGTGTGCGGGGCGGACGGTGTCCCTGGCGGCAGCCTTCGCCGGCGCCTGCCCGAGGGCCGGGGCCTGCGTCCCTGCGGGCCGCGTAGCGGGCGCCCTCGGGGATGAGGGGCGGGGTCCGGCCGGGCGGACACCGGGGAGCCCCGCATGGGAAAACGGGGGCAGCCGGTTTGTCCGGCCCAGCCGCCGCCAGGCTGAGGGCGCCTCAGTCCGAGCTTCGGTCCCCGGAAGTGCAGGCTTTCCCGGGCGGCCCGGAGCAGGTGGCTGGCGTCGGGGGCGGCCTCCTGGACAGGAGTGGAGCAGGAGATAGAGGAAGCGCCCCAGGCTGGCTCTGCTTGAGCAACTGGTGAAACTCCGCGTCTCGTGCTCCGAGTGTATCATAGTCCAGAAGTGAGTGGCACTCGGGGCTAACTTCTCAGTGTCTATTGCCAGCCGGATGGCGCTTGTTCTTTAATCAGACCTGTCACGGTGCATGTGTGTCTGACGCTTGTGGGCGCCTTTAGCGCTTGCTTTTTCTTTTCACGTTTTCAAATGTGGCACTGCCATGAACAGAGGTTTGCTTCAGGCACATCCGTCTGGGAGGGGAGGCCGAGGTGCATAAGAGAATTGAGGTACCTTTTACTTAATTGGAGGAGAGGAGAGTTTCTGTAACAGCAACGTAGAAGAAACGTGGATAGGACAGGCGATCAGTTCAGCTAACGCGGAAGATTGACTGGGTTCAAGTTTGGAGAACGAGAGAGAAGTAAGGAAGTTAGGTTTGGAAATACCACTTTTGAAGTGTCAGCGAGTGAAGATGGCCTGAGGTCAGAGCTGTAAACTCTAAGGATAGGTCACTTAAGTAGACTTACTGTTCTGTGTTGGATCAGCGAACTGGGTGGACACTTAGGGAACTCACAAAGAGCCAGGTGGAAGGAGAGCGGGGAAGCAGCTGAGGAGAGTGAGTGTCAGAGAACCACAACAATGCAATGTCAAAAAACACAGGGAAGCTTCAGGGAGCAAAGCTTTGTCAGCGATTTGGAATGAAAGGCCTGGTGTTGTAGAAGGGACTGAAGATTTGGAACAGCATTGTACCATTGAAAGATGAATGTGAACACAAATACTAGTTTTACGTGTTCCCAGAGACACATTTTTAAAGACAACAAGAAGCAGTTGAAATTAGTTTTATTGATTTGTTAATCCAGTATAGCTAACAGTTTTATTTTAATAGGTAATCAGTGTCAAATTATCTTTCCAGCTCAAGAGTAGGCTCTTAAGGGAAGAAAAGCAATATATGATTCTGTAGTATCCCCAGCCCCTGTCAGTGTTTCGTTGTGTACAAGAAACCCGATACCTATTTGATGCTGGAAGAACTGGTGTTTGGTTTTTATAATGCCTTGTCCAGTTCCTCTTTTAAGTTGAGTAAAAGCGGAAGAATTTAAGCAAGTTAATTAAATGTAAATATTTATTTTTAATTAAAAAATCGTTATATTCTATCCATTTCTACAGAAGGTTGAGACAGTGACTCAGTTAAATTAACTTTATTACAGAATTATTAAAATAACTGTCTGGGAAAGAGTCTTTATAGATAGTTGCCAGGTATGGTGGCATGCATTTGAAGTCCCGGCTACTTGCAAGGCGGAGCAAGAAAATCAAAACCAGCCTTGATGACTGAGAGAGGGTGAGTGAATAATATGAGATTAGAAGATCCTAGTCCTAGTTGATGTGAACTTATTATAGTGTATTTATAGGCTGTGTAGGTAAATAGAACATATAAAGACTACATAGAGTATTATTGCATGGGTCCGGTTTGTGATTTGTGTTTACATGCGTGTACTTTATATGCAAAGCTACAGTCTTTGTCTGTATTTGTGGGTGCATGCATCCATGCATGCAAATGCAGAGGTCAGAGGAGGACACTGGGTGGTGTTCTCTACTTATTTTATCACTTTATTTAAAAAAATATGTTATTTTTTTGTGCAGGGTTAGGGGGATTCCATGGCGCATGTTCAGAAGTCTAAAGTTAGCTTTCTCTTTCCACCTTTTTGTTGGTACTGGGGATTGAACATAGGTCTGCAGGCGGATGGGGCAGTACCTTTACTGCCTGAGCCATCCCTGTTTTTTTTTAATTTAATTTTTTTTTTTGTCTTGTTCAGTTTTTTTGAAACAGGGTTTGTCAATGTAGCCCTGGCTTTCCTGGAACTCATTCTGTAGATCAGACTGGCCTCTAGCTCACAGAGATCTGTCACCACAGCCATCTTTAATTTTTAAAATATTGTGTGTGTGTGTGAGCATGTGTGCTCTGATACACAGGTGCCATAATATGAAGGATAATTTTGTGGAATCGTTCTTGTCTACCTTTGCGTGGGTTCTGGGGATTGAATTAAGGTTGTCAGGTGTGTGCTGCAAATGCTCTTCAGCATATACCTGGTTTGTAAGATAGGGTCTCTTTATTGGACCTGGAGCCATCTCAGCTGGTTGGGCTGGCCATCAGTCTCCTGGATCCTCTTGTCCCTACCCTTCAGTGTTGGGATTATAGGCACAATAGCTATGCCTGGTTTTGATGTGGTGCTGGGAATTTGAGCTCTGTTGCTTTTACTTTCACAGCAAGTGTTTTTTCCACTGAGCCATCATCTCCCTAGATCCTGCTGTCTTGACATACTTTGAGGCTGGTGGTCTGTTTCACTGTAGACCTAGATGTCTTTGGCTTTTGTGATTTGAAGGCTCTTTTAAGTACTCTTCAACATGTATGTTTACATCATGCTGCCTTTACAAAATCCAAAAGAAAGCCTATATTCTAAATAGATTTAATGCTGAAGGTTTGAAATAAGAAATTCAGAGCTGACCCTCCTTCATCCTCATTGCATCTTCTGAGCCAACCTCTCTTTGTCAAGGAGCAGCTATCAAAATGACAACTTGTTTTAAAACAAGTTGTAGAGAAAGTCCCCATAGCAGACCTCCTCCAAACCTACGAGCTTAGAGCACTGAAGTCTCACTCAGGGGTCTGCTTCAGGGTGCAAGTGTGTAGGTGGCTGGGACCATTTGGATTTGAGCGTCTTACTGTGGGGCTCAGGTTGAGGAGCAAAGACTACCAATCCTTGCTAGTGTCTTCTCCAGGCAGTGCCAGGAGCATCAGAAGGCAAGGGCAACTGTACAAACATAGTTCACTTATCTGCCACTGTCACTCTGCTGAGATCGCATTGACAGAGAGACATTTTAGGATCTCACCTAAAGACTGACAGTAGATAATGGATGTCATTAGAAAATAAGGCCAAAGACATCTCAGGGGATTGGTTTCGAGGACCACTAGATTTCCCAAATCCGAGGATGCTCTCGCCCTCATATAAAATGGTGTAGAATTTGGGGCTGAGAATGGAGTCATGTTCAGAGCGAGACCTTGCTTGATACCCCACCACTGAAGAAAAATCCAAACAAAAATGTATTTACTACTTACAAAGCCTTCTGTATACTTTCCTAATCCTCCTGTATACTTTAAATCGTCTCTTCATTATAATACCTGCTAATGTAAATGCTGTAGAAATAGTCATTACACTGTGTTGATTAAGAAAGAACAAAGAAAAGTATATGGCAAGTGTGTGTTCAGTCTAAAGTTAATTGAATCCAAGGATCCTGAACCAGAAGACATGAAGGCTAACCATTCCCAGAGGAATGAGAGAATATTTACTGAATAATAATTTTATCTACCACAGATGGTTCACAGAGGTGGAGTGGGATGGAAAAAGAAAAGAAAAAAAAAACAAAACAGCCCACAAACCCACCCTCAACAGATGCATCACCACTGTTGCTCCTTTTAGTTCTCTCACTTTCGAAAGATCTCTTGTAGGGTTGGGGAAACGATTTGCTTTTCATACCTTAAAAATCAAGAGTCTGTTTTGGATATTCCTAAGTCAAGTGATTTTTATTTCAGTTAGAGAATGCAGTTTATAGTTTGGTCACCTATTATTGAATTCAAGTCTTTAAAAACCCCAGTAGAACCAGGTTTGGTGGTACACGCTTTGTAATCCTAGCACTCAGGAGCTGGAAGCAAGAGGACCTCATGGTCAAGCATCTTGAGCAAGACCCTGTCTGAGTAAATACGTAAATGCCAGCCTACACCTTTAATCCCAGCACTCTGGGGGCAGAAGCAGGAGGGTCTCTGTGAGTTTGAGGTCAGCCTAATCTACATACCAAATTCCTGGCCAGCCAGGGCGACATAGTGAGACAGGTCTTGAACAAATAAACAAGGAAAAAGCTGAGGATGTGACTCAGTGGCGAACACTTGCCTAGCATATTTGCTTCCTACCAACCAAAATAAATAAATCAAAATTCACACTGTAGTCATAATTTGGGCTCTTTGTCAAGGAGCAGCTATCAAAATGACAGGTAGAAGATAGTTATGAATGGACGAAGTGTGTGGGTGTGGGGTGGTCTTGAAAAGGAACTAAAGCCTTGTGCCTGTTTGTGCAGCCTGCTGGTCAGCTGTGAGACCCTGGCCCAAACTTTCACGATAAAACTTTAGTTTTTGTTGTTGTTGTTTAATAGGCAACCTTGAAATCATGACTTAGAACAATCTCAAAAAGAGAGTAGGTATGAGGTAATAATAATAAAAAGATTGGATCTTGATAACCCTTAGGGTCAGAACATCACTTTATGAGGTAAAAGGGGCCACCTTACTGTGAATATGCCTCCCGCCTCATTGATATTCATCATAAAAATCTTTAAAATCTGTAGCTCAGACCAGAACCCACCATTTTGCTCTTTGTGCCTTTCCTGGTAGCCCACTCAGGTCTGTCTTTGAAATATATACTTAATAAATAAACTTTTGCTTGGACTCTGTGCCCCCGCATGTACGCATGCCTGTGTGTGTGTACGTGTGGGTGCGCTCTTGTATGTATGTAGGCTGATTTCACCTTCCCCCCTTTAGAGACCCCCACTTTAAGCCATGGCAACACCATCCACTTTTGTAGGAAAATAAACCAGGAACTCTTTGACTCTTGAAAACTTTTTATTTTTCCACGCCTTGAAAACTTTTTAGCACTGTGATATCATTTTAGTAGTTTTTAAATTGAAAGAAGGAATAAAGTGGCTTAGGGACATTAAGCCACAAGCCCTCTGTGGTAGTAAAGTCATGATTATGTCTCAGGAAAATGTTTTTGTTGAGTAGCAGTTTTGTTTACATTTGTCTTAAGAGTTAGAAAATAAGTTCAGAGGTTTGACTGCAGTGAGTGGGGAGAAAGTACTTCTGTTTTTTTTTTTTTTTTTTTTTTTCTTTAAAATTTTAATTAGGTCTCTTGTAGTTCAGTCTGGCTTCAGATTTACTGAAGAGCCAAGGATGACCTTGAACTTCTAAGTGTTAGAATTACAAATGTTCAAACCCATACCTGGTTTATGTGTTTGGATTTGAACCCAGGGCTTGGTGTTTGCTAGGCAAGTACTCCATGAACCCAGCTACTTCCCCAACCAACTCTGTGAGTGCTTCCTTGAATGGGATTTTGTTTTAGGAACCTGTTCTGAAACTTTAAAAATTGCTCCCGAGATGGTTTAGAAGGTCGGATGTATAGAGAAGGTTTCCTTGTTGAAAGATGTTTTTGGCTTTTTCCTCATGTGTGGTGTGTGTACATGGGTGTGTGCCTGTCTTGTGTGCTAGAGGCTAATTCTGAAGACTTTCTGGATCACTCTCCGCTTCATTCACTGAGCTCACTGATACAGCTAGTGTAGCCAGCCAGCTTTGGGGGATCCCCAGTCTCTGCCTCTGTGTTCTGGAATTAGAGACCAGCGAGCAGACTTACCCAGTATTTAAGTGGGTTCTGAGGAATCATATGCATAGCCAGCACTTTAACCACTGGGCCGTCTCCCCAGCCCCTTTGTTGACTTTTCTGTGGAGCATGTCTAAGCTTTGAGACTGTTCATAGTTCTGGGGCTTTTTCTTTCCCTTTGTGTATCTGCCTTTGTTTTCACCAGTACTGAGGATGGACCGCAGGACTGCACATCCTGGGCAAGCACTCTGCCACAGAGCTGCATCTCAGTTCTTAGTGTCTTTGTCTGGTAGAAATTGTAGTTGCTCATCACAACAATGACTTCTTTTTCCTTTGTTTGCCTAAGTTTGTTGTGCTAGGAACAAGCCCCAAAGCGGAGATAAAAGTATTTATCCGATCAGAATCAATGGGAAAGTTCTAGTAAAGAGAATATACTGTGGGCAGAAACAAGGAGTGTCCCTAAAAGGGAATAGGGTCCTTTTATAACAGTCAGGAGACTAAGTACCTGCCCTTACCTTCCGAGCCGTTTGTATGGGGCCAAGTGTGAATAGATAGCCTGCTCACTGTTGAATAGTAAGTTTATGGACTGGCCATGTCAGGTGTAAGGCACTGTGGTCATTAGGAATCAGTCTCAATTGGATATATAAGGTGAGCAGCACAAGCTGCAGAACTAATCTGATTGTTAGCCGGAGATTTTGCTTTTTACGTTTGTCCTTTTGGTTTTGGCCTCTTTGCCTCCACACAAGTGTCTGAGAGAAAGGCAATGGACGGCAGTAAAGACCCCAGTGTGACAGTCTTCAGCAGCTGTCCAGAAAGGAAAGCACCAAGATCTGCAGCCCTTCCCTCCTCCCTCTGCAGGCCAAGTCACTTCCCAGCTACTGGCTGGTGGTGTTCCCAGCTCTCAGCCGAGAATGTTATCAAATTTGCAAGTATCTTCTGCCATGCTGCCTGAACAGTGGGGTCATTGAACTTTTCCATCGCTGTTTTCGGCTGTTACTGGATCCAAATCAACTCTGTTTTGGCCTACCTCTTTGTTTGTACCAGCAGTATGTGTTTGTTTCATGACCTGGCCGTGGCCTGCTTCTGGGCTCCTGAAGACATTCTATCAGGGAGGCTCTTCTTACACACTTTGATCTTCAGAGCTTCGGGAGATTGCTCGGGTGACCAGAAGAGCCCTGAGCTGAGCATCCTCACCACCTGGGTTTTGGATTGGTGTTGTTACTCATTTGTCCCTTAATCTGCTTGTTGTTTATGACATTTAAATACAGAGTCTTCGTGAGATTTTTTTGGGGGGTAGAGGGAAGGGTGAGCAAGGAAGATTTTTTTGAGAGGTAGAGAAAGAACTCCCTGGTTGGGGGGCTGGGGGATTCATCATGAAGAATTGTTGTCCCTTCATGAGAATTTTTATTTTCAGAAATCTTTGTAGATTTATTTCATGTGTTGTGAATGTTTTGCCTGTATGTATATTTGTGCACATCTGTGTGCCTGGTGCCTGTGGAGGTCAGAAGAAGACACTAGATGCCCTGAAACAGGAGTTATGAATAATTATGAGCCACCGTGTGGGTGCTGGGAACCAAAGCTGAGTCCTCTGCAAGAGCAGCAAATGCCCTTTAACCACTGAGCCAGCTCTAGAACTGCTAAGGGAACTGTCTTTGTCAGGGTTTCTGTTGCAACAAAAACAGCATGACCAAAAAGCTAGTTAGGGAGGGAAGGGTTTATTTGCATACACTTCCAGATCATAGTCATTGGAGGAAGTCAGGACAGGAACTCAAACAGGGCCTGAACCTGGAGGCAGGAGCTGATGCAGAGGCCATGAAGGGGTGTGGCTTACTGGCTTTCTCAGCCTGCTTTCCTACAAAACCCAGGACCACCAGCCCAGGAATCACCCCACCCACAATGGGCTGGGCCCTGACCCATCAATCACAATTAAGAAAATACCTTACAGCTGGATCTCATGGAGGTGTTTCCTCAACTGAGGCTCCTTTCTCTCTGATGACTTTTGTGTGTGTCAAGTTGACACAAAAAACCAGCCAGTACAGGAGCTGGGTTTTTTTTGTTGTTGTTTTTGAGACAGGGTTTCTCTGTGTATCCCTGGCTGTCCTGGACCTCACTCTGTAGAGCAGTCTGGCCTTGAACTCAGAGATCTATCTGCCTTTGCCTCCAGAGTGCTGGGATTAAAGGGTTGTGCCATCACCACCTGGCTCCCATGAGAACTTTTAAAGAGTCAAATGGAATAATGATTATGAAAAGAACTTTGAAAATCACATTGGGAATATGCTAAACTGATGGCTGTGTTCTTAAAAGATTTCTTTGGGAAAGCCCTCATATGGTTCCTTTTAATGACCCAAGGGGCTGTATGAGCATTAAAGAAACGACATAAATTAAAACGACAATCCCGTCCAGTCCATCCTACCTTACCTTTTTAAAAAGAAATGCTAGGACTGTGTAGAGAATCCTTCGGAAATCTTAGATTTTATTTTATAGTGTGAGGAATTATTGATGTTAAAGGTCTTGTTTACTTGTAAGCAAGTTTTGCTTGTAGTAAAATGAGTTTAATATAACCTGGTCTGAATTACTGTGGACTCCTAGAGGCAGGGACATTGTTTTGTGAGGACAGTGTCCTGTATGTGGATTTGGACCCTGTGTTACCAGAAACGACCTTGGGTGAGGTGAGACAGTTCACTTCCTTGTGGGATTTCTTTTTTTTTTTTTTTTTTTGAGATATGGTCTCATTGTGAGGCTATGTTGGCATCAAACTCAGAGATGTGCCTCCTGAATGCCAGGATTAAAGGCATGTGCCACCACACCCAGTTATTGATTTTATTGTAAAATGGGTGGGTAAAGTGAACATAAAAACACTAGTTCTCACTTTCTGTTTAAATTTTGCATGCAAGGAAGGAGAAAGATGAACATGTTCCAGCAGTGGTTGGAAATTTGGCAAGAGAAGGCTGGGGTTCCGGATTAGCAGAGGACTTGTCTAACATGAAGACTTGGAAACTCCTCTCTTGAAAAAGCAATTTGTCATGATTTTTGAGGTCTGAACATAGATAGTTAAGTAAGGGTTAATTTGAACCTGATATTTTTTACTAAAAGAAACTGCTTTATGTATTTTTTTCTAGGAGAAAAAAAGGAATACATATTTTATTTTTATATTTTTGACACAGGATCTTTATGTATATGTGTTCCTGGTTGTCTGGCTATGTAGAACAGTCAGGCTGACCTTGAACTCACAGAGATCCTTTTGCCTCTGCTTCCCTAGTGCTAGGATCAAAGGAGTGTGCCACTGAGTGAGAAAAAAAGGAAAAGGAAAGGCCATGACTGCTCCTAGGAATTATGGAGGAGAAAGGTTATTGTAGATAAAAGGGAGACATAGCTAGAGGCAGAGACATCAGGGAGAGTCCAGAGTGGATGTGACCATGAGCTATGTGAAGAGGAGGGATGGGACAGGGTGGGGAGGGAGAGAAGGGAACCAGGTGCAGCAGCAAAGAGGGCAAAGGGTAAAAGAAGAGGGCTGATAACCAAATGGCCAGATTGTATAGGGAAGAGCCTTTTAGGGAAGGCTCTCCCAGTCCCTAGGCTGGAGAGTTCAGGGTAGAGGTGTTAGGATTTATATTAAAATGCCGCTTATAACAGATATGATATAAAAGAGATTTATTGGGTGGAGGTGGAGAGAGAGAGGGAAAGAGAGAGAGAGAGAGAGAGAGACATGGTGGGGAGGGGGCTCCCTGACAGAGAAACAAAAGCAGAGAGAGGGAGAGAGAGAGAGAGAGAGAGAGAGAGAGAGAGAGAGAGGAGGCAGGGGTCCTTTTATCCCCCGGCCTCTGGCCTCTGGTGGCAGTGACCAATGATAACATTACAGGTGCCTAAGCAACCTGGGAGTGAGCTAGTGCATCAAGATTTGTGAAGTAACGAGGATTATGCCATCTGTACCCTGTAACAGGTAGAGACCAGGGGTTGCTGGGAGAACCTGGTGGCCAGGTCCAATTTGATATGTTAAATAGGCACCTCAGCTATTTGTCCCAGGGTTTGAGACTGGCCTCGAATATATATTTTAGAAGGTAGAAGATCCTGAAGTTAAAATTGAACAGGAACCAGAATAGTGAAAAAAGAGAAGTCACTAAGTACATATTTTGTTTTTAATTTCTGTTTGATTTTTGCAGTGCTGAGGTTGAACCCAGCACAGTAAGTGCCTAGATAAGCCTCACCCCTCCATGATGATATTTAGATACTATTTATTTTTTGGTACTATGTCTTGGTTAGGTTATTAGTTAGTTATATAAATAGTTCTTTTTTTCTGTTTCTAAAGCTTTTCTATGAAAGGAACTGTTGGTCTAAAGAATTAGCCGATGAGGTAAACAGTGGCTCTGAGGAGGGCATCCTGCCTGTAGAATTCAGTGTTCCATGTTGTGGTCGAGTGTTCTGGTCTGCTTGAGTGGGTTGTTGTTGTTGAGACAAGGTCTCACTGTGTAGCCCTCGCTGGGCTAGAACTCTCTGAGATCCGCCTGCCTCTGCTTCCTATGTGTGTTCTGAACTCTGGATCTGTTTATGCTGACACGTCTGTCCACACCTTCACCCTCCAGGAACTGGAGAGCTTTAGGGATTGAACCCGGGGCTTCACACATGCTAAGCATGCACTGTGCCATAGAACTCAACCCTTAACCCCTTCTTTGTTCTGCTTTTATAAATGGTAAACCCTATCCATCTTCCCTCCAGGTGGGGGTAGGGCTGTTGTGTAAGGTGAAATGAGACGCAAGGGAAAGATTGACCAAAGTGAAAGCAATAGACAAGTAATGTTATGGAGATGGAAATGTTAACATAGAGTTGTCAGCATAGACAAAGAAGTTTGCATGAGGGTGATGGTAGTGGTGGTGCACTCCTTTAGTCCTTGGGAGGCCAGCCTGGTCTACAGATTGAGTTCAGAACAGCCAGGCCACACAGAGAAACCCTGTCTTGAAAAACCAAAAAAGAAAGAAAAAGAAATTTGAAAGCATCTCTTAAAATCACGTGACTCCCTGGACTGAAGTTAAAGTCTCTCAGGGCCATACCCTTAACAGTTAAGCTGTCAGCCAGAGGTCATGAACGGCAAGTTAACACCTGCTTTCTGGCTTGCAGATGTTTGATTAGTACGAGTGGATTTGACTAAGAGTGGCTTGGTAAAATCCTATTTCATACTTAATCTAGGAGCCAACACGAGACAGCAGCCCTTCAAGGTCCTTAGGCAGCTTGGCCTGGAGGAGAACACATGAGAAAAAGGTTTGTTTCTACAGAATGTAATTCATCAGAATTTAACAAGAAATGAGTAATCTTAAAGCATAAAGTTCTGTTTTCTTTTTCCCTTTTCAGAACCCCAAGAGGCTTTGTTTCCTTTGAAAAGGTATTTCTGCACAGTTGCTCCAATGACAGAGATACCCGCTCCCTTGTCCTATTTCCAGAATGCGCAGATGTCTGAGGACAGCCACTCCAGTAGCGCCGTCCGTGGCCAGGTACAGTTGGCTTCTGAACCTTCCCACCATCCTCCTGGTGCCGAGGCGGGGCCAGGTTTGCTCTGCTTTGCTCAGAGTCTTTACTTGTTGAATGTAGTGTTGAGGGGGAAAACCGTGGTGCTAGGGGATCCAAAACTGCTTTTGTTTTACTGTGTTCTGCCAGGGGCTTATCCTCATATCACCCTAGCTGAAACTTTCTCCAGCTTCTGATGTGTGCCGTCTGCATTATTTGTATTATAATAAGGATTATACCACTACAACATAGCTGGAATAAAGGAGGCCTACTGTGGGAAAAGGGGAGAGGAGAAGGGAGAGAGAGAGAGATGGGGAATGCTGGGGAGGTCCTTCTATCAGGCTCACCTGGCTGCACACCTGGTGGCGCCAAGTGATAACATCAGAGGTCGCCAGGACCCTGAAACAAGGCTATTGGGACCATCTGTACGCTAACAATTTATTTTGATCCTGATCTTCTATGGGAAGAAGTGAGTAAATTTATTACTTTTTCTAGTATTGATTAGTTTCTGACAGCATTCTTTTGGTAAATATTTAGTATAATGAGTATACAACTCAGGGTCAAATGTCAAAGTTCTGAGTTCAGGAGAGGGATGTGTGATGCATTTACACAAACTCTTCACAGGCTACGCACATATTAAAGCTGAGCCATGTTGTAGCCATGTTAGCTGAGCATTGCTGACTGAAGGCAGACTCCACAGTGGGCCTGTGAAATGTCGAGGGAATTGACAGAATTTCCTGAGGTGCAACCAGGATGGAGGAAAACCTTGACAACGCCAGTCTAAGCTCTGCAAGGCTGCCTTGGGGGCTAGTGTGCACTCGCTACTAAAAGCTGTCACTAAAGCCAGCCTGGCCTACAAAATGAGTCCAGGCCAGCCAAGGCAAGGCTACGCAGAGAAACCCTGTCTCAAACAACAAAACAAAACAAACAAACAAAAAAAGGCAAGTCACAAATGAAGATGCAGAGCCTGGAGAGATGTCTCAGGTGTTCAGAGCAATTCCTGCTTTTCCAGAGGACCCAGGGTTCCCCGAGTCTATGTGAGGTGGCTCATGCCTCTTAACTCCAGCTCCAGAGGATCTGGTGCACTCTTCTGGTTTCTGAGGCACCTGTGTGTGTGTGTGTGTGTGTGTACACACAGGAAAGCATGCAAAATGATCCTCAAGATTTTATTTGTACTCTGAAGATTTAGACTTCCTCACTTTCCCTTCAGTAAAGTTAGAGGATTTACTAAATAATGTCAGTTCTCTCCTAACTTAAGTGTTTAAGCCTGAAACTGGAATGTAGGATTAATAGGGTCAAGACTGAACCAGTTACTCCTACCACAAGTATAATGAATTGAAGTAATTTTGGAGAAGACTAAGCAAGTCTTACTCAGTTAGCTTATGTCTTGTGTAAGTTTAAACACCATTATGCGTTGTAGGTAACATCATTAGAGATAACTTTGAAAGCACATCTTGTTCTTTCAAACTTCTTTCATGGGGTCACATGTCTTTAAGAAATGAAATGGTAGGCTGCAGGAGTCCAGAAAACAGGTTTCATCTTGTAAGCTGCTATATATAGTCTTATTTATAGTGAAGGGACTTGATGTGTGATAAGAGTGACAGAGCTGAAAATAGCTGATATTTTTAAAGCCCAGATATTTCTAAAAATTTTATTGTATAATGTTCTAAGAGTCTAGAGCAGCGGTTCTCAACCCTCCTAGTGCTGTGACCCTTTAATACAGTTCCTTGTGTTGCTCTGACCCCAGCCATAGAATTCTTTTCATGCTACTTCATAACTGTAATTTTCTGTTATGAATCACTAATGTAAATATCTGATATGCGACCCCGTGAAAGGGTTGTTTGACCCTCCCAGAGGGTCACAACCCACAGTTTGAGAACCACTGATCTAGAGTGTAGCAAACAAATACCCAGCTTCATTAAAGTTAAAGGGCTCATTATTTGACCTATATAGCTTATTTGTAGAGGCTATTTTTATTAAGATTTTTTAAATTCTGTGTTTCTTAAAAACAACTCATTATTTTTCTGTGATACTACAGTTCAAAACCAGAGCTCTCCCAAACCTGTTTCTATTTACTAACCTTAAATTGAATGAAATCATAACCCAATAAAATGAATCTCTGTGTTTAATTTGGAAAGAAAAACTAGGTTTTTTTTTTTTTTTTAAGATTTATTTATTTTATTATGTATACAGTGTTCTGTCTGTAGGCCAGAAGAGGACACCAGATCTCATTATAGATGGTTGTGAGCCACCATGTGGTTGCCGGGAATTGAACTCAGGACCTCTGGAAGAGCAGCCAGTGCTCTTAACCTCCGAGCCATCTCTCCAGCCCGAGAAACTAGTTTTATGATGACAGCAAACAACCAGGAAACAAATTGAAGTGCTTCCTCCCCTTTTCCCACCTTCTTTTCTCAGGAATTACTCTTCTACATTTGGTTCTTAACATGTTTGCTATAAATATGCAACATTATACAGAGCGATTATATATAATGCAACATTATAGAGCTGCGTGTATATATAGTGTTTGCTCCTATGTTCTCTTCTTTTGTGAATATATAAAAATGTGTTTACAGATGTGTGGTGGTTCCCGGTTTGTCACCACACTGAGCAGATGTGTTGCCAGAGGTCTCAGAGAGAAACCAGCTGAGACCTCTGCCCAGTGTTTCTCAGTGATGAGACAGAGTAAGGACCTGGAGGACATTTTACTCCAGAGCAAAATTACACATTCAGGGTTTGTGCAGGCTTCTCAGGAGAGCCTTATGGGAATTTTGGGTAGTTTATTTCATAGGTAAGCCTTAATAGAAGGGGGTGGTTCCTGGATTAAATAGAAGGTTTGTCCAGATAGGAATTCAACTAGGTTGGGGTTTCCTCCTCTGCAGGGTTTTTTGTTTTTGTTTTTTACCCTTTTTTGTGTTTTTGAAGTTTTTGGATATGTCATGGTAATAGGTACATGATGGGAACATGAAATTTTGCAAGGCTAACTGAATGGAAATTCATTCCAAAAAAGCAAAGTCTAGGTCAGCCATGCATTCCCAGCTAGTTTGGGCAGTGACGTGATAGATAAAACAGCTCTGTAATTGTTCAGTCTCTATTCCACCATGCACTTTGTCCTTTTCTCCTATGCTTGTGTAGCCTACCTTAGAGCTGCCACTTTTTGTATAACAACTAACAGTGGATACATGACCTGTCACAACTGTCCAGTGGAGACTGTATGGTTTTCCCCACTACACACACACACACACTCCCCAAAGCCCTTACTTTATGTCCTGCATCTGTAAGAGGTTGCATTCAATTGAAGATTGATTGCCCTCCATCAGTTCACCCAGCACTGCCTCAACCTCGACATGGCTTTCCTGTTTGTTGATGCTGTTGGTTGGCTAGGGTGTGTGTACGGACTGCACACTAGAAGGTGGTCTAAGTAATGGTTTGCCTATTTCTGAAAAAAGGGCAAAGTTTAAAAACTATAAATTACTAAAGTCTTCGTACCCTAAATTATCATATAAATGGGGTATTAAGGAAGCTCTAGTAAGGCGCTGGCTATTTGGCTTAATTTGGAGAAAACAGTAGGTAATCATCTTGTTTTTGAGGTGCTGGCCTGTGATGGAGTCCAGGCTTGCCATTGTCTGCCATCGCTTCCTAAGTGCGGTTAGATATGCACCACCACACCTGACTCTTCTCTTTTACTCTTCTAAAGCAGTTTTTGAAGCCTAAAGCTAGCCACTTTCTGTTGTTAGTTAATCCTTATAGAATATAAATTACAGC
The DNA here is from genome assembly GCF_907164565.1 of Psammomys obesus. Taxonomy (NCBI): domain Eukaryota; kingdom Metazoa; phylum Chordata; class Mammalia; order Rodentia; family Muridae; genus Psammomys; species Psammomys obesus. Next base: position 26,159,884 of record NW_026596134.1, on the reverse strand, counting down.
ACTAGTCTTCAAACTTTAGTGTCCCTTGGGGTCCCTTAATCTGGCAAATTCTCTGACCCCCAACCTTTAAAGTTTCTAGGCTTTGTCAGTCTGGACTGGGGCCAGAACTTCCATTTTTGATCAATAATTGTATCCAGTAGTGCTTCTCCAGGGATCATAATTTGGCACCAACTGTGAAGTAAAAGAAAGGTGTATTAGAGACAGAAGGATTAGAATTAAAGTTGGTATTTCATTCTTGTGTTTTGGCTCACATTTTCTAGTCCTTAAGAAAAGTTTTCAAGTGATTACATACAATTAGTCATTTGTTAGCGAAAAAGAAGGCTTAAAAATAGAAATAACTGAAAGATCAAAATGGTTCTTGGATGAAAGCATTGCTGAGGGCTCCCTGAGGCTGCCCTGTAGTAGTGCCGGAGCGCCTGCCCGGCGTGCAGGCGTCCACTCCTCAGGACTACCGCCATGGAAAGTAAAGAGCAGCTGTTGAGGAACGTTGGTACATCTGCACAGATTTACATGAAAATATCTGGTCTTTAGAAAAGAAAATTACCTGTAATCTTTCTAGGTTTTAAAATATTAAATACAGAGAGTTTTAGAAATTGTCAGCAAGTTGTAGAATGGTTTCTTTTTTTCTGAATGACACTGGATCACTTTAAAAATTTATTTTTAAATTAATTCATTTTGAGACAGGATCTTACTAGGTATAGCCTTAGCTGGCCTAGAATTTGTTATGTAGACCAGGCTGGCCCAGAGCCCAGAACAAGTTACTTAGACCAGGCTGGCTTAGAACTGATAGCTATAAGTAACTAAAGTCTTCAGATCACCACACAGTCTCCAGATCACCATTTTTAGGGTGAGGAATCTATAACATTAAGCAGAATGGAGCTGGGATATAGCTCAGTGGTAGAGTGTAGACTTACGCGTGGCCAAGGACACAGTTCATTCCCTAGCACCAAAAGACAGAGTGTAAAAGAGCAAACTCAGCTGGGCTGTGGTGGTGCACACCTTTGTCCCAGCACAGAGGCAGAGGCAGGCAGATCTCTGTGAGTTCAAGGCCAGCCTGGTCTATAGAGTGAGTTTCAGGGCAGCCAGGGTTAAACAAAGAAACCCTGTCTCAAACAAACAAAATTAAACTTATGGATGACAATACTTTGCGAGTATATATGTGTATGTAACATCCAAGAATAAAGAAGGGAAGAAAGGGGATTCTCTAAGCTGTAATTTAAAGTAAGGAGAAAGAAGTGTGTGAAAGGGTGATCTTAGTATGAACTAAGTCAGAGCCATGGCCCGAGTCATCCTGTGGTATTTGTATTATTTATCACAGTAAATTTGTTTTCCCAGTTAGGTCACAGTGAAGTAAGAAAAAACAAACTGAAATCTGTGATCTCTAGAACACACTAGTTCACATGGCAGTAAAGTTGGAAACCTTTGTCACAGATCTTAATCATTTGTGAAGAAACTCTAGGCTCAAGGCTAACACACCGCCCCATAAATGTTAAATACATTCTCTAAGTACTTAATCTCAATTGTTCAGGGAAATGACAGCCGTCTTTGGCACAGGACAGTAACAGTTCAGTCCGGGGAGTAAGGGAGGCTGGGCAGGTGCCAGATGGAATTCTTCCCGTTGTTGAAAATATTGCCTGTAATTAATGAATGTCTTTCCGTTTCCCACTTAATCCTGGCCATTCAGTTAACCTGCTCTTCTAACCCACCTCCAGGGCAGGCCTAGGACTCTGTAGTTCTAACTGTAGAAATCTGAGCAATAAGCATAGGTTGTAGGAGAATGATTTTCCCTTCTTTGTTCCTTTCCTTCTGTTGGGAATATAACCGAGGGCCTCATGTGTTGAATGACGGAGTAATAGAATTATTTGTGGGCATTCATTATAAATATGTATGTACTTGCTTACATTGAAAAACAGAATTTGAGGTAAGTTGTTTACTTTGTAAAATCACAAATTTATATTTAGTTACATGAAAGTCCAAAATAGTCACAAAACTTTCATACACAAAGTAAAAAGACAAATAATTCATAATGATAAATTTCCTTTTTTAAAAATTTTATTTACACTTTTGTTTTTTATAAGGTTTATTTAACCAGGAATGGAAGTTGATGCATGCCTTTAATCTTGAGGGAGACAGAGGCAGGTGGGTTTCTGTGAGCTTGAGGCCAGCTTACATGTTTGTTTATACTCCAGAACATCACATCACCTAGACTTGGAGTAACAGTGTGAGCCTTTCAGGTGGATGCTGGGAATTGAACCGTGGTCTTCTGCAAGAGTATTAAGTACTCTTAACTCTGAACTAGTTCTCTAGCCACAGTGATAAAACTCCTTGAAGTCACCAGGAACATGAATGTAGAAACATGCACAAAGAGCATGAACATTATACATTGAGGAAGGAATCTGAATAAAAATAAGTATGTGAAAGTTGTGCTTACCCAACTCCTGATAGTGATGAAACCTAACTTATTACTATAAATAAACAAAGATTAATACTCAGTACTGCTACTAAGGTATGTAGAAATGAGAATTCCTATGCTGTGCTGTTCTTGAGAGTTAAATAAGTGTTTATTAAAGGCAGTTGTCAATTGAGCTTACAAATGCATATGACTTTTGGAGATAATTTAGCAATGAAATCTTTAATTGCAAATACTTGTTGTTGTTGTTGTTTTAACTGTGCTGGGGATCGAATCTGGGGCCTTGCACATGCTAGGTAAGTGCTTTGTTTTTAAAAACAATCTGACTATGTAGCCCTAGCTGGTGAGGAACTTGATGTATAGACCAAGCTGCCTTTGGACTCAACAGAGATCCCTTTATTTCTGTTTCAAGTGCTAGGATTACAAGAATCCTGCCACAGCCAGCTGTACACATACTTTGTTTTTGTTTTTTAAGACACGTCTTTAAAAAAAGATAAATATTTATTTATCTTTATTTCCATGTATATAACTGTTTGCCTGTACGTATATGTGTATGTGCTGCGTGTGAATCCACAGAGGCCAGAAGAGGGCTTTGGATCCCCTAGAATAGGAGGTACAATTGTGATCTGCAATTGAATCTACAATGTGGGTGTTAAGATTCAAATCTGGGTCCACTGGAAGAGCAGCCAGTGCTCTAAACCGTTGAGCTGTCTCTGCAGGCCTGTATATATAGCGTTATTTAAATCTAGCGTTTAATTTCAGGATATGTCTGCTTTGAAGACATTCCTGGCCATGCATAGCTGCTCATGCCTGTAATCCTTGCACTCAAGGAGCCAAGGCCTCCTGTGGCTAGTTCCAGACCAGCCTGGGTGATTTAGTAAGACTCTGTCTCAAATAAAATGAAAAAATATTACCATGCAGTGCAAAGAAATGTAAAAATTTTTATTGAGGGCAAGGGAGATAGTTGAGTGAAAGAGTGTTTGCCTAACAAAATACAAAGCTTTATCTTTAACACCAAACAGATGCAAACTAATTCTAACTGAAGCACTGTTTGAACCAGTGAGAATTGGAGATAATCTCAGTCTTTATCACTGGGACATTATTTTTGGTTCATCCAGTTTGTAATACAAAGTAATGGCTAACAGTAGGGTTCTCTTCACTATATTCTCTCAATTTAAATCTCTCAGGACTTCTGAGTTTCAGCAAATTACCTGGAAACCTCAGTTTCTCTATCTGCTAAATGAAATGTATAGTAAACCTAGAAGTCTTATTAATATGAAATGAGACAACTCACCTGAGTGCTTAGCATAGTGTCTAGTTGTACTGGTTCTATAAATACTATCAATTAAAGCTGTTATTATTATAATGTTGCCATTATAATAATCAGATGTGCTTATATAGTCAGTAGGAAAAACATTGAATATAACGTTAAGTGGCAAAAGCAGATTACAGAACATGGTTTTTTAAAACATCTAAAAGTGAGCATGGTGTTGTGGTGCATGCCTTTAATCCCAGCAGAGGAAGGTGGATCTCAGAGTTCAAGGACAGTAGGACTAAATAGAGAGACTCTGTGTGCCCTGTCCCCCCCCCAATCTAAAAGTGGGAGGCAGGGGAGATAGATAGCTGCTCTATAGGTGATAATACCAGTTCAATTTCCCAAAACCCATGTAAAATCTGAATGTGGTAGTGCATGATTGCAGTCACAGAGCTGGACAGGCAGAGACAGTCAGATTCCTGAAGCTCACCAGCCAGCCATCCTAGCCTGACCAGAGTCTCAGTGAGAGACCATACCTCAAAAAAGAAACCCAAGGAGGAACATGTGATATTTGACCTCTGGTCTCCACATATGTACATCAAGCACCCACAGACACATGCACCTGCATTCAGGAGCACATTCACACGTCTGAAAGTGGCTAAGATATGGCCTGGTTGGCACAGTGTTTGTTTGCCATGCATGAAGACCCGGGTCCTAGTCTTAGCATCCCATATAACCAGGAGGTGGTGCAGGCCCAAAATCCCAGATGGAAAGAGAAGGAAGTTCAGGGGCATCCTTAACTAAACAAGAGTTCGAGCTAGTCAGAACTACAATACGACTTCAAAATTTAGAAGTAACGTTGCTTGTCATTTGTGTGTTAATTTTTTTTATTCTAACACCTGTTTTAGTTACAGAAATGACTAGGTAGGTGCTGTGCTATATTAAAAATGCTTGTACACTTACAGAGTGAGTTCCAGAACAGCCAGGACTGCACAGAGAAAGTCTGGAAAACAACAACAAAAAATGCTTTTATGCTCTTACTACTTGAGAAATAGGCCCTCCACTTGAAGCTTGAGGTTTACAGGGCTGGGTGGCTGGTCCTTTATTCACCTTTTGTGAAGTGAACTGGACCTGAGGAGGCATAGGCATGAGAATTCAAGTTACATCTCCGAACTCACTTCTCCCACAGTTAGCCAGTCCTGTAGGACTCCACAGGCCCTGAGCATCACAATGTTTGTGTAGTGAATAATTCCTGCCATTGTCGCTGAAATGAAATTTGTTTATATATACAATATTTTTTTTTCCTTTTTAACTTTAAAAGGAAAGGTAGGTGTGGTATACAGCCTGTTTCCCTAGTCCTTGGGAGGCTTAGGCAGGAGGATTAAGAATGGAGTTATTACCCTAGTTATTTAGATAACTTAGGCTATGAAAGCCTATCTCAAGATAAACAAAAAGAGCAGCCCATGGAAATAAAGAGTCACAGGCTGGAGAGATGGCGCCATGGTCAAAAGTGCTTACTGCTCTTTCATAGGAGCAGAGTTCAGTTCCAGAACACACCAGGGCTCTCAAAACCACCTGTAACTCCAGCTCCAGGGGATACAATACCTTCTTGCCTCTACAGGCATCCACATACATGTGTGCATGCACACACTCACATGCATATATGTAAATAATAAAATATTACAAAAAATAAACAGAAAGCAGGATGAAGAGGCAGGGAGAGCACTGGAGATTTCTTAAGGCAGAGAATTACTCTGTAATAGTAGATATGTATCTTATTCAGATGTCTGAACCCAAAGAATATTAACATGAATGAGCGCTAGGGGAACCTTCGGACTGGGGACCACTCGCTGTAATAAGTGATAATTGTACCACTAGTAGTGGAAGGGGCTGGGGAATGTGTGGGAGCTAACCCTGCTAAAGTATTTTGAAAGGAAGACACTGGCTACTGTCACACAGAGAAGCCTTTCACATGCCTGTCTTTTAGAAAATACAAAAGTCTTTATGACGGAAATGAGATTTGCTTCCATTGTTATGGAGGATCAAAGTAGGTAGTAGATTAGAGAACAGATGAAACAAGATTGTCTATGTATTGGTAATTATTGAAGCTGAGTACATTGCACTTAGGACTTTATTATATATGTTTCTGGTACTGTTGAAGTCTTTTCTGGAACAAAATGTTTACTGCTTGCTCTTTTTTTTTTTTTTTTTTGACACGGCCCCTAGTCACCATGGCTGTCCTGGAACCTGTCATGTAGCCCATGTTGGCTTTTAAGTTATCATCCTCTTACCTCAGCCACCCATGTGTTCAGATAGAGGCTTGTACCACCATGCCTGTGAAAACTTGTTTTTACTTTCCTTTGAAAATCACTTTAGTAGTCAACAAGATTTTTAATTTTGGGAACCCCATAATTATTTTTAGTATCATCTCATTTTAACAATTTTGAAAAAAAAATTTTTTTTTGAGAGGGTTTCTTTGTCTAGCCCTGACTATGCTGGAACTCAAAGCATTTTTTAAAACTTTTCTAAAAGATACTTAAATTTATTTCATTTCATTTGTTTGTTTGTTGTTTATGGTTTTTTCAAGACAGGGTTTCTCTGTGTGGCCCTGGCTGTCCTGGCCTCAGGCTCACAGACTTACATGCCTCTGCCTCCCTGAGTGCTGGGTGTGCCACCATCACCCAGCTTACTTCATTTATTTTAAGAGAGTTGATCTTATTGTGTAATTTAGCCTGGACTCACAATTCTGCCTTTGTTTCCTGAGTGTTGGGGTTACAGGTGACTGCCACTGTTCTCAGTTTATTTTGATGGAGCCTCGCTGTATTGCTCAGACTGGCCTCAACTTCAGGGTCTTCTTGCCTCAACCTGAAGTGTAAGCATGGGCCACTGTACCTGGCTGACAGTCTTTAAGAATGGCTTCATTGTGATATAATTGCCGTATGTGATGACTCCCCCTACCCCCGCCCCGAGACAGGGTTTCTCTGAGCAATAATTCTAGCTGTCTTGGAACTTTCTCTGTAAACCAGGCTGGCCTTGAACTCACAGAGATCCAATGGCCTCTGTCTCCCAAGTGCTAGGATTAAAGGCATGCAACACCCCTGTCTGACTCAATGTGATGACTTTTAACATGTATAAATACTTTTACAGTTCCTCCATAGACAAGACCTCATTACCCCCAAGTTGCCCCATGTTCCTTTTATGCTCTTCCTCATGTACTTCCCTGCCCCCAGCAACCACCCATCAGATTTTTGTCACTGCTCTGATTTTACTTTCCTAGCAGTCCATTTAAATAGAACCATGCTGGGCTGGAGAGATGGCTTAGCCATTAAGGGCTAGGCTCACAGTCAAAAATAAATGGGAGCATGCAGACTTCATGGTCTGGCTTCTTTAGCATAATTATTTTGAAATTGATGGTGTTATATCAGTAGTCTCTTTTTATTTCTGAGTTGTATCCCATTATATGCTTATGCCATAGTTCTTTGCTCATTTCCTTGTTTCAGTACTTGGGGGGTGGGGTTGCAGTTTGGCATATTAAAATAGATGCTGTTACAGCTGTTACAAAGCTTTAAATGGACGAGTATTCATCTACCTGGGGTGGGTGCCTAAGCGCAGAGCATAACCCAGTGTTGCGGGTTGCATTTAGCGTCTCGAGACGCTGCCAGCGTTCTAGACCGACTGTAGGACTGCATTCTTAACATCGCTGCATGAATGTCCCGGTTCTTCCCATTGTCCTTAGCGCTCAGGAGTCAGCAGCTTTTCAGTCCTTCAGAATGTATATGGTGGGGCTGGAGTGATGGCTCAGAGGTTAAGAACACTCACTATTCTTCCAAAGGTCCTGAGTTCAATTTCCATCAACCACACGGTGGCTCATACCCATCTATAGTTAAGATCTGGTGTGCAGGCAGAATGTTGTATAAATAATAATAATAATAAAAATGTATATGGTAGTATTTCCTTGTTTCAATTTGCATATCTGTTACTAAATTGTTTATATTCTTGGTATGCAAGTTATAATACATACATGTCGCAAATATTTTTCCCAATCTAGGGCTTCTCTTTTTATTAGTAATATATTTTGAATAGCAGTTTTGAATATTGATGAAGTCCTTTTTGTCTTTTTTTTTTTTTTTTTTTTTTTTTTTTTGAGGATGTGGGTTTTTTGTGTGTTATCCAAGAAATCTTAGCCTGTCCCAAGTTTTCAAAAGTTTCTGCCCACATTTCTTTATAGTTCTATGTTTTACATTTCTGTGTTATTGGGTATCAAGAAACACACTCATAGTTCCAAGTACTTACTTGGGAAGCTGAGGCAGGAGCATCACTTGAGGCAAGCCTAGACAACCCAGGCTCAAAGACAACTTTCATGTAGATCTGTGGTCATTTTCAGTTGGTTTGCATATGTCACACAGTATGGGTCAGAGTTCATCTCTCATCTGAATGTCTGTTGATCTGCTGTTTGCAGTGAAGTGTCTGCACCCTGGTACACACCACTTCCCAGATTCTTGGCTCTGCTCTGTCCCACTGGTCAATTAGTCTTTGTACCAGGGCCACATTCCCAGTTACTGTAGTTGCCTATTAAGTCTTGATATCACGGCTTAACAAATTGGTGATGATTTTGGTCTCCATTCTTTCAAAGTTAGCCGGGCCAGCGGCGTACACCTGTAGTCCCAACAACCGGAGGCAGGAAGCAGATTTCTGAGTTTAAAGTCAGCTGTCTACTTACTTTGTATATTTAAGTTCTTAGTGTTGTGTGTTGTTTTGTTTTGTTTTTTTCTTTTTTTTCGATCAGTTTACAAACCTTTCTTTTAAAAGGCCAAGTGGTAGTGTGAGATTGCGTTGAATCCCTTCCTGTGTTGTGTAGAGGATTTGTGGGATTGATAGTTTCATGATGCCAGTCTTCCGGTCCATGAATAGTTTATTTCTATATTTATTTAGATTTTTTAATTAAAATTTTCAATTGTGGTAAATAACACAAAGTTTAAAGTTTGCCATCTTAACCATTTTTAACTCATAGTATTAACCACATTCATTTTGTGCTCCTAGGACCTTTTTATCTTGCAAAATTAAAGTATTAAACTGTCTTCCCCATCAGCACAATGACAGTTATATTTTCTGTTTCTCAGTGTGACTACTCTAGATACTTGCCTTCTTGTGGATTGCTTACTTCACTTAGCACAGTGTTCTCAAGATTAATCCATATTGTAGTGTGTGACAGGATTTTCTTGTTTATTTTCCTTCCTGTTCCCACTTCTCTCTTCAGCATGGTGAGGACTATAGCTGTATACTGCCATGTCTGGCTAGGATTTCTTTAAGGCCAAGTAATATTCTGTTGCATGTTTATAGCAATTTTTTTTTGCATCCATTTATTAATGGCATATGAGCTGTGAGAGTTCTGCCTTCTGGCCCTGAAGGTTAATGTGCTTCTGCGAATATGAGTATGCATGTATCTCTTTGAGATCCTGTTTTCAACCTAGTAACTTAGTATGTATACCCAAAATGGGATTGCTAGATCATATGCTATTTTTAGTTAATTTGAACAGGGCCTTGCTACGCTTCATACTTACTGTTCTCCTGCCTCAGTGTCCCGAGTGCTGGGAACACAGGGCTGTGCCACTATGGCTAACCCCACCTACCCCAGGAATCCACGTGATGCTTTCCTTAGTGTTGTGCCATTTTATGTTCCAGATAACAAAGTATAAGGGTCATAGTTTCTTCACATCACCACTGCTTGTTATTTCCTGTTTGTTTTTCTGGAGTTGTATTTCTAACTAGGCAAGCACCCTACACTAAGCTACACCCATCCTGTATTTTGTGTGGGAGTTTTGATGGTAACTATTCTAATGGTGTGATGGTGTGAGATAATCTTTTATATGTTCCGAAAATAGAATTTGCCTACAGTTTCTTGTATTTGTAAATTACCCTTTCATTCTGCTGCTTGTTTTTCTCGTGCACTTTCTTATGGTTAGTGTAATCCTGTTTGTTTTGCTTCTGTTTTTTAATTTCTCTTAGCAGCATTTTGTAATTTCTTTCTTTTTTTAATTTTATTTTTTTCTTATCAGTTACATTTTAACTCTGTATCCCAGCCATGTCCCGATCCCTCATTCCCTCCCAGTCCCTCCCTCCCTCCCTCATCTCCACCGTGCCCTTTGCCAAGTCCACTAATAGGGGGGACCTCCTCCCCCTTCATCTGATCCTGTTTTATCAGGTATCTTCAGGACTGGCTGCAAAGCCCTCCTCTGTGGCCTAACAGGACTGCTCCTCCCTTGGGGGGTGGGAAGGCCAAAGAGCCAGTCATTGAGTTAATGTTAGAAACAGTCCTTGTTCCCCTCACTATGGGAAACCAATTGGTTACTGAGCTGCCACAAGCTACATCTGAGCAGAGGTTCTAGGTTACATTCATACATGGTCCTTGGTTGCATGTCAGTCTCAGAAAAGACCCTGTGCCCAGATATATTTGGTCCTTGTGGAGCTCCTATCCTTTCCCCATCAGACTAACTCCCCTTCTTTCTTATGATTCCCTGTACTCTGCCAAAGGTTTGGTCATGAGTCTTTGCTTTGAAGACACTGCTAGTTAGAGTCTTTCAAATGCGCTCAGTAGACTCCTGTCATATGTTCAATGCGCATCAAATCTGTCTTTCTAAATGAGGATTGATAATCTTACCCCATGTCCGCTCTCTTGATTATCTTTTTTAGGTGTATAGATTTCATTATGTTTATCATATCTTATAGGTCTATATAAGTGAGTATATACCGTGTTTGTCTTTCTCCTTCTGGGATATTTCACTCAGGATGATCTTTTCTAGATCCCACCATTTGCCTGCAAATTTCATGATTTCCTCCTTTTTGATTGCTGAATAGTATTCCATTGTGTAAAAATACCACAATTTCTGTACCCATTCCTCCGTTGATGGACATCTGGGTTGTTTCCAGGTTCTGGCTATTACAAATAATGCTGCTATAAACATGGTTGAGCAAATGTCCCTTTTATGTACTTGAGCAAACTTTGGGTATATACCTAGCAGTGGTATAGCTGGGTCTTGAGGAAGCACTATTCCTAATTGGCATTTTGTAATTTCAAGTGTACAAGATATTTGGGGCAGGAGTCCCTGGTCTGCCCTCAGTTCTGCCATTCACTGGAAGGTCTCAGACGTCAAGAAAACCATTATGTCATTGTTGTACTTGATTATAGTGAAAGATTACAGATTATCATTGGTAATAGAGGAGGGCACATCAGGCAGGCCAGAGGACACCTGCGTGAGATTCCAGTGGCTTTATGCAGACAGTGCTTTGTTCTCCTGGTTACAGCAAGTGACAACACAGGGAAACAAACTCAGGCCTCAGTGATCTGGGTTGTTATTGTTAATGGTCCATGAAAACACGGATGGCCTTAGTTCTCTATCCCCTCAGAGGCTAAGCTGACACTGTCCTCCACATAGATCATGGTCTAGGTTGCTGGTGTGTCCCAAGGCCTCTGTAGACAGTCCTAATAGGATGCTAAAGGGCTTACACATACCTATCTCCTAGGATCTGGGCTGGCTAGAATCTTCCTGGCAGGTAGCTTTACTGTTCAGCAAGCCCTTAAATCTTTCTACCCACCTGGCTTGGCTTTCTGGTGTTTTTTGTCATATAGCCCAAAAGTAATTACATCCCAGATTTTCCTTTACCACCTGTTTATTCTTTGCAGAATGATCCCAAACTGTAGTAATCCTGTTTATTTGTATCCTTTGCATCAGAGTAGTTCAGGAGTCCAGGACCTTGTCTGTCTAGTTTCACTGCTTCATTCCTGGCTCCCAGAGCCGTGTCCGCACATGGATGATATTCATCTTTTAGTATTTAGAAACCAAAACAAATTTATGTAACAGGAAAATGGCAAAAGACATGAATATAGTTTTGTTTTGTTTATTAAGATTTTTTTATGTGTATCTGTGTGAGTAAATGTTCACCACATTCATGCAGGAGGTCAGGAGAGAGTGCTGGATCTCCTGGCACTGGAGCTCACGGGTAGTTGTGAGCTACCATGTAAATTCTGGGAACTAAACCTGGGTGCTAGGCAAGAGCAGTAAGTGCTTAGTAGAAATTACAGTTACACTGAGATCTTGTATCTCACCTCAAGAGTGGTAAGAAATTCAAGCATTTGCTCCATGACTTGGCAAGGGCATGGTGAAGTTGGCAGTTTCCTACACTGGCAAAACTCTAAGGTGGTGCAGTCTCTCAGAAATGAGGGCAGGTTGGCAAATGTATTAGAATTTCAAAAATGCCTTGGCCTGGCAGTTACTCCTCAGAGAGCTTGCTCTAGAGTGTGAGGGTCGGTATAAATGTGGAATGGCTTAAGGGAGGCCTTCCCTGAGCATTGTTTATAAGGCAAAACATTGGAAGCAAATTAAATTTCCATTGTTAGAGGATCAGCCAAACTGATGATAAAGTGACTGGGTAGCTGGCTAGAAAACGAAGAAATAAAAACACGAAGAGCCAGGTACATGTATAGGGCAGAAGACCTATAAACCCAACTCATTCAGGGGTTGAGACAAGAGGATTGATCATAAGTTCAGGACCAGCTTGGAGGACAGAGTAGCAAGGTTGTGTTTCAGAGTGGAAAAAAGAACAAAAGGTGTCTGTTCTGGTGTGCAACTCTCTCTGAGTAGAGAGTTGAGAGACTCAGCAACACCCAACTCTGTGTGCAGAGGGGTTCCAGGTTCTAGCTCTGCATTCTCAGATCCGTAGACTCAAAAGCTGGGGCTTCGGAGACAGCAGATAGTAGCAGGGAGACGTTGAACTTCAGAGGAAAATGAGAAACAGGTTGTACACTTTTTCATAATTTCTTACTTTAAAAACATTGAACCCTTAAAATAAGTTGTACCTTCTAAAAGTTGAAAATACAAACACTAAAGGCTAAGAGAAAGGAGTGTGTGTGTATATGTATGTGTGTGTGTGGCCTGTGTGTGAGAGAAAACAACTCAGTCTTAGGTAAAGCATACTGTCCTCGACATTCTCAGCTTGGGGCAGGGTGGGGCTCTTCCTGAACCAGAATATCCAGCAGGAGTGAGTGCTGTTTCTCCTCTCTTGCACCAGCTGTAGCCTAATTAAACCATACATACGGACTGATGCCAGGGCTGTGGTGCCAAGAAAGCCACACCTGCTTTAGTTCCTGGTGAACATTAACCCATCATTTCATTAGAATTGTATTGCTAAAGACAGACATCACAGTTTTAGCTGATGGCTTGATCACTTCCCTTGTCTGGAACAATAAAAGCCTGGTTTATCTGTTTCCATTTTCTGAATTTGTTAGTGTGCATGTGCACATTCGCTTCAGTCTTTATGACTTCGTATTGTTCCCAGGGGGAAGTTTCAAGTCCTTGATAGAACAAATAAAGTATTTTAGAACCTGTCCCTGAAGTCAACAGGAATTTTTTAAAGAGCAGAGTCTCCAGAGCCAGGGTCCTTTCTGTGGTACTGGGGTTTGAACCTAAGGCCTTGCTCATGGTAATAATGCTTTACCACTGAGCTACATTCCCTTTTAGAAATTTTATTCTGAGACCAGAGTTTACCACATTGCCTTCAAACTTGCATTTCTCCTCCCTCAGCTTCCTGAATAAGAGGTGTGCCTCACCACACCCAGCTCAGAGTCTAGAGTTTACTGATCTCATTGTTGGCCACTGCAGAGTACCTGGGACACAGTAGAATTCTGCTGATTCTTTGTGGAATGGTACCTTAGTTACTTTTCTGTTGCAGTGATAGAACATCATGACCAAGGCCAATTACAGAAGGAAGTGTTTATTTGGGTTCATGCTTCCAGAGGCTTTAGAATCTATTACAGTCTTGTCAGGGAAACATGGCAGCACACAGGCATGGTGGCGGAAGCAGGAAGCAGAGACAGAGGGAGAGAGAGAGAGACAGGGATCAAGAAGGAGGGAGGGAGGGAGAGAGGCCTGACCCTAATGACTTATTTCTAGCAAAGCCTCTTAAACCTCCCAGACAGCACCATCAATTGGGGACCGAGTGTTCAAACATGTAGGCCTATGGGGGACATTTTCATTTAAACCACCACAGTGAAATAAAAGAGAGCCCTAGCCTGCACTGAGTCTTCCAAGCTCCCATGTTCTTTTTTTTATCTTTTCTACTTTTTAAAGAATTTATTTCTGTATTTATTCATTTGTTTCACTTGCAGTAGTCTGCCTACGTGTATGCCTGCCAGTCAGAAGGGGGCATCAGATTTTATTATACATGGTTGTGAGCCAACAGGTGGTTGCTGGGAATTGAACTCAGGACCTCTGGAAGAGCAGCCAGTGCTCTTAACCTCTGAGCCATCTCTCCAGCCCCCATGTTGTTTTTGAAATGGCAGATTAGGAGCACTTTTCTGGAGACAGGCTGACTGGGCTCACACCCTCTGACACTCACTAGGTGTGTCTGTTTCCTTACCTGTGACGAGGAGGTAATAGGGACTGAAAAGTAAAAGATACACTCATGTAGTCCCTGTTTGATAAGAGTCATTTTTTGCTGTTACTAAAGGTGGAATGTATTATGACTGTGTGTCTGTGTCTGTCTGTATGTCACACACACACACGGCATCCATGTGGAGGCCAGAGGACATTGTTGTCAGGTATGTCTTTCCTCTCACCTTTAGGTGGGCTGCAGGGATGGAGCTCATCTTGCCAGGCTTGCCACACACCGTTGGGTGTGAGGCATCTTTACCTGCTGAGCCTTGTGCCCATGGAATAATGTGTTTTTAGTGAGTGGTGGTGATATTCAACAGTAATGGTTACACTCTGTAGCCAGAACTGAGATGTGAGGGTAGCTTGTTTTCAAAGCCTCTTCCTGAGGGACCTTAGCTTAATCAAGCATTATTTACCAACAATGACTGTATTAACAGTGGAAGTTGGCTCTCCTTCCATCATGTGGGTTCAGAGTTTGCCAGTAAGTGCCTTCGCCCACTGAGTCATCTCACTGGTGCTGTTATTGCTCTTTTTATTCATTTTACCATTGGCAAACTTGACGTTTTAACAAATGAACAGTAAATACCAAAATATATGAAAACTAAGAAAAAACCAGGGGCCAATGAGATGGATCATTGAGTAAAGTCACATGCTTCTAAGCCTTATGGCCCAAGTGTGTACATGTATACACACACACACACACACACACACACACACACACACACCATCATCATCATCATCATCACCACCACCACCACCCTCAAAAATATGCTAAAACCAGAAATTGAAACTATAGTTTGGTAATGGCAAAGCCCTTGCTGGACATGTGAAGCCCTGGGTTCAGTCAAACAAAAGAAAGAAAGGCTAGGAAGTCTTAAGCACAGCAATAATGAACATAATATCCCATCTGTGAGCTGCTGGAGTGTTTGGAAGGATCAGTCCTCCACACTGCAGGATCTCCATGACACAGGTAACAGGATATCACAGAGGTGTCCTAGCGAGGCTCCAGTATTGACAGTGTAGCAGAAGCCAGAGGCCTCCAGCCAGCCCAGTGACTCACTGCAATGAACATTTGCAGGTAAAGCTGTGTGGGCAAAAGGGTGTACTGTGGGACACTCCGTGACACTGCAGCTTCCACAGCAAGGTTTTGTTTTGTTTTGTTTTGCCTGTTTTATGGGGGAGGTTGCAAGGATGGAGGCAGATACAGAGGGGTGGGTACATGAGTGGGATTGGGGTGTATGAGGTGAAATTCACAAAGAATCAATAAAAAGTTTTAAAAAAAGAATGAACATAACAAGATGACGCCTGGGTTTAACTAAGAAAAGTGGGGTCTTATGAAAGACTTGTAAATCTGCTCAGTCTATCCACCTAGCATTTATGTTCCCTTACCTTATTAGGCTTAGCAAGGGTGGGAAGATGAGGACACGGAACAGCAAAATTGTTTAAGGCCCATGTGCTGTCCAGGGCATTGCTTATTTGTTTGTTTTTGCTTTTGGGTTAGGGTTGCTCTATGTAGTGCTGGCTGGCCTGGAACTCAGTTGTAGAACAGGCTGGCCTTGAACTCCCAAGTGCCAGGACTAAAGACATGCACTACCTTGCCTGACTGGTATAATTCTCTTCAACCAGGCAGTTTTACAAAACATGATTGTAGCCTTACATGGTGTTGTGAGAAAGAATACAGCGCGATATCTTGAACATTACTACATGCATTTTAAAGTATTATTAATAATGAATCCCAGCACTCAGGAGACAGAGGCAGGTGATATCGGAGTTCAAGTATGTAGAGCCTAGTATGTAGAGACTATGCCAGGATAGCCAGGACTACACAAGAAACCTTGTCTTGAAAAATCAAAATAATCATAATAGTATAATAATAGTCAGGTAGGGATTACTTCATGCATTTGAAAAGATGAGCTTACTAAGTTTGTAGCTGCAGTAAAGAAGATTTGGGAGCTGGAGAGATGGCTAAGTGGTTGGTCAGGAGCACTTGCTCTTCCAAAAGACCCAAGTTCAATTCCCAGCACCCACATGGGACTCACAACCATCTCTAACTCCAGTTCTAGGGAATCTGATGCCCTCTTCTGGCCTCTGTGGACCTCAGACATGTTTGTAGTACATAGAAATATATGGAGGAAAAATACCCATACACGGAATAAATAAATAAGAAAAATTGATACAGGTGTATAGTATTTAAACCATGCCTCCAAAGAGGAATACGATTGTCTTAGGAGGAGAACGGAGGGAGGGTGAAGTGAGCCATGATTCAGGTAAGAGGGAAGGCCTGGGTTCCTGCAGGAACCAGTAGTAAATAGTAATGTAGACATTAGTACTGTACACTGTCTATAAATTAGTTTTTTCTTGTTTCAAATTTTTAGAACTTAAGTATTGATGGGCCCGTTACTATTAATCCAGGTGTAGTTCTTACATAATGTCTTGATTGTGCTGAGAGTCGGATTTATGGGATGTTTTCTTGTGCTTTTAGAGTGACACTCAAGAACGACAGCAGCACCATGACAGGCGGAGACTTGACAATGCTGAGGCGGTATCTAATGGTCGACCCCAGAGTAACTTGCGGCAGGTGGTGGAACAAGATGAGGAAGAAGATGAAGAGCTGACATTGAAATATGGAGCCAAGCATGTCATCATGCTCTTTGTTCCTGTGACCCTCTGCATGGTGGTAGTCGTGGCTACCATCAAGTCAGTGAGCTTCTATACCCGAAAGGATGGGCAGCTGTATGTATAAGTGTTTCTCTAGTCCCGTGTGGCTTTTCCCCATAGCATGTTATCCTCTTGAAGACCTCTGTGCTCTTGGACCATGGTAGACTCCATCTTTTCTGATGGCCAGAGGCAGTGGAGATGATGGTGGTTGATGACTTGATGCTTTAAGTGACGAAAAGAATACTATAGAATCATTCTCAGGATGCAATGTGAGGAGGGCTGAATTTATGTGGAATTAAACAGGTTGTCAGTAGCCTTTCCTGCCTGAGGACCACTGGGACCATCATTCTTCCTCCTGGCATGCTGGAGTGCCCCCCTCCTTCTCTCTCCCTCTCTCTCTCTGTCTCTTTCTTTCTTTAGCTCTAACTTTTATGAATTGAATTATTACTTTTGAACCAGGTGTGGAGGCATGGACCTGTAATCCTAGCACTTGGGAAGTGGCTCATGGGAGTTTAGAGCTCTAGGAACCATGGATGTGGGGGTCCAGCATGTGGTAGTTGAGACACAAGCATGATGTCATATGCCTGTAATCTTAGCATTTGGGGATGGAGGAAGAATAGTCAGGAACTGAAGGCCATTTTCTGCTGTATGCAAATCACAGGCCAACGTGAGCTACACAAGACTTTCTGAAAACAACAAAATTCCTATTGTCCTCATCTCGGCTTGTGTGTTAAATCTTTAAAGATGACTACCTTTATCTTGTATTAGAACTAGAGCCTTCTTAGTATTTCTCATAGCAACCTGTTTTCAGTGTTTCTCGAGGTGGTCTGGAATTCACTGTAGTCTTGGCTAGCTTCAAATTTTTGATCTCCTGCGTCAGCCTCCTGAGTGCTAGGACTACCTATGTGTGTCACCATACCCAGCTTTATGACCCTGTTGTAGGAACTCAAATGATACCTTTATTTTTCTTTCTCCCACAGAGTAGTGCAGGGCTAGGCAGTCCAGGTGGGTACATTAGTCTTTTATTCATGGAGCACATGGACTCCTTTCTTCAGCCTCTGCCCAGGTTCCTTAAAAGCCCAGGCTAGAGTTTCAGCTTTCATTTAACAGCAGGAGGGAGTTGAGAAGGGAACATAGGTATCACTTCATGAGGGCATCACTTCGTGAGGGCACTCCCTTCAGGAACTTCCTTTGTAGCCTGTTCAAAGTTCCTTGGCCATTACGTAGTCTCACAGCCACACCTGCTATAAGGGGTAGAAAGAAAGCTATTGGACTGGAAGCCTTGGAACTTGGAATAACTTTTATATAAATGAAAAACAAGAAGACAACTCCAGTTATAGTCACCTTACAGATAAAAGCTACTGCTTAAACCCTGTCACCTCTAATAATCATTGCTCAGCCTGGGTAGTTTATGTGGCAGAAGCTGGTTATTTAACAGATTCTTATAAGCTATGGAGAAAACACTGGGTGAGATCATTATTTCAGCACAAAGCATCCACTAGATGGAGCCAAGTGCCTGGCTCATCTGTGAGTTCATCTCTCCACAGTCTAGGTGTTTCCTTTTACTTCTGTTTTTCTTAGGTTAAAATTACTAGCTAGAGGGTTGGAGAGATGGCTCAGCAGTTAGGAGGGTGCACCACGTCCTGAGTTTGGTTCGTAACACCCACATCCAGAAGCTCATAACCACTTTAAAATCCAGCTCTGCCCTTCTGTGCACATGCACACACAATTAAAAATAATACTAGTATGTGTATTTTTAAAAAAAAATTATTAGTTAGAGCCAGCGTGGTACAGACCTATAATCCCCACCCTTGGAATGCAGAGACCGGAAAATCACATATTTTCAAGTACAGCCCAGGCTATTGGTGAGCTCCAGGCTAGCTTGGGGTTACTTACTAGATTCTGTCTTTGAAATATTAACCAACCAAATAAAAAATTTTCTAGTTTACTGATTAGCTGCGAAAGGTACTCTCTAAAGCACTTAGTAAACCAAACGCCTCACAATTAATTACAGTTTTAAAGGAGTATATGGTTTGAGATATCCATTAACACTGTTGTGTTTTATATCTTCTCTCCCCCCCTTTAGAATCTATACCCCATTCACAGAAGACACTGAGACTGTGGGCCAAAGAGCCCTGCACTCAATTCTGAACGCTGCCATCATGATCAGTGTCATCGTTGTCATGACCATTCTCCTAGTGGTTCTTTATAAATACAGGTGCTACAAGGTGAGCATGAGATGCAGCTTTGCTTTCTGCCTTGACCTGATATTGTCTTTTCCTTTCTTAAACTTTGGTATCTTGTAAGAGGAAAAGTGTTAGCGTACTTTTTTAAAAACACTTTTATTTGCATTTCTTATATCTTTTTTCTCCCTACTCCACCCCAATCCCTTTCAACACTCCAACACCAGGTAGGAGAGAGAAGGGGTTAGTGGAGAGGGGTGCAGTTCTCTTAGCTGCTTCCTGCCAGTTAGGGTCTTCAGGTTCCTTGGAGCCAGTCCAATCCAATCAGGAGGTCTCCAACTTCCTGTCTCACAACAGCAATCAGGAGCAGCATGGGGGAAGCAGGAGCAGCCTGTTCTTTCTCAGAGCTCACACTCTCTGGGCTCTGGCATTTGTTCTCTCTCCAGAGTCCTCAGATTTAAACCATCTGTAGCTGGCAAGGAACTCCTCTCAGAGCCCATATGAGGCAGATAGTCTGTGTGGACGTGTGAATCAGTCCACATTCCACACCTGGGACCAAAATAAAAACATGTTTATATCCACAACAAGAGAGAGAGAGCACGCACGTGTGCATATGCATGGTATGTGTGGGGAGTGAGGGAAGGAGAAAGAGAAACAGTGTGTCTGTATGGGGGAGAGAGAGAGAGAGAAAGAGAGAGTGTGTGTGTGTGTGTGTGTGTGTGTGTGTGTGTGTGTGTGTGTGTGAAGAAAAAGAGTGTATGTGTGTTGGGGGAGAGAAAGGTGTGTGTGCGCGTGTGCATGAGTGCACCTGCCAGAGTGCATGTATGTATGTAGGCGTGTATGTGCCAAAAATCATGTGCAGTTGAGAGGACAACTTTGTGGAATGGATTTTCTCCTTCCATCCTTACTTGGGTTCTAGATAGTGAGTGTCCAAACCTGCACACTCTTGCATTCACATTCTGAGCTGCCTCACAGCCTTGTTTTATTATGTGCTTGACTTGGTCTAGTAAAGAAGAAAGTGTCTTATATTTTGGGTCTAATTTTTGGTTGTTTTCCTTTCATTCTGGAGCATGTTAAAAGTATCAAGAGACATAAATGGGGAACAAATGCTTTCTTGCAGGATCATGTGGTTTCAATATTTCAATTTAGAGTGTGCCTGGGGCACTACAAAGGCTTTGTGTATATCATCATTGACAAATAGTGCTGTAGGATTTAGGTGTCCCATAAAGCCACCTTCAGATGCTGTGCTGAACTCATTAGTGACTGACCAGCTTGACAACTGCCAGCACCGTTTGTGTGGTCTCTCTTGGAGCAGCACTGCTTCTTGCCTTGGGCACTGGGCACAGGGAGAAGGAACAGCAAATATGCAGCCCCATCCTCCCAGCCTCTCCTCTCTTCTTTCTCTCAGTAAGTGACTGTCTCCTGAATTCTGGCCTCCTAGCACATGCTTCAGACTCAAACCTTAGAAAATCAACCAATTATCACAAGTCATGGGCCTTTAAAGTCATTCTCAGATAATAGGAATAATAATGTAACTCTCCAGATAGTCTGCATTGTTTCCTCCTAGATGTTTCTGTGTGTGTGTGTTTGTTTTTATTGTTGTTGTTTTTTAAGACAGGGTTTCTTTCTGTAGTCCTGGCTGCCTTGGAACTTGCTCTGTAGACCAGGCTGGCCTCAACCTCACAGATACCCACCTGCCTCTGCCTCCTGAGTGCTGGGATTGGAATCATGCTGCACCACTGCCTGGCTGGCTTGTCCTTTTATAACATTTACTTTGGCATAAATGCTTAGGAAATATTCGTGGGTATCTAATATTTGGCTCAGTGAGTATAATTTATGTCTTCTGAGTTTCTCGTGGACATTTAAGTGGTTTCTACTTACTACATATATAGAATTTGTTCAGGTATTTCCTCAGGGTAAAGTCCTATACTTAATTTTTTTTTTCTGGGGCAAAAATTACCTACAAGTTTTTAACTCTTAGTGTGCAAGATTAATTTTTTGTAGTGTTCTGTTTAGGTTTATTTGTTTTGTGTGTGTGAGTACTTTGTTATATTTGTATGTGTCTCAGGAGGTCAGGAGAAGGTGTTGTGGTCCCTACAACTGGAGTTAAAGATGGTTCTCAACCACCATGTGGGTGCTAGGATTTGAACTTGGGACCTATGCAAGAACCCAAGCAGGTTACCTGCTGAGCCATCTGGTTTTCTTTTGAAGATTTATTTGATGTTTGTGTGTACATGTGTGTCTGCCACATGTGTAGTAGGCCAGAGAAGGCCAGAGGTAGAGGAAGGTGAGCTGCCTGCAGTGGAGGCTGGAAAGCAGAGTGCTGAGGACTTGTAACCACTAAGCCATCTCTAGCCCACTGAATTTTTTTTTCAAAAAGATTTTACAGTTTGTATTGAACACCAATAGGGAGTGAGAATATCTGCCTTAACCTGCCTTCATCAGCATTGATTTTTTTTTTTTTAAATACCCTTAACTAAGCCAAATGTGGTGGCACATACGTACCGTTGTTAGAGACAGGAAGATCTTTGTGAGTTTGAGGCCAGCCTGTTCTACATACAAGTTGTAGACTAGACAGGGCCGCATGGTTGAGACCCTGTTCTAAAATAAAATGTGTGTATGTACACACACATGTGCTCAAATGCACACATTTATAGGGTAAAAGTCAGGTGACTGCCAATCAAGATAAACTCCTTTTCAATTCCTACAGCTCTAAGCTCTTGTCTAAGTCGCACTCTAACCTCTGAGTGTGTGGTGGTGTTAACCTGAGATGTAACTATCGTGAGCTGACATTTTATGGAGACCATTGAAGAGGGAAAGTGCCCATAGTGGTGACAGGCCATCCACACTCAGAAACTGAAGCACAGGAGTAAGCCCTCCCCTTCCGTGAATATTCTAGTCTTTTGTTTGGTTGGTTTGGTTTTTCGAGACATGGTTTCTTTGTGCAGACCTGACTGTCTTAGAACTCACTCAGTAGACCAGGCTGCCCCTGAACTCACAGAGATCCTCCTGCCTCTGCCCCTGAAGTGCTGGGATTAAAGATGTGCACCACTACCTGGAGAATATTCTGTTTTTGTTTTTAAGATTAATGTATTTATTATGTATACAGTGTTCTGCCTACACACCAGAAGAGGGCACAAGATCTCAATATAGATGGTTGTGAGCCACCATGTGGTTGCTGGGAATTGAACTCAGGACCTCTGGAAGAACAGTCAGTGCTCTTCACCTCTGAGCCATCTCTCTAGCCCGAATATTCTGTTCTTAAGTGGTTTTCTCTGCCCTTCTCACTGCTGGCTGTGTGTTTGTCTGCATGCCAGTGCTTACCTGCCAGTCCTTTCTTGGCCTTAGTGGACACGTTCTGGAGCTCCACTGGTTACAGAACGGGCTTGTTCTTTTGCTTCCTTTTCAGATTTTATTAGGCAGAATTCTGCCTTCTCCCAGGTTTGTTGTCCCCACTCCCAGAGTTCCTGCTTTTCTTTTTCAAAATTATCTTTGTGCTACATATAGAACATTGTATTTTCTGAGGGTTTTTTTTTTTTCTTCTTCTGATCTTGGAAAATTATTTAGTTTCTGTATTTTTACATTTTCACATGTAGAAAAGAAACCACCATCTGTGAACTACCTCTGCTTCTCTGTTTTAAGTTTTCCACGCACTGATCTATTGATGACACTGTGGTGACTATATAGATTACACGCATCTGCTTTGTTTCACTGACCATCTCATAAGCAGTGTGTATGCAGGCCCCCTGTTTTCCCTGCTTTACAGATGGAGCAGGATAACAGTTGCTGTGAGTCAGTTTTGGAATTTGAGTCCAGATTTTGGCCTTGATTGACTCACAGCCATTATGTAAAAATCCTTCTGAATTAGTACTCAAGTCCTACAAGCCTTGCCTTCTCTTTCTGTGCCTCGTGAAAACCTCTGTGCCTCTGTGCTTGATAGCATTTCCCTGGATATAACTGCTACCTTTTTAGAATTTAATTTTTCTTGCCATTGGCTTGTTAATCTGCTTTCTGGCTTTTGTTACTTTCCTTCTTTGCAGTTTTCCCTAAAGCTCATCAACCAGTCTCAGGCATTGGAGTTTTCCCTCTCCCTTTCGTCTTAGAAAACCATATTTAGGTCTGCAGAAATGGTTCATCAGTGGGAGCACTGGCTGCATTTGCAGAGGATGTGCATTCATTTCCCTGCACCCACATTCTGCCTCCTAATCATCCTTAACTGGTTCCGTGAGATTCAACCACATCTTTGGGCTCCCGGGGCACCAGGCACACATACGGGGCACTTACTGTACACACGTCATGCAGGGGAACATGCAGAAGGTAAAAAGAAATCTTTAAAAGAGAGAATCATTTAATCCCAGGCTTAGTTTTGTACTCTCAGATACAACTTTAAAGCATTTTTAAATTATGCTTATTTAGTGTCTGTATGTGTGTGTATGTATGTAATGTATGTATGTAGGCGTGTATGTGCCATGGATCATATATAGAAGTTAGAGGTCAGTTTGCAAGAGTCAGTTCTGTTCTATCATTTTGTGTGATAGGTTTTTCCCACACACACATCTGCTCACCCCAAAGAGGGAACATGTAACGTGCCAAAGTAATAATTAAGCCAATGTCCAACTTAGCGAAGTGGTGACTTTTTATTGGGATCACCAACAGGGGTATACTGAGGAGCAGGGATGAGTCGAAACCAGCTGTGTCACTGAAAAGGCCACTCCGGCATAGGTGATGATTCTGAAGGCTACCCCCTGGAGCTCCCTGCACAGCCTGTGGGCAGCTCCCCAGACACCTTTCTTTCTTCCCTTGGCCCAGTCAGAATCTCTACCCCAAGCAGTTGTTTGCCCTTTTGTATATTGTTGGAGAGCAGCCCTCAAGAATCATGTAAGTTTCTGTTCTCTCAGATATGTGGCCTTTGATTTATCTTTTGTGGTTCAGCATCTACCTCTTAAAGGGAATGTCTCAAGTGGGGGAAAGTAAATGCTACATGAGAGGATCTAACTCAATTGTCATGCTTGGCAGCAAGTGCCAGCTAAGCTATCTCGCTGTCCCAAACACAACTTTAATTCTGTACTTTCAGCCCAGAAGTCATGGTTTGTTGGTTGTTTTTTATACAAAGCAGTTCTACTTGGATATCTGCAAACACATATTCGCCATCCCCTTATCCTCAGCAGGTCTGCTTTGCTAGCTTTCAATGTTGCCTGTGTTCATCTGTTGTCCTCTTTCTCACTAATCACTTCTGCAAGTTCCTCCAGGCCAGCAGTCCCTCGGCCAGCCCTTTCTACTCCCTTAGCTTGAGTTCATATACCACAAGAACAAAGAGACTCCTGTGTCTTGGGGTTTTTATTGGTTTTGTTTTGTTTTTGAGATTGGACCTTACTGAGTATACTGGGTGTCCTAGAGATCACTATGTAGACCAGGCTAGCCTCAGGCTCTCATGGATTAAAGGCCATGCTCCACCATGCCTGACCTATTTTATATAAAAGTTTTAATGCTCCCTCTCATCACCTCTTTCATAAGTTAATGGTATATTTTGAACTTCTTTCCATCCTATGTGGTTTGTTAATATTGTTACTTAAAATCCAGTAATTATGTTTTTCATTTCTGTAATTTATATTTGGCTGTTTTAAAATGTTAAGTCATTTTGGATATAGTTTTTTGTCCATAAGTAAATATTTTCTATTATTTTTCTGTCTTATGTTCAGCAATGCTAATATCTGAAGTTTTAGGGAAGGATAGTTCTGTTGACTTTTACTCATGGTGACTTGTACCTTGAGTAAGTGATTTCTGATCATTTTGAATTTAGACTTATATCTTTGGAAATTTCGTTAGCGTGCCATTGCATGCATCTCAAGTGAGCAGTGAAGACGGGCACATGCCAAAAGCTGCTGTGACTCTCATACCACCTGACATCATTTCCTCTTTCCATTAAAAAATATTTAGGAAAAAGAGTGCTTCTAAGAATTTCTCCTGCCAGGTGCAATGGCACACATCTGTAATCCTAGCACCCAGGGAGGCAGAGACAGGCAGATCTCTGAGTTCAAGGCCAACCTGGTCTACCAAGAGAGTTCAGGACAACCAAAGCTACACAGAGAAACCCTGTCTCGGGGGAAGAGAGAGAAAGAGAGAATGAATTTCTCTTTTTGTTACTTCAAATTGTATTTGAGACCGTATTCAAGTATTAGGATTAATGTCTTCTAGAAAGAAAACTTAGAGAAACTGTCTGCTGTGTTTTTATAAATACAGAGAGATGGGTTCATTGTTTTCTGGGTTAGCACATAAAATCAGTCTATTGGTGTGGAATGAGAGATATTTCTCAGTGGTGCCGGCCTGCTTTTCTTAGCTGCCCTGTCTGAGAAGCGGGGCTGCGCAGACGTGTGCACACCCTGTGAGTGGTGTTCAGCATCTTCTCTTCCGTCCCTGCTCCACAGTTTTGTCCTCTCTGTCTAGTCTTGGCATTGTCTCCCCACTGCTGCACCAGCTTGCTTGACGACTTGTCTCTCCGGAGGTTAGGGCACAGATGAGAATGGGATGTATGTGTTGAGTCTTTTTTTAATGTCCTTTCTTGTTTTGCTATCAAGGTAATGCTGAATTCATAGAATGTTCCCTTCTGGTCTCTTTTCTTCATTAAAGACTAAGAATAGTAAAAAGTACATGTTTTCTTGCTATTTATATCTATTGGGTCTTCTTCACGAAAACTGAGTTTTTTTCTAGTATTCATATGCTGAGTAATTTGGGTTATATTTTGGACACTTTGTTTTCAATTTTTTAAAACTTTCAGTGGGGCTGGAAAAATGGCTCAGCAATTAAGAGCATTGGATGCTCTTCTAGAGGACCCAGGCTTAATTCCTAGTACCCACATAGTAGCTCACAACAATTTGTAACTTTAGTTCCAGGGGATCAGATGCCCTCTTCCGGCTTCTGAAGCAGGCACCAAGAACATACATATTGCATAGTCATACTTGCAGACAAAACACACAGACACAAAATAAAAATGAGTAATAAAATCTTTAAAAATTTTAAAGTATTTTGTTTGTTACTGTTTGTGTGTGTGTGTGTGTGTGTGTGTGTGTGTGTATTTGTACATGCATGCCCAATCTACATAGAGAGTTCAGGCCAGGTAGATTTTCATAGTGAAACTCTGTCTCAAAAACAACAACAAAAAAGGAGAGGCTGGAGAGACGGCTTAGCAGTTAAAAGCATTGTTTGCCCTTCCAAAGACTTGAGTTCAATTCCCAGCACCCACACCGAGGCTCATAACTGTCTTTTAACTCCATTTCATCTGAATTTGATAGCCTGGCCTCTGCCACTATCAGACACACACACGATGCACAAATATATATGTGTAGGCAAAACACCCATACACATAGTATAATTTTTTAAAAAAGAAAAAGAGTCATGGTCCCATGGGCTTCCTGGGAGATGGACCCAGGAGCTCCATGAACTCATGAATAGCTTCAAGATGTGATTTCTGATTTCTTGGGGCTGTTCTTCTTCTTCTTTTTTTTTTTTTTTTTTTTTTTTTTTTTTTTTTTTTGTTCCCCCAACCAGAGACTGAGACTGTTTTCCTGTTACTGGGGCCAGAATTTGGAGGAGAAGAGAAATGAGGCAAGACTCGTCTCTTGCCGGGGCTCCCATCAGAGTGAAGGCTCTGTTCTCTGTAAATGCAGGGCTCCACCCGCCTCTTTCTACCACTTAGGGCTGGCTGGTGGCTGGCTCTAAGAGGATGGGAAAAGGGAGAGGGCTGGATACAAACATTCCAGACATTTTTACATTTAGCATAATTAAAAGATGAACAGAACTGAGGCAGATATGTTAAGATCAGGTCAGGTGACAGAATAAGCACATTCCATGCTTGTTCATTTGTGTTATTTTTAATGTTCCAGTCTTAGGAAGCACAGCCAGCTCTATACAAGCATACTGTTTACTTTGACTTCTAGTATG
Source organism: Psammomys obesus (assembly GCF_907164565.1). Lineage (NCBI taxonomy): Eukaryota > Metazoa > Chordata > Mammalia > Rodentia > Muridae > Psammomys > Psammomys obesus. The sequence continues at coordinate 26,133,013 of NW_026596134.1, read as the reverse complement.
AAGTAGAACGAGCTTTTGAGCCAGACATTCAGAAGCTTGCTGGGACCTGTTTAGAAATAAACCCTGAGGCTATCTTGTATCAGTAAATTGTACGGTGTCTGCAAGAGGCCAGAAAACAAAATGAAACCAAAAAAAAAATCCCAAAACCTTACAGGGCTAGACACAGAACATGCAGTTGACCATGGCACATCTTTTGTGAGAGATGAACTGTAACTTTAAAGTCATGAGATTTCTAGCCTGGATAGCTTAAGTATAGAAAGTACTCACAGCTGGGAGCAGGGCATGTGACTTTCAGAGCCTTTACAAAAGAGAGGGTGCCTAAGCCTGGAGCTTTAAGAGAAGACAAGGCTTGGTTGCCATTGATTTGTCAGGGTAGGGTGCTTCTCAGTCATCAGGAAAGGCTTTGACAGTCAGAGGTGACCACTTTACAGCCTTGTTACAGGCAAATTGCGATGTAAAGACTGGAACAAACATCCTAGTGAAATACCTAACCAGAGAAGTTAGGAAGTATGGGTGGCTAATAAACAGGTGTGTGTCTGTGTGTATGTGTGTTTCCTTGGTAATGAAAATATAAAATATCAGATCAACATATTTGGTACAATGATGTGATAAAGATTAAACCAGCCCTTTTTTGAAGTAATAGTAGTAATAGTGTGTATTAATAATCAAGTAATTAGGAAAACTTTGTACACTTTAATTAAGTTTAAATAATTAATTTTTAAAAATTAGTTTCTGTGAAAGAATTGAAAATCCAGAAAGAAAAATATATACCAGGGCATTAATAGAAATAGTAATTGGCTGAGGAGAGAGAAATATCAAATGTATGCAGATGTAAATAATACAGATTGCATATGTAGGGAAAGGTTAAATTGTAGGTTCATACCTGTGAGTAGACTATTACTTACAAATACTCTAAAGGTGCTTGGTGCGACCTGTGACAGTGTCTATAATAAGATGGAGGCTCGCTGGCAATTGTTATATATCCCTGTGACGCCCGGGTCGAGGAAGGAGGGTTGTGAATCTGTGGTCGTTCTAGGCTAGATAGTCAGATCCAGCCCCCTTCCTAAGCCAGATTGTTTTGTTTTGTTTTGTTTTGAGCATAAAAAGCATAAATACTAAGCTGTATACTGCTTGGTTTGAATTTTGTTAAAAGGCTTTTACACATGCCGACACTTGTAGATAAAAATTGTGTGAAAAGAAGCTTTCTTTCGGGCTGGAGAGATGGTTCAGTGGTTAAGAGCACTGGCTAGTCTTCCGGAGGTCTCAAGTTCAGTTCCCAGCGCCCACATGGTGGCTAGTGATGATCTATAATGTGATCTGATGCCTTCTTCTGGCATGCAGGTGTACCTGCAGATAGGAGCACTCATATACATAAAATAACTAAGTAAATGTTTAAAAAACTTTTCTTTTAGTATTTTCATGTTTTCTAAATTCTTTGATTCTTTGAATTTCTTAGTATTTGTCGCTTGCTTTTTTTTTTTTTTTTTATTCCTGAAGTACTAGAAATTGAACCCAGGACTCCCCTGCCTGTTAGACAAGGACTCTACAATGACTTATAAACCAGCATAATTTGGGTCAGAAATTTTAAAGAATTTCAAGAATGTGTATGAGCAGGAATTTTTAAACAGCTTTATTGATGCTTTATAACTAATGTGTATGTTTGCGTGTCTGTGTAGGTGCCAGCATATGAGTACAGGTGCCTGTGGAGGCCAGAAGTTTCAGATCTCCCAGGTTTCAGATTTGTCCAGTGTGGGTACTGGAAACCTAATCTGGGCTCTCAAGAAGAGCAGTAAATGCTCTTAACCACTGAGCCATCTTTCCAGCCCCTTTATTGCTCTTTTTTGTCCATCTTTTTTCTTTCCATTTATGGGCTAGAGTAAATAATAGAAATTATCTTTTTTGTGAATGCCAACTGTTGTCTTTTGTTTATTTTAGGAAAGAATTTTTAAAAATATGTTAGCTGTTTCTAAATGTGTATTATATATATACATATATACGTCTTTATGATGTTTATGTTTGAGACTCAGACTAGTACCCAAGGTTTCAGTACAACTATTCACTGATCCCAAAGCTTCATTGGCTCTTTCATTTAAAAGTAGAACATGTAGCGATGGCTCAGAGGTTAAAATGACTGGCTGCTTTTCCAAAGGTTCAGTTCCCAGCAACCGCTGGTGGTGCATAACCATCTATAATGAGATCTGGTGCCCTCTTCTGGTATGCAGGTGTACATGCAGACAGAACGTTGTGTACTTAATAAATAAAAGTAGAACGTGGAAGCTGGTCAGTGGTGTCACATGCCTTTAATCCCAGTATTCAGGAGGTAGAGGCAGATCTCTCTGAGTTGGAGGACAGCCAGGACTACACAGAGAAATCCTGTCTCAAAAACAAAATAAAACAAAAACAATCAGATTAACAAAAAATAGAACATGACACGGGATAGAATCCAGTAATAGAGCAACTACCAGCATCTGTAAGGCCATGGTTCGATCCCAGGCACTTCAAAGAGGGGAAAGTGGAACATTAGCGTAGGCCCTGTTTCTGATGTTAAGAGCTTCCTTGTTTATTTAGGAGGAATCTGTGGAATCTGCTGGTTATATTTGAACTGTCTCTTTTCTAGGTCATTCATGCCTGGCTTATTGTTTCATCTCTATTGTTGCTGTTCTTTTTTTCATTCATTTACTTGGGGTAAGTAAAACAGTTTTTTTGGTCTCTTTTCATTAACTCTGGCACCCATCACTGCCCTTAGAGCCATGTATCTTGTTGACAAATTATTCTTTAAGTAGTCATTTTTCCATATACTATGTCTTGACTGTATATAAAAGATGAGTTAGTACTGATAGGGGTATTGTCTTTTATTTAATTTATTATTATTTGTATGTATATGAATACAGTCACCCATAGGAAGGTCAGAGGACAACTTTTAGCAGTCTGTTTTCTCCTTCCACCCTGGGTTCGTGGATCAAATTCAGGTAGTCAAGCTTGCCAGGCAACTGCATTTGCCCATTGAGTCATCATACTGGCCAAGTAGAGAAGTTATATACATACATACATACATACATACATACATACATACATACATACACGCACACGTACATATATGTGTGGATATATACAAGTATGTATGTAAGTACACCGATTCATTTTATAAGGCTGGGACCACCTGCCACAGTATACATGTGGTAGTCCAGAGGACAACTTGGGGGTGTCGTTTCTTGCTTTCCACCACACGGATCCTGGGAATAGAATCCCAGCCATTAGTCTTCATGGCAAGCATCTGTATGCACGGAGTTATCCCAGCAGCCCAGCAGCAGGGATTCTTTGTTTCTTGTTTGCAATAAGTAGAAGTGTAAGGATTCATGGCTGGGGCTGTAGAGATGGCTCAGCACTGGCTGTTCTGGAGAGGACCTGGGCTTGGTCCCCAGCATCCACATCTCACAGTCATCTGTAACCCAGTTCAGGGGGATCCTCTTGTCTTCTTCCAGCTTCCTCGGGCACCAGCTCCACATACCATACATACATGCAGACAAAAAAATTCATACACATAAATAAATTTTGAACAATTAAAAAGAAAAAGGCTGTGATAGAACTATGTGTAATACTATCATTTGTATCTAATAAGAATGCATATGTTTGTGGGGCTGGGGATGTAGCTCAGTTTGTGTACATAAAGCCATGGGTTCCATCCGCAGCATTACATAAACCTGGCATACAGGCAGGAGGATCAGAAGTTCAAGGTCTTCTTTTGTTGCTGATTGAGGGCAAGCCCATCTTTCAACCCTGTGTAGGGGGCAGGGAGTATGTATCAGATAGACTCCATGGAAGGATAACATAAAGTGGATAATACAGTATTGTTTTCCCTGGAGAGAACAACTATGGGGCAGAAAGGAGGGAAACTTGTTACATATCTTTATATGAATCTATGCATACTTGCTTAAACTATTGAGGATAGTTTCATTTTAGGATACCTGAAACGCTTAGTGTAATATACATTGCCACCTCATTCAGAAATTTTAACATTTTGCTTTATTTTGTAATTTAAAAATAGAAAAATTGTCTTCCTGGATAGTCCCCATGGTCCACAGTTTGTGCTTAAATATATTCTTTGTCTTTATCTGCTTAGGATGTCATTCATAGTTAACAATCTCTTAGATGATAGATTTTGTTTTCCAGAAGTTAAAATAGTAGGGTTTTGTTGTTGTTGTTTTATGTAAAAAATTTAAGCAGGATCTGGGGAGGTGGCTTAGGCATCAGTGTTTGCATGAGGGCCTGAGTTTGGATACCCAAACCCCACACAGAAGCTGGGTGCAGTGGCAAGCTCCTATAAACCCCAGCAATGGGTCCCAGAAACTTACTGGCCAGGCAAGCTAGCCAAAGCAACAAGCATCAAATCTATTGAGAGATGTTGTCTCAAACAATAAGGCAAGTGTCACCTTGAGATCTCTACGTGTGCCTTTATAGGCAGGCTCACCCACAACAGCACACACTGAATGCTAAGCAGTGGGCTAGGAGTGTAAGTCCATGGTGGACACGTGCTCACTGTGCACGAGGCCTTGTGTGCCATCTCAGCAACACATAGACACTCTAATTTTTAAGCTGAGAGTGGTAGCCTGTGTCCTTTAATCCCAGCACTCGGGAGGCAAAGGCTCCCTGATCTCTGTCTCCAAAAGAAACAAAAACAAAAGCCTAAGTCCTGTCATTCTTTTAGGGATTAATAGATAAATCTCCAGTTCCCTTCTTAGACACTGTTCTCATCTGTGAGGATTGTGTTTGTTTCTGTAGCAACAGCACATCAAACTATATTCTCTCTCTCTCTCTCTCTCTCTCTGTGTGTGTGTGTGTGTGTGTGTGTAAAATTTGTGTTTCATAATGGATGATACCTTAAATTTCATTATGAGAATAGCATCAGCTGGTTGGTGGTGGCTCACACCTTTAATCCCAGCACTCAGGGAGGCAGAGGCAGGTAGATCACTGTGAGTTCGAGGCTAGATTGGTCTGCAAAGCAAGTTCCAGAATAACTAAGACTACACAGAAAAACCCTATCTCAAAAAATAAAAAACAAAAACAAATTAGTACATTTTTTTTCTAGTTTCAGATACCTTAGGATTTCTTAAAATACAGTATGGTATTGTAGGTGATATGATTTACTTTTTTTAGTTTTGTTTTTATTTTTACAGCTATGACCTATGATACTATTTTTTTCATTAATGCGAATAATGTAGTACCTGTTAAAATAAGTTCTATTTGAAGAAAATGATTTTTAAGAAAAAGATGTTACAGCATAGGCCATAGTAAAAACAAATATGGGATTTGAATATTTAATATTTCAGAATCTTAGTGTCAAGCAATGTCTTCATGAAATTTGTTGCACAGAAGTCACGTCAGATCCTTGTTTGGTTTTCCTCAGGGAAGTATTTAAGACCTACAATGTTGCTGTGGACTACATTACAGTTGCACTCCTGATCTGGAATTTCGGTGTGGTGGGGATGATTGCCATTCACTGGAAAGGCCCCCTTCGACTGCAGCAGGCGTATCTCATTATGATCAGTGCTCTCATGGCCCTGGTATTTATCAAGTACCTCCCTGAGTGGACCGCATGGCTCATCTTGGCTGTGATTTCAGTATATGGTAAAACTCAAGACTGACACTTTGTTCATCACAGAAATCCTCACTGGTGTGTTCTCCTTCCTCTTCTAGTTCTCTTGACTTAAGGAAACTCTTAATTATGGGTTATTTCCCATAGCTCTCCAGGGCTTTTTCCTCTTACAGTGCTAAGGATTGTACCTGGAACTAGTTGGTGCTAGGCAAGTGCTGTGCGTGTGCCCCATCTTTAGCCCTAGGAGTGAGGACTTGTAAAATGTTTATTACAGCTTCCAGTTTAAGTCTGAGCTGGGTTGATGGGAGGAGCCATAGTTTTGCTGATCAGAAGACTTGGATTCAAAACTCCTCTTAGCATGTGCGGCCCTGGCTTTAGTCCCCAGACCACAGTGAACAAAAGCAAAATAATGTCTATACCAGTGGTTTTCTTAAGCTTTGATTTCCTTGTAGGGTGGGAACAAGTCTCTGGGATTGTAAGAGTTCAGTGAATTAAGTAGAAACTGAGAAGTGCTAGCGGAATGCCTAACACATGTAAATGTTCAGGTCGTTTTTCAATTTTATTATTTTGGGGGTGAAGAGCATGTGTCCTGCATGAGTTGTAGAGGTCAGATAACTCCTTCAGGAATTGGTGCTCTTCTCCCTTCATGTGGGTCCTGGGAACTGAATGACTCAGATTGGCAGGTGTGGTGGCAGGCACCTCACTGCCCAATTACTTTTTTTCTTTCAAATTTTTATTTGTTGTGTATGGGTGTTTTGCCTGTAAGTATGTCTGTCCACAACTTGCCTGCCTTGTTCTGCAGAGGCTAGAGGAAGCTATTGTATTTTCTGGAACTGGACTTGCATCCAGTTGTGAGCTGCCATGTGGGTCCTGGGAACTGAACCCAGGTCCTCTAGAAAGAAGAGCAGCCAGTGTTCCTTATAACTGAGCCACCTCTCAGCCCCTCCTCAATTCATTTTTTAAAATGTATTTAATTTTTATTTTATGTGCGTTAGTGTGAAGGTGTCAGATCCCTTGGAATTGGCATTACAGACAGTTGTGAGCTGCCATGTGGGTGCTGGGAATTGAACCTGGGTCCACTTGGAAGAGCAGATGGCGCTCTTAACCACTGAGCCATCTCTCTAGCTCCCTTCCTCATTTCATTTTTAAGATCAAAATCAACAAGCAACTTCAGTAGAATCATTCCTTTAAAGATTGACTGTGTCCTGATGTGGTGTGCACACTCGTGATCTCACACTTGGGAGGTAGAGGCAGGGGACCAGGAGTTTAGAATCATAGCTAACAAAGTAAGCCTGAGACCAGCCTGGGCCACTTTAAACCTTTTTCAAAAACAAAACAATTAAATAAGTAGTGAACTATTAAGGATAGTGATAGCCACTTGTAATCTCAACACTTGGGAGATGAAGGCAGGAGAATTAAAAATCAGCCCAGGCCATGTTTTGAGAGCCTGTCTGGAAGAAAAAAAGTTCTGAGGATGAGGTTTACATCTGCAAAATAAGCCCAACACCTGTTTATTTATTGTATGTGAAGTCAAGTTTACAGAAAGACCTGTGGATAGAGCCCACAACTGCATAAAAGTCCTCAATAAAAACCTGTCACTTCAGCCAAATGGTGATGGTGCACACATTTAATCCTAGCACTCAACAGGCAGAGGCAGGTGGGTATCTGAGAGTTCAAGGCCAGTTTGGTGTACAAAGGAAGTTCCAGGACACCCAGGGCTACCCAGAGAAACCCTGTCTCCAACAAAACAAAATTAAACTTAAAAAATTGTAAACGTACTTTTTAACAACTGCTGTGACACGGGTCCTGAAAAGTTGCAATAATACTGTAGCCATGAGTAACGGGACTGACGAGCTTTATCCTCCAGCTCTTGCCGTGAAAGCCAAAAAATCCTTGTCAGTAGCCAGCATTTTAAAGAGCATGTTCCTTCAGCACTGTTGAGATTCTGGAAGTCTGTGGTGACCCATAACCAGAAACTGTCATCTCCCTTTAATTGACGGAGAAAAGCCCGTGGAAATAAAACTGAACCAGTTCTGTTATATACTTGAGCAAATAGTCAGGGTTAGAAAAATCATACTCCGTGCCCCATCTTCATGGCAACTTCATATTATTGATGAGGTTTTATAAATCCACCATCTGTCTCTGCATAGCTGAGATTAGGAATGCCAGTTCTGGCCGTAGCTCCGCTGGTAAAGGCACTTAACCACCAAGCCTGACAACCTGAGACCCCAGAGCCACATGCTGGTGGGAGAGAGCCAGTCCCTGCACGCGCACACACCCGTGCGGGCAAGCACAGTGAATCATGTACTTTCAATTGCCGGCCCGGAGTGTCAGTGAGGTAGCTACCACAGGTTTTTTTGTTGCAAAGAGGCTTGAAGGTTAGAGAGGTAAATTACTTTCCTAGCACGTGTGACTTGGTGTGGAATCTGAATTCCAAGCCCATGTTATTCTCTCCATGACCCTCAGCCCTCTGCTCACCGCACAGGGGAGCCCTGTCCAGAGCCTCACGACTTCTCAGTAGAGAAGAGCTGTGCACCGTGTTTACACCGTGTCTCCACTCTGTCTTACAGTGTCTTAAGGTGTTTTGTCAGAAGTGTTCTGAAGCCTTTTAAGTAAATTAATTTTTATTCCTTTTAATTGCCCTAAAAATAACCGAATCTATTCATTGCAAGATTCTATAAAGGGAAACATGTCATAAAACCAAAATAGTTACAGGATGTGGGAGCTTTAAAGCAGCTGAAGATCTCATTAGTTGCAAGTACAGAAAATTTCCTTCTCTCACTTGAGCAAATGTAAATGGGGAGAGGAGACTTGCTGCTGCATAGTTCTTACTGTCCCACAGAGACATGACCGTTTGAGTGACGACGATGTCAGCTGTCAGTTTCCATTTACAGTTTAGCTGTGCCTGTTGGAGAGTTTTAAGTGTTGGAGGCTATTTTCTGGGATTCTATAGCACAGAAAATGTAAGAGAAATTGTAGCTCATGGAAAAAAAAAAATGGTGTCAGAATCAGACATAGTTTAGGCATATTGCTTCTTCTCTGAGCTGCTGTTTTGTAAAATATGTCTGTTTTTAGTGCCACGTATGTCCTGAGACCTAATTATGTGTGAAGTACTTTATTTGACTGAAAACAGGAAATATGAACTTTGTCATGCACAGAGCAACTGTTGTATTTATGCAAGTTTCTTAACAATGCGTGCCTGCTTTGTGGTGCTGGGGACTGAGCACGGCCCCGCACGCTGCACCCCGGTTCTGCATTATCGGTAAAGAAAGGGTGCTCTCCTCCACTCTACTTTGATATTTTGAAATTTTTGACATTTTGAATAAAGTGTTTATTTGTAATTTATGGGTGAAAATTTTAAAAATAATTCCCTCCCATTTCTGCTTGTCACACATTGAGACCTGTTCTAGAATAGTTGTCTTGCTGTCTCTCTGCCTCTTTCCTTCAAACTGAGAAGACTGGTGTCTAGACCCAAGTAATCACACAGTAGACTGAGCACACAGCAGTGAGGCCAAAGTGTAATTTGCACAGGTCTTTTATGTCTGTTTAGGTTGCTTTTCTCTTACTTGCTTAACTGCAAGTATTTTCATATTTACCCAACATATTTTTGCAAAAATATATTAAATGCCTGTCTCCTTAGTTAAGTCCTCCCTGCATATATTCATTAACACATTTTAGTCAGCCTATTTTATTGGGTGTCTTTCTTTTTCTTTTTCTAGATTTGGTGGCTGTTTTATGCCCCAAAGGTCCACTTCGTATGCTGGTTGAAACAGCTCAGGAAAGAAATGAGACTCTCTTTCCAGCTCTTATCTATTCCTGTAAGTATGCTAGAATGCTGTTTTAGTGCGTTCAGTTTTAAGGTCAGAAATCAGAAGAGAGCATTGAATCCCTGGAACTGGATTTATAGATGGTTATGAGCCACCAGGTGGGTGCTGGGAACCAAACCTGGGTCCTCTACAAGAGCAGCCAGTACATTCATGATTCTTAACCCCTAAACCATCTTTCCAACTCCAGTGCCTTGTGTTTTATAGTTGTTTTTTTAACCTGCAATCTTTTAACGTTGTAATCCTCATTTACTTCTTATTGCTTAACCCTTGAGACGACCTCACGAAGACTGTGGTTTCTGTAGAGAAATAATGGCCTCTTGCTTGCTAGGGCTTTGAGTATTCACCTGCAGGTTCTTCTTTCTCAACAGCAACAATGGTGTGGTTGGTGAATATGGCTGAAGGAGACCCAGAAGCCCAAAGAAGGGTACCCAACAACCCCAAATATAACACACAAAGTAGGTGACACTCGTTTGTAAATGCCCTAGTTTTATGGGTTCGTTGTCATTTGTCGATAAGTAGTTGAAGTTATGAGGTGGTAATTTCAACCTTCTCTTTGGTCACACTCCCCTGCTGGAGCTCAGGCCAGAGGACTTGGCTGTCATTTGAGAAGCCATGTATGTAGGGGGACATGTGACAATGAAGGCTGTCATAGATAATCTCACAGAGAACCTGGCCATCCCCAGTAAATGTACATAGCACTATTCCAGGAACTGAAACTCTCCAAGCCACCAGTCTGCACTGAGTTAAGATGCTGCCATTAAGATGTATATATTTTTAAAGATATACTTTTAAAAATGAATCTGGGAACAGTGACACGTGACTGTAATTCCAGCACTCGGGCCCAACCAGAGACAGGCAGATCTCTCTGAGTTCAAGGCTAGTCTTGTGTATAGAGTGAGTCTAGGACAGCCAAGGCTACATAGAGAGACCCTGTCTCAAAAAAATAAAAACCAAAACAAAACAAAACAAAAAATGATGCTGTCTTCCTCTCCCCCATTTTCCAAATATATAAAAATGAGAACCTCAGAATGTCTGTAATCTCAGTGCTCTGGAGGTGGAGTCAAAAGGATTGTGAGCTGAAGGTGAGGCTTAACTGTGTAGGGTAATCCTGTTACCAAAAGGAGTGGGCGTCAGGGTGCATGGGGGTCTCTTGTCCAGCAGTACTGAGAACATTTGATGGGAGGTGTGGCAATGCTTACACTAAGAGGTCAGTGTCCAGTGGACTGTGGCTACTACAGAAGACTCTAAGAAAAACAACAGTCAGAAGCTATGCCAGAAAGGGCTGAAGAACAGTGTGCTGTAAAAGGAAAGCAGAAAGGAATTGTCTTAAAAAGACAAACCTTAGAAAGCTGAAAAAGAAAAAAGCATTAAAATTCAGAAGAGAACAGTGGGCCTTGTTTGCATTGCTGTTTGGGTTACAGAGCCAAGAGACCTGCATCTGGGAAGGGGCAAGAAGATACATGGTGCTGGGAACGCAGATCTGTGTCTTAAAGCTGGCAGGCGCCTCAGTTCTGCAGAGCATGAGGCAGCAGAACAAAGTGGCACTTGACCTGTGACAGACCAAAGACAGGAGAAGGTTGATACAAGCCTGATTTAAAATAAAATATTTATTTTATACACACACATACAAACAAATGCATACGATTTTAATTTTACCTATATATAATTTTCATGTGTTTTGAGTGTTTTGCTGCCTGCATGTGTGTGCACACGCAAAGCTGGTACCTGCAGAGATCAGCAGAGGGCATCAGATTTCATGGATCTATGGATGATTGTCAGCCACCATGTGGGTGCTAGGAACCAAACCCAAGTCCTTGGCAGAGCCATCTCTCCAGCCCCAAGTCTGGGTATCATATTAAGCTAAAAAAAAAAAAAAAAGTTGTGACTCTGTCTTAGTCAGGGTCACTATTGCTGTGAGAAAAACACCATGACCTAAGAAACTTGGGGAGGAAAGGGTTTACTCAGCTTACTCTTTAACAGCACTGTCCATCACTGAAGGAAGTCAGGACAGGAACTCAAGCAGGGCAGGAACCTGGAGGCAGGAGCTGAGCCGAGGCCATGGAGGGGTGCTGCTTACTGGCTTGCTCCCCCTGCTTTTTATTACAGCTCAGGGTTTGTCCCCACCCACAATGGACTGGGCTTTCCCCATCAATCACTAATTAAGAAAATACCCACTAGGCTTGCCTCCAGCTCCAGCTTGATCATATGGAGACATTTTCTCAGTTGAGGTTCCCTCCTCTCTGATGTTTCTAGCTTGTGTCAAGTTGACATAGAACTAGGCAGCACACTGTATGTCTTATGAGTGTGAGTGTATTTTGGTATGTGAGGAGTTTCTTTCAACAACTGCTGACTGATCACTAGGCGTGCCCAGTGCTCTGGGGATAGAGCACTGAACAAGACGTTTCCTGATGGTTCACAGGGCACAGGTTCGTTACCATTTCCTGCTCTGCCACCTTTGACATACTGGGTTGTCCACAGCTCCTTGTGGTCATGGTGGTTGCAGTGCTGGGCATTATATCTAGACTGCATGCAGGGAAGATTGAGGCCATGTCTTCTTTCCTTAAAAAGAGGAAGGAAAGGGGGAAATGTCAACACTTAGCACCAAGGCCTAGTTCCTCAGCTGTAGAACTTACATTGAGAAAAAGAGTAGAGGAATCTCTGTGTTTGCCCTAACTCTGCCCTCTAGAATATGGAAGAAATGACTCTAAGTGTTGGTGCTCTAACTGCTACCTTCTTTCTTACAGGAGCGGAAAGGGAGACACAGGACACTGATACTGGGACTGATGATGGTGGCTTCAGTGAGGAATGGGAAGCTCAAAGGGACAGTCACCTGGGGCCTCATCGCTCCACTCCTGAGTCAAGAGCTGCTGTCCAGGAACTTTCTGGCAGCATCTTGACTAGTGAAGACCCAGAGGAAAGTACGTGCAACCATCTCTGTCTGCAGTCATGGGTTTCTTTAAGCGGCTGTATCGTCATCTCTCAAGAGTACATTGAATTGTTCTGGGGAAATAGCTTATTCAAGTGTTTACCACACAAGTATGGGGGCCTGAGTTTAATCTCCAACACTCAAATAAGAAAGAAAGAAAGAAAGAAAGAAAGAAAGAAAGAAAGAAAGAAAGAAAGAAAGAAAGAAAGAAAGAAAGAAAGAAAGAAAGGAAAGAAAGAAAGATATTGGCACATTCTTATACACCTGTGACCCCAGCACTGGGGAGGTACATACAGACAAAAGAGAGAGGGGAAATGATCAAGAGCCTAAGGAGACAGTGCTGAACAGCACTGTAGCAGTTTGGGGGTGTCACTAACAGTTGAGTTTTTATAGCTAAGTTGCTAAATTTGTTAATTGCCAAGGTCTGGCCTTCAATATTTCTTTCTGTTTGTTTTTTTTTGGGGGGTGGGGTAGGGGGGTGTGTCTCACTATATAGCTCTGTCTGGCCTGCCTTTCCTTCCTGAGTTCTGGGATTAATGGTGCACCAGCACTCTGCCCTTCAAGGGTTTTTAGTTCTCTCTTGACCCCTGTTTTATGGCCGCTGACTGCCACTCTTGAACATTCGAGCATCCAGTGCCTGCGTGTTTATATCGGATTGTGATATGTGTCAGAGCAGACACAGTTACATACAACAGTCTGTGTACTCTAAATTTTGTTTCCAGAACTTTTCTTGTGGGGGGGTATGCATGTATATGTGTGCCTGTGCACTCACCCATGTGAGTATGAAGGCGGAGGTCAGTGTGAGGTGTCTTTCTCGCTGACCACCTTTTCTCTCTCTCTCACTGCGTCTTTGATCAGGTTTGTTTTTTTCAGATAGGCTGTCTCTGTTTGTTCTATGATGAAACAGGTTTCAGTACTTTCAGTACTTTATACGGCAGACCTCTCCTCAGCTGCTGATTTTTTGGTAACTGCAGCTTTTTTTTTTTTTTTTTTTGAGACAGTCCCTCACTGAATCAGGAGCTGGCTGGCTAGCATGCTCCTGGGATCCTTCTACCTCTCTCTCTCCTCCCCCGTCTACTCCTCCAGCGCTGGATTGCAGGTGTGCACTGTGCCCAGTGCTGGCATTACACATGTTGTGGTACATTTTTAACACTCTTACTTACATTTCTTTTCTCTTTTTCTCCCTTCTCCGCCCCAGTCCCTTCTAACACCAGGTAGGAGAGAGAAAGCGTTAGTGGAGAGGGACCACAGTTCTCTTAGCTGCTTCCTGCTGGTTAGGGTCATCAGGCTCCTTGGAGCCCGTCCAGTCCTCGTTTCAGAAGATCTCCAACTTCTTGTCTCACAACGGCAACCAGGAGCAGCAGAGGGGAAGCAGGAGCAGCCTTGTTCTTTCTCAGAGCTCACACTCTCTGGGCTCTGGCATTTGTTCTCTCTTAGAGTCCTCAGATTTAAAGTATCTGCAGCTGGCAAAGAACTCCTCTCAGAGCCCATGTGAGGCAGATAGTCTGCTGCTATGGGCTGTTTGAATCAGTCCACATCCCATACCTGGGACCAAAACAAAAATGTGCTTTATCCACAACATACACATGTGCACTATGTCCAGCTTCCAGGGGTATTGGAGATCCAGACTCAGGTCATACTTACTGCAAGCACTTACCCACTGAACTGTCTCCCCAGTCCCCAGACAACTTCCTAAAGGTCAGAATGTAATCCAGTCACTAAAGACATCATTTTATACGGATGTGTCATTTTATATGAAATGTCTCGAAAAGGCAAATTCATAGAAATAAAAAAACGAGGGAACAAAACCAAAAAGGTGATGACTTTAATCCCAGCATGTGGGAGGCAAAGGCAGATGGATCTCTGTTAGTTCCAGGCCAGCCAGAGCTACATAGTAAGACCCTGACTCCAAAAAAAGAAAAGAGGAAGAGGAGAAGGAAGAAGAAGGAAGGAGAGAAAGAGAGAGAGAGAGAGAGAAAGAAAGAAAGAAAGAGAAGGAAGGAAAGAAAGAAGGAGAGAGAAAAAGAAAGAAGAAAGAAAGAGAGGGAGGGAGGAAGGAAGGAAGAGAGAGAGAGAGAGAGAGAGAGAGAGAGAGAGAGAGGAGGCCTTGTGGTTACTTCCAGTTTGGGCAGGGCCAGTGGCACAGGGTGCCTTACTGGCATGGTTGGGTGTGGATTGTGATACCAATCATTCATTCTGAGCTTTACACAGTCACTGTGCCACACCCTTAGAGAGGATTTCACAAGTTAGACTCAGGCCACATGTGAGGTCCTGTAAGGAACTCTGTCCAGGTTCTGGGTGTGAGCTAGGTGTTGACAGAAGTCAGTCGTGTTGTTGCTAGGTAAGCTTACTGAGATGGGACAGTAGTGTCTGCTGAGACTCCAGAGTCAGAGTCTCAAATTCCTGGTGTAGACAACACAACATAAAGAAAAATATCTTTCTGAAGCCTAAACAGTATCATTTACTGAACAGTATCATTCAGTGTGGAACTGTGGTTTTGATTTGTTTGCTTTGGTGTTTGAGACTGAGTCTCACCATGTTGCCCACACAGGCCCTACACTCCTAGTCATCCACCTACTCAGCCTCCTGAGTAGCTCAGAATGTGGGTTCATGCCACCATGCCCTGCTTGGGGTCGTATATTTGAATTATGAAATCACAGCTGTCGGGTGTGGTAGCACACACTTGTAGTCCTAGGGCTTGAGTGGCTGAGTCAGGAGGTTCACAAGTCTGAGGCTAACCTGGGCTACATAACAAGCCCATGTTCGGGGGAGGAAAAAAGGGTAGGAAAGAATGACAGACTTCCTTACATCTTTAATGTTTCTTTTTTTAGGGGGAGTAAAGCTTGGATTAGGAGATTTCATTTTCTACAGTGTTCTTGTTGGTAAGGCTTCAGCAACCGCCAGTGGGGATTGGAACACAACCATAGCCTGCTTTGTAGCCATATTAATCGTAAGTATATGCTAACAACATAGGTCAAAACACTGAATTCTGCATACCTTTATGATCGTTTTCCTTCAATGTGTTTGTGTACATACACTGTGGCAGACGTGTGACAGAGAACAACTGGTTTTTCCTCCCACCTGAGGCAAGGTCTCTCTTGTATTTGCCACTGAGCTGTGCACTCCAAGCTAGCTTCCCATCTGTTCTCTGTCCACTTCCCATGTTTCATAGGGACACTAGGGTTGCAGGTGAGTGCTTTCACTACGGCCAGCTCTTTACAAGAGTTGCAGGGATCAGGCTGGGGTCATCAGGCTTGGGTGGCAAGCGCTTTTACCTGCCGAGCCATCTTTCAGCCATAACGATTTCCTTTTGACTCTAGGTAGGCTAAGAATTCCAATCCCTTGAGAAGCTTTTTTAAAATGGATAATTAGACCCTGCCTGAGTAGTTCTGCACTCTGGCCACACATTAAAATCGCCCATTGCTTCCAGCTAGCCATGTCTTGTCTGTGAAGAAGTGTGTTGCTGAGTCTGAACGAACAGGAGCATCATGCACTTGCTGTGTTCTCTTCCCACACTAGCTTTTGGTGTCAGTCCTGTGCTCATCTTTGTCCTACCCTGAGAGAGTGTACTTCATTAGTTCTCCAGCAAATTGTGGATATTGCTGATTAGAAACTACTTTGAGCCAAGTGGTGGTGCACGCCTCTAACCACAGCACTCAGGAGGCAGAGGCAGGTCCATCTCTGAGGTCAAGGCCAGCCTGCTCTATAGAGTGAGTTCTAGGACAGCCAGGGCAACACAGAGAAACCAAAAAAAAAAAAAGGAAAGGAAGAAATGAGTCCAGCAGCACAGGACTCAACAAGGACCCCTGGATCATGAATAGAGTCATATCGTGTTGAGTGGTTTTATATCTGCTGCACAGCCTGCAGCAGGGTTGATTTGTAACAGCAGGTTTGGAGTCCTGTGGCTTTCAAAACTGACTTAGAAAACTAGATGAATTGCCATACACCTTTTAATCCTGGGATCTGGAGGCAAAGTAGGCTGATCTCTGAATCCAAGGCCAGCCTGGTTAAATTCTAGGCTACCTAGTGAGATCCTTTCTCAAAAATAAAAATCTGACTTACTAATAACATATGAAATGTTCTTACTGCTTAGAGTTGGCATATACAGTTCAGTTGCTAGAGTGCTTGCCTAGCATATACAAAGCCTTGCATTCAATCCTCAACCACACAAAACAGGCATGGTGGCACAGCCTAGCCCAACAGAGCAAGGGCAGAAGAAGTTCAAGGTCATCCTTAGCTCTGTGGAGTATCTGAGGCTGGCCTGGGTTATAGAAGATGGTCTCAATAGAAAAAAAAAAAAATTTTTTTTTTTCCTATTTAATCCAGGCATCTATGCACACTTATATCCTGGCACTTAGGAGGCAGAGCAGGAGGATGTAGAGTTTGAGGCCAGTCTGGGCTGTGTGTATAAATGAAGAAGAGCAGAGACTGCGCTTTCATAGAGGATCACACTCAGCATGCACTGGGCCCTGGGTGTATCTACAGCATGGACTTCCTTGTCTCCTCTCATCCCTCCCATCTTCTCCTACCTCCCTTTGTCTTGAGCAAGCTTGACTGCCTCGTCCAGGCTGGGCTCAGATTCTAGGCTCGGGTAACCCTGCCTCAGCCTCCTGAGTAACTGGTATGTTGCCGTCAGGCCCAGTTGCAGAAGCTGTTGTTTTTTTTTTTTCCCATGACTCCAGAGTTCATGACATGTTATTGTAAAAGTTAAGCTCAAGCAGAGTGTTCAGTGACCGTGGTACATGTACTGTGTGAAGTGCCTCTGTCCTAAGTATGCCTCTGTCTTCACAGGGCCTGTGCCTTACGCTACTACTACTCGCCATTTTTAAGAAAGCATTGCCAGCTCTTCCCATCTCCATCACCTTTGGGCTTGTTTTCTACTTTGCCACGGATTATCTTGTGCAGCCCTTTATGGACCAACTTGCATTCCATCAGTTTTATATCTAGCATTTCTGCAGTTAGAACCCGTGGATGTTTCTTCTTTGATTATAAAAGGACCCTGAGGAGGATGCAGACGATTTTCCTGTGTCCTCAGCAACGTCAAGACTCCCGCTGGACCCTGGCAGCT
Source organism: Psammomys obesus (assembly GCF_907164565.1). Classification (NCBI taxonomy): domain Eukaryota; kingdom Metazoa; phylum Chordata; class Mammalia; order Rodentia; family Muridae; genus Psammomys; species Psammomys obesus. Next base: position 26,115,599 of record NW_026596134.1, on the reverse strand, counting down.
TCCTTCCGAGCTTCCCTGGCCATCTGCACTGTTGGACTTCGAAAGGAAATGTCTGCCGAAAATGCTTTCCAACATTCACCATTGCTGTGGATGGTGTCCCTCAGTGCAGAAACTACCAGATTTGGGGGACAAGGACAAGGAAACGTGCTGGGCCAAGAAGTTGCTGTGCGCTGCCAGCAGTTTGACCCTTGGGCACGGAGACTTTACCAATGCTGGGAACTCTCAAGAGGTTAAATGAAGTGATGTGAACTAAACAGAACTGCCATCTTTCACACCATGTTGGAGATAATACATGTACTAGCTGAATCCTGGACTGTCCAGGAGTTTCCATGAAGAAGTAGCATTGGGCCCGGGCCTCGCCCTCAGGCTCTTTGCTGCCCACCTCTAAGTTTCAGTTAAGGACACCACCCTACTCAAACCCCCTCTCCTGTCACATCAGTGGCTTTGGCCATTTTTGTTCTCAAGCACTGACACTTATCATCTGTGGTTGCCATTTCTTCCCAAGGACAGTCCGGACAAATTTGGGGTTGCTTTATCCTGAGAGTTGTAACCTCAGGTTTCAAAGTCTATAATTTCTGGAAATGATGGAACTATTGCTCAAAAGTCCCCTGTCATCCTTAAGTAAATTCTGGATTTCCACGAAGTCCTCATTTTTAGACACACTTGAAAACTTGCTTTGCCCAGGATGCGTCCTCTCCCGTCTCTCCCTTGTCCCACAGCAGTTCTCTTTGATAGCAGACAAGGCAGCTCTGGGAGGTAGCTAGTGACCCTGATAACCCAGGGTCTTCCTCATATGATGCAAATAATATGTGTCAAATCAGTGCTGTCAGCCTTGCTGTCATAGCTCCTTGGATGGCAGATGGGATGTGTGCCCAAAGAATTAAAGCGGTAAGTGGCTGGTGACGCACTCTCTGTCCTGGTGTTTCTTTTGTCACTGCACTCCACTGTCAGGGTCAGAACTTAAAACTCGGAGCTGGAGTAGAGCCCAGTGGTAGAATGTTTGTCTAGCAAGGCCCTTGGTTCACTTCCCAGCACTGAAAAAACAAAAACAAAAACCACAGAATTTGGAGTTAATGTCCAGTGCTAATAGTTAGTTCTTGAACCAATTGTGTTGATACCAAAAAAAACAAAAAACAACAACAAAAAAAAAAAACTTAGAGAAAAACTGTTTCTTGCTTAGCTGTGGGAGAACCTGGTGTTAGGACTAAACCAGATGCCAAGGTGAAAGAGCAGGGGCCTACTGCAGCCTTGGGAACGGCTGAGCTAGGCGCACAGGCAGGTGTGGAGGACGAAGTGGCACTTTGTGGCTCCAGTCCGCCTCTTACCTCAGCACAATGCAGCATGTATGAAGTGGGCAGTGGCTGCACTGCTGAGCTTTGCCCCACACTGTGGGTCAGCTAGGCAGAGCACAGACAGAGCAGGACTGCCTGCCTGTGACAGCTGCCTCAGCCAGGAGATCAACTGAAAAAATGTGAGAAGCTGATTTGGCTCAAAAAAGGCCTGCTGGCTTTCTCCAGCCTATCCTATGAACCAGTCTGGGGTTCTCTTTAGAGTTTAGAAAACTTATTTTGGGTTATACAATCGTACTAGGGTGTGTGTGTGTTACTCTTGATCAAAGCTGGGGCTTTGGCCATGCTAGCAAGTGCTCCATGAGTGAGCTACTCCTCCCTGAGCTTGGGATGTTCTTAGTAAGAGTTTGACCTTAGGAGTTAGGTCTAGTGCTCCCCACAGTGGTGAGGTGGAGACAGGTGGGTCCCTGGCCCTGCTGGCCAGCCGACCCCACCTCACTGAGGTCTGGGCCAGTGAAACGCTCTGTGTCAAGGAGCAAGGTGGCCGGCTCCTGGGGAATGGTACCCGTGCAAAACAAACCAACTGAAAGAGCTGAAGTGTAGCCCTGTGCTAGAGCATGGTGCACTCAGCATTCTCAAGGCCCCGTAAAACATAGAAACCCAAGCAGGAAAATTAAGAGCCATGCAAGGGAAGAGAGAGGCTTGTGGTAGAAGGTTCTGTTGTTTTTATCATTGTGCATATGTGGAGTGGAGATGAGAGGACATTTCTGTGCTGTCAGGTTACCAGGTACGCTGTAAGGCAAGAACCCCGAACCTGCCCAGCATCTCACCAGCTCCTTTTTCCAGGACCTTTCTTCCCTCACCCAGGCTGGAAGTTTTGGTTCAAGGCACCTTTGCTGCTGTCAGCTAGAGCAGTTTGTGTAAGGGTCCCAAGTGTGTCCTGTTTCCTGACAAGAGAGTCTAGGCTGTGTTTGTATGCAGGTGTTTAAAGTCCAGGAGAGGGGTGGCCATGAGGCCACTGACCCCAACCCACTTGATGGAAAGACACCGGGAAGAAAGGTGGTAGCTTTAGGGCACAGGGCATTTATAAGCAGGGTGTCAGCTGCCACCGAGGGGCCTGGGTGTATAGGAGCTGGTGGGAGAGGAAGGGCTCTCCTTCCTGTTTTTGATCCTGCTGTGAAGAGGGGTCCTAGGGTTGCAGCTTTTACCATCAGTGACTAAATTTCTCCAGGGCTGGGGAGGTGTGGGGTGGAGCAAAGGACCACAGCCAAAAGCCATCAATTGACTTTACCACAAAAGAAACAAAGGCCTGTGGGTTTACTTTTAAACTTGATTTGAAAGTTTAGTGTCCTTTTGTGATAGGTGCCCAAGTGAGTAATGTTTATTGCTTGTTCTGTGGCCTTGGGATATTTGTATGTGCATGATAGGGTCTCCCATGTAGCCTAGTCTGAACTCTAATTTACGATCCTCCTGCCTTTACTTAGTAAGTGCTGGGGATTACAGACACGGGCCATCACGCTTTTATATGTGTGCATGTGTGTGAGCATAGAGCATGTACCTGCTCATGAAGACAGAATACAGTTAACAGCAGCTGGTTCTCTCCAGACACCATATTGGTTCTAGGAATTGAACTTAGATCCTCAGGCTTGGAGGCGCATGCTTTTACCCACTGAGCTATCTCGCCAGCCTTATTCTTGATCCTAATTTGTTGGATGTGAAACTGATATTAAACTGCCAAATAAGGTCTTTCAAGGTCAAGCTTCTAAGGGAAGTCTGTCTCTGACCCCAGGAGCCTGGCTTTGCTTTTGTGACCATTTGTGACCTAACCCTGGAAGAAAAGCTGAGAAACTGAGATTTGTTCAGTCTCCTCTGTGCGTGGCATTGTACAGGAGTCTAAGGCTGCGGAGATGGGCTGGAGTATTGCTTGCCCTCTTTCCTTCCTCTCTGCCCTTCCCCCTTTTCCTTCATTTCCTATTCCTTCCTCTTCCCCTTTCTTTTTCCCTTTCTGAAAGAAAACCCCAGGCTGTCCTCAGACTATGTAGCTGAGGGTGATCTTGAACCTCACCCTTCCAAGTGCCGGGATCACCCACATGCCCCTCTGTGTCCAGCTTATTCTGGGGCTCTGGTGCATGCTGGGCAAGCACTCTACCACCTCAGCTACAGCCCAGAACCCACACATCCTGACTTCCCTTTGGTCAGTGACCACTGAGGCTTATAAAATGAATATTATAAGGTGACATTATTCCTTCAGAAACGAATCCTTTCAGCAAGCCCCCCTTCTCCTCTATACACACCTCTCTGAATGAGCCTTTGCGTGGTCTCTGCTTAAACACCCTGACCCATCTCTCCCCCCTCCTGGTGGGTCCTTAGTGCTGAGTTTGAGGACAGCTTGGATACTGGACATTTGTGTTCACACTTGGCGTGGAAGTAATACCATATCTTGATAAGTTAGAGTCTAAAAGCAATCCTGGGTCTTGTCTTCAGATTTCTCCAAACACGGACAGTTCAGAAAGGCACTGGTTTTAGTTCTTCACAGCCCTCATTGATAGTGCCAGCTGGATACCCACAGGCTGTCCATCTCGGGGTCTTCTGCCCGTCATCAGTCTACTCATCTGATAGGAAACTCCAATTCGCATTCTGCAAAGCACACCATGGTGCTGAAATGAACCCTTTCTTGACTGCCCAAGCCATTACCTGGAGTTTGGGATAGCACTGTGCCTCTTGTTGGATGCAGCCTCCCCGCCCCCACGCTCTGCAGTATAGGGCTAGCGCACGTCTGTCTAGCAGGAAGGGCTTCCCTGAAAGCACTTCTATTGAAATAGACCCTTGTTGAAGGCAGCTGCAGAGTGGCAGGTGCCAGGGTGAGTTTCTGAGGGGTCAGTCACTCTCACACAGTCACTGCCTGGCTTCTGCTACTGTGGGTACTACTTTGTACATAATGGACTGTGAACACCACCTTTTCAATAAATACCTTCAAACTCTTGGGAAGATACAGTTTTGATAGATGACTGCAGATTTTTCCTGTATTTGTCAAATGAATAAAGAATGCATGAGCCCCACGGTGCCAGCTTTCTTCCAAGAAACATCGGGTTCTAGAAGCCTGAGTACGGCTAATAGATGCCAAGGCACTTTGAAACTTAATGTCCTCCAGTCATAAAAAGGCAGTAGCACTAACTAGTCAGGCCACACAGCCATCCCAGTTTTTCCTGGACAGCTGGGTCATAGCAGAGCCACACCTTTAAAACTGCAACATCCAGTCTGCTTAGTGTCATGGCTCTACGGCTCAGCATCCACAGATCAAACATTTAAAAAAAAAAAAAATGCATTTGTACTGAACATACTTCGTTCAAGAATACTTCGTTTTGTCATCTCCTAAGTGAAGTTAGCAGTCTATATTCTAAACAATCCAAAAGCTGCTCACGGCACAGGCCTGCACTCAGAAATTGAACCAAGAGGATTGCTACGAGTTCAAGGCCAGCCTGGGCTACATAATGAGACATTGTTTTAAAATAATCATCTCCAACCTGGAGAAGATCTAAAGTGTGTGCATTAGATCATGTGCAAGCCCAGTGTTTTCTATAAAGGGTGTGAGTTTCTGGGATTGCAGCTTGAGGAATCTGGAACCAGTTCTCCACATGTACTGAGTGATGGCTGCATTCTTTCTTAACACTCTAGTTCTTAATTTTCTTTAAGAAAATATTTATTGGACTGGAGAGATGGCTCAGAGGTTAAGAGCTCTGGCTGTTCTTCCAAAGTTCCTGAGTTCAATTCCCAACAATGACATGGTGGCTCATAACCATCTATAATGACATATTGGGCCCTCTTCTGCCCTGCAGGCAAACATACAGGCAGAACACAGTTTTTAAAAACTGTATTAATACAAATCCTTTCAGACTCAATTATAAGCTTACAGAAAATGTATTCTAGTACAATACAAATATTTCATATACTAAGGGATTATCTCGTTAAACTATTAGACCTCAGTAGTAGAGAGTGTATTGTGTTTTGTATGCCCAAGGCCCTGGGTTCTGTCCCTGTACCCAAAACCAAAAAAAAAAAAAAAAAAAAAAAAAACCAGCAAAACCACCAGGTGTGGCAGCGTATACTTCCCTTCCTAAGCTGTGAGTAAAACATGATAGATGCAGGCCTGGTAGGATGGTTCAGCGGGTGTCGTGCAAGCCAGGTGACCAGAGTCTGACCTTTGGAACCCATTTGGTAGGAGAGGACAGACCCCTCCAGTCACACCTGTAAATACATAAAGATACACTATTAGCTTAGGGGAAGGGAAAAGCCACCGCTTGCATTATCTTCAGAAGGAACAGCTAAGGTAGACATAGCCGGTGCACACTATAATCCCAACACTTAGAAGGCAGAGGCAGAAGGCTGGATTCAGTTTCCAGGCTGGCCAGGACCACATAACAAGACACCTGTCTCAAAGCTGATAGCCCCGGGCTGGCTCTGGTTGTGGGCTGCTGTGTGGTACTGTTCCAAGCTTTGCTCCTTGCATCGGATGACATCATGGGTTCTCCTGCCACTTGCTGAGCCAGAGCTGCTGGTATCAGGAGCCGGGCACAAGCCTGGGTGGAGGAGACCCTCTGTGGTGCTCTCCTTTGGGATCCTGTATGGACCATTGGCTGCGGGGGCGGCCCTGCTTCCTGCTCCAGCACTGATGGAGCGCTTCCTGCTGAGGTCCCAGCCGACTGACATTGGCAGACTCGGGACTCATCACTGTGCCCCCTGGTCATGTGATCTGGGAGGACACACCGTGAAGAGGCACACACCTATTGTCGAATACGAGGCAGCCCTGTGCTTCCAGCTGCTGTGCACAAGGCAGGCGTTGACAGGGAGAAGGAGCAGGCAGTGCCAGGAAGGCCCTGCTGGAGTCGGGCCACTTGCCCTGACTTCCTTGGGGACCCCAGTGTTGGCACTGACATCCAGAACTTCACATGCTGCTGCTTGGTGATTCAGTGTCTGCAAAGAGCTGCTTCCCAGCAACACCAGATCTTAAAGGACAGTCAACAGCAGAAGGATCCAGAGAAGGTATGGGTGGGGACCACAGCCACCATCTCAGCAAGTCTCATGGAGCTGCCCCCTGCCCACCCTCAAGCATCTTCCTGGGGCTAGTGAAAGAGCCACAGGTGAAGAAGGTGATCCAGATGCAGCCCATTCTTGGAGCATTTGCCTGAGGTCCTCATGTGAAGTCCTCGGTTGGGTCTGGTGGCTCACGCCTGCGATTTCAATACTCGGAGGCTGAGGCTGAAGGCCACATGAGACCAAAGGGCAGTGTGGGGAAAAGGTAACAGTAGAGGCGCATGGCATTCCCTTGTTAGGCTGGATGACCCAGATGTGTGAAGAAAGCCAACAGTACAGGATCGGTTTCCATGCTTCCACAGACCTTGGAGAAAGCGTTTCAGAGCTGGGGAGATGGTGGAGGGGGTGGATGAAGTGTTGCCTGAGACTAGGCGTGAGACTAGGAGTTTGGAGACCCAGAACCTGGGTAAAGCCGGGTGTGACCTGACGCCTGGGGTGAGATGGGATGCAGAGTCAGGAAAATCCTGGGGGCTCCAGGGCCCAGCCTGCGTGCGAAGCAGCGAGCAGGAGAGCCCGACTCAGAAAGCAAGGCGAAAGGCAAGCTCTAACACCTGAAGTTGCCCTCTGACTCCCACGTGAGCACCATGGCCCACATGCTTGCACACGTACCATGTACACATACATCATACACTTGTCATATACACATCTCACACACATCACACACACATATCATATACATGAACTTCACACATGCTGTATACACACATCACACCTGATGGATACAGTTACCATACAGACACACCATATACACAAACATCACACACATACCATCCACACATCATACACATACTAAACACACATACCATCCTCACACACAACACACACATACCATACACACATACATAACGGAAACCAGGTCTGCATGAGACCACAACAGCAGACTAGAACTTTCCTAAGGAAGGGGGGGAGGAGAGGGTGGCCGTGAACTGTGCATGACCTGCTCACCTTGGCTGGGAGACACAGCAAAAGCCAAACTTCTGGATCTGCAGAGGGAAAGCCCATTCTGAGAGATGTAATTGCTACCTTAAGTAGAGGCGATAGCGTATAAAACCCAGAATTAGGGAAATTAAATGGAGCCTGTAGGATAGGAAAAGCTGCCATCCTAAACATAATTGAAAAAGTAAAAAATGGCATCAGGATTAAAAATCAAAACCTTTTGAAATGTTTGCAAAGAACAGCAAAAACTTGAAAAATCAAGCACATGGCTGTAATGTAACAGTCACAGAAAAACTCTGCGTTTGAGTAATGAATGTGGTGAGGCTCAGTTTGTAGAGAAACATGAACAATTTTTTTTTTTTTGATCACCGCCTACTTGACCGCACACCAAAATTCCTCCTATAAAGTCATTTTTCAGCTGGGTGTGGTGGCACATGCCTGCCATCCCGGCATTCAGGAGGCCGAGGTAGGAGGACCCATGGCCCAAGGCCAGCTCAAAACCAAGATTCCTCCTCCACCAGCCTTTCTCCCCTCCCTCACTCTGGAAGACCCAAGGGGGCAGCTGGGTTTGCGGGTGCTCCTGCAGTCTCTGCTATTAGGAAGCTGAGGCTGGAAGGTCAGTGGGATGCAAAAATTCAGGTCCAGCCTGGACACCATGGCAGCGAGCCTTCCAGAGGGAAAGGGCAAACCTAAGACATAGGCAAATTTCAAACTGCAACAAGCCAGCATTTTAGGACAACTTTGAGTTTTGTTTTGTTTTGTTTTGTTTTTTTTAATGGTATCTCGTAGAATTCTTCATGTGGAATAAGACACAGTTGTTAAGAGACTAGATATATTTTTGTCTCAATAATAAAAGATCAAAAGACGTATTAGTATTCATAACCACACATTTTGTGAGTATCTTCAGTGGGCATAACGTACGTCTTAAGATTTCAAATGACATAACAGCTTGTTTATAATATTGACTTGATTTAAATTCATTTAGTTTTCTCTTTTGGATTTATTAGCTTCCTTTTCCGTGTGTGAGTGTTTGCTTGCACTGGTGCCCGAGGCGGTCAAAGAAGGGCATCAGATCCCCTGTGCCTGGAGTTCCTAGTGCACATCATGGCTGTGAGCTGCCATGTGCGGCTGGGAACCGAACCAGGGTCATCCGGAAGAACAGCAAGTGCCCTTAACTTAGGAGCCGTCGCTCCTGCCACCCTCACCTTCATCTTGACACCGCTACATTCAAACCCCAGGATTGCCCCCACCGAAAACCTCTGCCCCTCTGCTCGGTCCCAACTCAGGAGAGCTTAGGAGTTCATTTTTCAGGTGCTCGCACCTTAGCTAGGACAGGCTGAACGGCGCAGGAAACAGAAACTCTCCCCGCGCCCCTGCAATCTAGCATTTTAGCAGCGGATCCTTCTATTTATTTGTGAAGTGTGTTGGGCACAACAACAAATGCTTTAAGGCTGTTTTCTCAGGAGTTATCTGCTGTGGTCAGCCTTTCCTGGTCTGAGTGGCCGACAAAGCAGGTTCTGTCTTGATGAGCAGCGGGAATTTCATCTTTTGCTCTGAGTTCAAGGTTTTGACCTGTTGGCTCGGGGTGCTTGACTCTCATAAGCACCTGTCTTGCTCGTCCCTGTGGAGACTGTCAGTCTGGTAATTAACTGTTCCTCACTCTAACCAGTCGTTAGCCAGGAAGGCCTAAGTTTACATTTGCAAAAGGGATGACTCTGCTGTTAGGTGCCCCGAAGCTGCTGCGATTGGCAAAGCCGTTAATTACAAGATTAGAGGGCCTCTTTTTTCTTATCTTGGCTGGAAAAAGTCTAGGTGAAAAACTTCGAAGCAGATTTTGAAATTAGCAGTAATACACACACACACACACACACACACACACACACTCAGGTATATAATATATATACTTACATATATAATCCTGAGTGTTGGGATTGAAGGCATGTGCCATCACAGGAAGTCTTTGCCCCTTGATTTAAAGAATATGTAGGAGCCAAGCATGGTAGAGACACTTGCCTTCAGTCCAGTACCTGAGAGGCAAAGACAGGAGGATTACCACAAGTTTGGAACTGGCTTAGGCTGCATACTGACATTCTGGCCAGGCAGGGTCACATAAAGAGACCCTACCTCAAAAAAAAAAAAAAAAATAAAAAAAAAAAAAAATATATATATATATATATATATATATATATATATAAATTTATTGGAGGGAGCACTTGTAGCCAAAGAACTATTCATTCTACTTTTTAAATTCCCAAGTTTTGTTTGTGTGTGTGTGTCTGTGTGAACCTGGCACAGTGCATACAACTTTCGGTTCTTCTCATTCCCCCGGGAGTCCAAGGATCTAGCTCAGGCCATTGATTTGACAGCCAGCGCTCTCACCCACGGCTGCCTGTCTGAGCCGAACGGCCACTGACGTGGGGCATTCAGCTGTGCCAGCTTGCAAATGATCATCCCAGCTGGCCTTGTCCCCTCACAGATGAGAGGGGGTCTCGGGTCCTCATCCAGCTGCCCCCCACTCTGCCCTAACAGCAGGGCCTGGAGTGTATAGGCCGGTGAAGAGCAGGGGAGGGGGCCCATCTGTGTGGCTGGGGGTAGAGGCTTTCCAGTTTGGCCTGTGGGGGTGCAGGGGGCACTCACACTTTAGTAAGTAACGCTCACCTGTGCTCCGTAGGGAGCACTGCAAACTCACTGTTACTCGGCGTAAACTGTGGTGGAGTTGAACCTCTGTTCGTCATTGGGATAGACCGTTAGGAGGAGGAGAGGCTGCCTACGGCTCCCCCGGGGAAGGAATTTTAGCAATAACCACTGAGACGCGTTGTCCCGCCCATCTTGTCGTGATATAGGGTCTCATGCGGCATGGGCTGGCCTTGAACTCCGAACCTCGATGGGATTGCCTAGCTATGACACGATGCCTGACTTGTACCTGATGTGCTCATCTCACTGTGACCACAGCACCTGACAGAAAATACCCGAAGAAAAGTTTCACTTCTGCCTCAGAGTTTCAGTCCGCTGTGGTGGGAGGAGGGCGTGAGGGCAATCGTGACAGCAGGAGAGCATGGCGCCTTGTATCACATCGTGGAGGACAAGGCTGCTTGTATCCCAGCAAACCAGGAGCAGGTTTGGAGCAGGAAGGAGTTTAGAAGCAGAGGTCAATCCATCACCCTGCACAGCGGCCTGTTGCTATCAGCGAGGCGGTGTCTTTAAAGGTCTACACAGCCTCTCAACATGCCACCGCCGGACAGGGACAAGGCTTCAAAGCCCGAGCCTGTGGAACTGTAGAAACCACTGCCTTGTTCCCATGACAAAATAACCTGGCATTGCTCTGCAGTCAGTCAGCAGAGAGCAGAGCACAGTGGTGGAACCCCAGCCCCCGGGAGGGGGTGCATAGTGAGTCTCTGTCTCGAAAGCAAACAGCACCTTGCTGTTCCCCTTTCTTCTTCTCCAGTCTAGGACGGAAGCCCAGGGAATGGTCCCACCCATATCTAGGACAGATCTTCTCACTTCAGCTGGCTTAAGCTACAAAATTTCTCACATCCACTCCCAGAGCTCCGTTTCCATGGTGACGCTGAAGCCCATCAAGTAGGTAATCAAAATGAACCCTCTAGCAGGCACATTTCAGGTTTAAACCACAGTAATCCCCCCCAGGGTCCCAGAGGGCTGCCAGCCATTGGTAATGCAAGATGCCTTTATTCTGTCTCTGAGAGTCCTCATGGTCTTAGCTATGAACCTCTGTGAGGTGAAAGGTGCAGGCTTCCAACAAGCTGGTGCTGTAATGTAAACACGCCACTCCAAAGGCGAAGAGCAGGGGGAAGACAGCAGAGCAAAGCCAGCGTGACAAACACCAAGCTCTGTAGCCCTACGTCCAGCATCTGGGACATGTGGTGACATCATCTGGACTCTAATGGCTCGGGCACTCCTCGTGTTGCATTGCTGTTGAGTTCTTGCATGGCGGGGTCATTGCATGCAGCTGAGCAGGGAGGCGGGGTTTATGTTTCTACAGCTGAATCAGGAGGCAGGCTTGGCTAATCTAGGTAGGAGCAGCCTCTGGAGGGAAGCTGTCTTGAGGCCATAACCACAGGAGAAAGCTACAGTGGAAGGTTTCTTCATGCACTGTCAACATTCACACTCAAACCCCTGAGAAAGATGCTGCCGTTCCTCTGAGCCCATCTGGGCTTTGCCAACTCCCATGGGGCTGTGCTCGGCGCTGGAGTCCTTGTGGCTGCCCACGTCAACAACACACATCAGGCAGCGCTTGATTCACTCAGGAATCGCTGTACGCTCCCCAGAGCTGGCTCTTACCCTGCTTGCAGATCACCCCAGCGAACTCGCCATGTTCCTGCTCCAGGAACTGTGGGTGCTAGCAGTCGACCAAATCCCTGTCCTCTGGGAGAGAGGCTAGTGCTCTTCACCCCTGAGCCAGCTCTCCAGCCACGGAGTCCTTTTATGAGCACTGATCTCTTTAACAAATATCTCTTTGTCTGTAACTTTGAGTGTGTTCCTTTTCTGCCCAGACTGCATGTTTTCACACCTTTCTGTTCTGCCTTTTCTTTTTTTAAAAAGATCTTACTTCTCAACATAAACTTTGTTAAAGCAGCTAGCAGTAACCCTGTCAGGCTTTTGAATTTAGCGCCACTCAAATGCTCACGACACGGAGGAGTCATAAACAAGCGCTTTGCCGGCATGTAACGTGAACGGACTCTGGCCCAGTTTCCTTCTGGAGCCTCATGAGACCAGCCTTTCCTCTCTGCACTTCTCTAGGTAGTTTCTGGCTCCAGAGCTTACCGAATCGCCCATTACGCTCTGCTGACCGTATTCTGTGCTCTTCTAGCCTGTGTATGCAGGCTTTCCTAAAGTCTTCCACAAAGACACATGGAAGCCATAGGTTAATCACAGCAGTGACCCACCTAACTTTTGGTGCCAGTTATCTATTTGAGTTACTTTTGTGTTTCTGTGACATCAGTGTCTGACAGAAACAATTTACGGGAGTCATTCGGACTTACGGTTTCAGCCCATCATTTCAGGGAAGGTGAGGCATGGCAGAGTCACATATGGCCGTAAGAGCCTGTGGTGGAATCTGCTCACATCATGGCTGAGCAGGAAGCAGGAGAATGGTAACAGCCAAGGACTGTAAAGGGCTCTGGTGACTTACAGAGCATGCCCAAATAGTGCCATGAGCTGAAGAACAAGCATTTAAAACATGAGCCTGGCTGGGTATAGCGGCTTACACCTGTAATTTTGTCACTTGGGATGCTGAGACAGGAGACTTGCTATAAGTGAATTGCTGTACAGGGAGTTCCTGGTTAGTTGGGTTATAGCGTGAGGCTGTCTTAAAAACACAAACAGGGCTGGGCGCTGGTGGCACATGTCTTTAATCCCAGCACTGGGGAGGCAGAGACAGGTACAGTTTGAGGCCAACCTGGTCTACAGAGTAAGTTCCCAGGACAGCCAGGACTACACGAACCCTGTATTGGAAAACACACACACACACACACACACACACACACACACACACACACCCCAAACACAAAACACAAACACAAAAACCTAAGCCACCTCATGCAGGGGGGAGAATTTCATATTCAAACCGTGGCATTACCAGTGACAGCTGGCTAGATGTCTCAGATCCCCGAGGAGAGATCTTTTTGGGACTTCATCCTGTTCCCTGTGTTAGAAACTGTCACCTACTAGGTTACGACTGTTTTTAGTCATTGATCAGAGTTGCTGGCGGGTGCTGTGAAATACCATTGAACCTGATTGCTTTAACCTGTGTGAGCTAGACAGATGTGAGCGTGAGCTGTCTCAGATTCTCCAAAATGCCACACTTTTTAGTCCTGAGGAGGTGGTGTCTCAGGTCTGCCCTGGGGGAGGGCTGGACCACAACCTCATATTTTGCAAGTGTGGGGTCCCTTTCTCTGAGGTTATTGGTGAGGACACCCAGAAGCCGATCACATGGTCCTTTGACCTTCACCAGGGTTAACCCAGAGAGGTTAACATGGCCTGCCCAGGTTAGCATGCAACTAAGGTCAGGCCTTTTGGGCTGGTCGGGATCTGTCAGATGGCTCTGAAGCAACTCACTCGTTCTAGGACAGACGTTTCCCTGTCCCTTTGTGTAAGTGATCCTTTGGGGGACAGCTTTCCCAACTGGTAAGGGATGGACACCCTCTCGTCCAAAGATAAGTTCACAATGTAGATGGAAGCCCCTGTCATTTTAGAGGCCATTCTCTAATTTTCATCGATAAAGATTTACAGTCATATTTACACAGATCAGATTCATCAAGGTGTCCCCAGGCTTTTGATAAATAATGGGGAGGGGTGGATTTATTTGTATTTTGAACCCAAAATGCACTGTTGGGAAACGTTCTCATGGGGTGACACTATTGCCAGGAGAGGCCCAAGACGCGGAGGCCCACCAAGGTGGCCCTCTGGGCTCCCCCACTGATATGTGAGGTGATCGGTTTTTCTCTTGCTTCCCAATTCCCTGGCGGTGCTCCAGCATCCTGGGGGTGAGGGCGAGAGCCCCTTGCTCTGTTCCCTGTGAGGCAGGAAAAGCTGGCCCGAATCTCCCGCACTGGGAACTTGGCCAAGCCAGGTGTTTCCGCGGCCCCTCCCCCGGCTTGCCCTCCCTCACCGGCGATCTATTGCCAGCGCCATCTCCAAGGATTGCTTCACCCAGGCCTCTGCCTTTGGCTGGAGAGAGGCCAAGGCTCTGATTTTCACCTTCATTTCTTCGAGGCTTGATATTCCAGGGTCTCTCACATCCCCCATCCCCTACCTACCCGGTCGCTCTCAAACCAAGCCCAGGCCCTGTGAAGCATCTGCTCTCAGGACCCGGAAGCTGGAGGGATGAAGATGTTTCCTTCACCGTGAGGCCCCTGAGCCATAGAGGGAACCACGGCAAAGCAGTGTACAGATCATGGCGGTCGGGTGTGGGGGTGAACCGGGAGCTGGCTCCCAGCCATCCAGCCACCTTGTCCTGGGAGTCTTAATTACATAAAAGCTGGGCTCCTAGGAGTTGCTGGGTAACTGTTTGAATCAATGAAGCTAAGGATAGAAGGAGTCTACCAAAGGGGATTTCCATTCCGAGGGATGAAAAGGGCATGTTTTGAATAAGAACAAACATTCCAGCCTTGTTTACAAGACTGTGCTATGGAGTGGCAGGACTTGTGTGTTTAAGGGACCCTTTGCTTACAAACAAGGACCCAAAGAATGTTCCTCCCCCAGGAGACCTCCCTGACATCTTGGGCTTGTCCTGGACTAATGTCATGAGGCTTAGTACAAGATGATTCATGAGGGGGCTCTTAACGCTTCCTCCTCCTTCAGCCAAAGAGCCAGGAAGCCAGAATCTGTGGAGCAGTTACAATGACTAGGCCCCAGACCCATCAGAAGTAAACCTTCATGTCATCACTCGCCCATGAGGCCAGGTACCCCCATTTTACAGACAAGAAAAATACGAGAAGACAAATAACCCAGGGCCGTCTGTCTTCAGGGCCCCCCCAAACAAAGGGCCACTAGGTCCCCTGTCCTGGGTGGCCTCATGGTTCTCCTCAGGACACTGTAAAGTTAGGTGTTTCCCCGTCCTCTCACAAACACTGTGGGGGACGGTGACAGAGCCTGAGGGTGTAGGACACAGTCCAAAGTGGCACCTTCAGCTGGGAATATCACTGGGCTTTTCATTTCATAACGTATGGTTTGTGTCGTTTGTGTCGTTACTTTATTGGGTAAAATACATACATCATAAGCCTAACCATCTTAACCAGAGTGCGTGTGCGTGCGTGCGTGCGTGCGTGCATGTGAATGTGTATGCTTATGTGCGCCCGTGTGCACGTTACTGTGGGCTGACCTCGGGGTCTCATGCACAAGAGGCAAATGCTGTACCATCAAGCCATCAAGCTATATCTCCAGCATGCTTTTTTAAAACTATTCATTATATATATATATATTTTTTTTTTTTTGTCAGAAATTATAGCTAGTTCCAAATGCTGTAGACCACGATTTTCTTTATGCATTTATACCTAGGATACAAACGTGTAAGCACAACAGAACATATACATAATAACATAACATAAATCTTCAAAATGAACAAAATATATAAGTAATGAAGATAGAGCAGTGGCTGGGGTGAAGGTAGTGAAGACAGTGATAGAGCGTCTAGAACGCTCAGGGACTAATGTTTGACCTCCAGCACTGCAAATAAATACATTTTAAGTAGATACATACAGTAGAGTTCAAGATAACAGGTTCCAGCGGCGTTGGGCTATATAATATAATGTTTATCATTTGCCCTATGACTATCATGGCGGTATTATTTCACCTGCCATCACAGTTAATGAGGCATAGACACCTGTTAGATTTCATAATTGCCTTCATCTGCCTTGGCCGTTTCTAGCTGGGCTGCCCTCCATCCATAATATTATAAATACTTGCTTAGATTTGGTGTTTTTTCCATCCACACCATCCTTGGGTTCCTTCCTCCCCGCCCATGTGGTTTCTTCTCCACGCTAACCCGTCATAGTGTCTCTGCCCATCTGTGCCTTTCCCATGATTCTTCTGTTCTCAAAAGCCCGGGATCCTTAGCCAAGCATTTCCCATTCTGCCCTGCCCAGGTATAGGCTGTTTAATCAGTCAATCATGTAGGTTTACACCAGAAGGATAGATGTATCTAGGCAGTAACCAAATCTTGAAGGCCAGTAATTAGCGCCAAAATACAAGCATCAGACCAACCCCCAACCCCCATAACACTAGGTAGGAGAAAAAGGTTAGAGGGGAAAGGAGCCATGGATATTGTTAGACTATTTCCTGCTGATTAGGGGCGTCAGGTTCCTTAGGGCAGGTTTGATCTTCATAGTCAGGATATCTCCAACCAGCAACCAGTAAGTAGCAATCTAGCAAACAGCAGCTGACAGGAACTAGCAGCAGCAGGAGCCCAGGCAGCAGCTGCCAGCCTCCACAACCCTTCAGGGATTATCTTACTCGTTCAGAAACCATCCGCAGCTGGCAAAATCACAACCCTGATGGAGCATGAGGTAAGTCATAGTCAGCTGCCCTGGACAAGGTGAAGCAGCACCAATGCCCCATGCTGGCATTGAGACAAAAACATTCTCATAACATTTCTGTGTGTGTGGGTGTGTGTGTGGGGGAGGTTGTTTGTTTTGTTTTAAACAAAACTACAAGGCCTCATAGCCTGAGTTCGATCCCTGGGACCTGCTGGAACACAGCCCAAGAGTGGAGTGCAGGGAGAATTCTCAGGGTTGGCGAGCAAACTTCAAGAAACCAAGACAAGAGTCTGGTGACCTCAGTTTCTTCAAACATGTGGAGTGTGCGCTGTGCCCCTCCCAGGGGTAGCATATGGGAGTAAGTTTACTTCGAGTATTCATTACAGCTGGCTAGTGTTACTTGTTTATATGCCTTTATGAAAAAAAAAACAAAAAAAAACTTTTTTCTTGTCACTTTCAACAAACTGAAGCCACGAGAGCTTTACTCAGGGGACGGTTCTTAACCCTCAGGGTGTAAATTGTCTGATGCTCTGAATGAAGCCGGCTGTTGCATGAGATTTTAGTCTGCCTCATCTTAGGCTCTATTTTCCCTGGTCCAACCGCCTCTAGAGCCTAACCAGGGACCCACACGGTAGAAGAACAAGTCCTCAAAGCTGGCCTCTGACCTCCACATGCCGTGACGCCTGGGTGAGTGCGTGTCACACATACAGTGAATGGATTTTTTTTAAAAAAGTTGACAGTAAAATGCCTCCGTCACACTTATCTGTGGGCCTTAACAGAATGGAATGAATGGAACGCGCTGCCTTGGACATCACTGGTGTTGAGACAGACACTCCTTAAGGGACTTACACGCTCACATGCTTAAGTAAACATGAATCCGGCACACAGCAAAGGCAGAGCTCCAGGCTTTTGTCCTGTACATGGGTACAGATAGGTGAGTCCTTATCAAAAGCATTTCCTGAGCGTTTGTCATATTGTCACTGAAGGAGGGGACTTGTGCCCACCTTTACACACGGGGCATCTCACCCGCTCTGGCTGCCTCTCAGGGCTGAGTGCCTACTGCAGTTCCAGGCTACGCTGCCCAGACAGAGGGGCCCTGCTGTTGCCAAGGAGAGGCCTGATGTGGGTGCCATGGGAGGTGCTGGGTTAAGGTATTAGCAGGGACCTTTTCTAGCGCCCACCAAGCTCCCAGATAATGACACAGAGATCTATTAGATTTACTCCTCAGGCCTTCAGCTCCATAACCGGGCAGATAGCCTTCGGTTCTAACCCAATTGTGCTAGCCCGGCTGCCTCCTCTAGGTAATGGGGTTTGGTTATATAAGGAACGAGAGAAGGACCTTTTCTTACAATGCCCTTGGCTCGTTTAACACGGTGGGGGGGGGGGGCTTTACAATTTCTCCTGGAGTCTTTCTTCTTTGGTACGTGCAGTACAAGTGCGTGCAGATGTGTGCGGAGGCCAGGGCTCGGCATCAAGCCCTCTTCCTCGGTTGCTTACCGCCTCCTCATCTGAGATGGCTTCTCTTACTGAATACAGGGCTCTCTGCTGAGACTAGACTGGCTTGGCCAGCGAGCCCCCAGGATCCTCCAGTGCTGGCGTTTCAGGCCCAGCTTCTGTGTGGGGTCTTGGGGGTTTGAACTCAGGTTCCCACGCAGCCATCTCCCCAGATCTTTTTTTTTTTTTCCTATGCAACTATGCTTGCACCAGTTAACTCCAGGTTGAGCACTATGCTCTGCAGGTGTTTGTGAGCCCGGCAGATCAGTTCTGGTCTACAACAGTGGTTGATGGGAGAGGCCCGCTCCTTGACTCCGCTCTGCACAGTTTCTGCCTTCTCGTCACCAGAGCTCTCTAACACACCAGAGACGAGGACTTAAGAATTCGGATCTGGGTATGTGGTGGCAGCTGCAACAAAGCCCTTTGGCGCCAGGTCTCACACCATTTTGTTGGTACAAGCTACCAAGGGGCCAGAAAGGCAGAACGCACGTGGTCTATGAATGTGCGAGTGAATGCAGGAGAGGTGTCTGTAAAACGTACGAAGAATGAATCCCAACAGCCCCTCCGCCACACCCGGTTTCAGTCAGTTGTTTGATTTTATTGGCGATCTGGCAGGTCTCAGCTGTCCTGTTCACTCAGTCTGCATCAAAGAGAAGATCCTCGTGCTCCTCCGTCCACAGGCCCAACAGGCTGGGAAGCAGGAGAGCTGGAAGCATTGGGGGCTGGGCTGGGCTTGGAACAGGTGCATACAGTGTGCTGTAGTGAACATTTTGTATGATAGTAATCCCGTTTCCACTTTGTTACACTAGAGCCAAGATTGAATGTAAGACATGAAACGTGAATGATCTTTTCATTCTGAAACCGCCATTGCCCCTCTGAGCCTTTTCTTTTTCTTTTTTCTTTTTTTTAACTAAACGTTTTTTTTTTGGTAATTCAAATAAAAAGTGTTTTTGCCATTTAAGGTTGGTTCTGGTCCTTGAAACTGTTCGTACCTGCTTTATAGCAGCGAGTGCACTAACCCTCCGTGGGGAGTGGGGGGACACAAGGTTAGTGATGTCCCCTGGGAAAGTCTTAGAGAAAAATAAAGAAATGGCCAGGTGCAGTGCTGCACACCTTCAATCCCAGCACTCAGGAAGGCAGAGGCAGGTGGATCGCTGTGAGTTCGAGGCCAGCCTGGTCTACAAAGTGAGTCTAGGACAGCCAAGGCTACAGAGAAAACTGTCTTGAAAAACAAACAAAAGAAAAGAAAAAAGAAAAATAAATGTTTTGAAGTGGTGTGCTGGCTGGTTTTAGGTCAACTTTATGCAAGCTACAGTCATCCGAGAGGAGGTAGCCTCAACTGAGAAAAAGCCGTCAATAAGATCATGCTTCAGACAAGCCTGTTGGGAATTTTCTTAATCAGTGACAGATGGCTCAGCCCATTGTGGGAGGTGCTGTCCCTGGGCTGTTGGTCCTGGGTTCTATAAGAAAGCAGGCAGAGCAAACCATGGGGAGCAAGCCAGAAAGCAGCACCCCTCCATGGCCTCTGCATCAGCTCCTGCCTCCAGGTTCCTACCCTGACTTCTTCCTTCGATGATGAACACCGATATGGAAGTGTAAGCCAAATAAATTCTTTCCTGCTGGGTTGTGGTGGCGGTGGCAAACACCCTTAATCCCAGCACTCCAGAGGCAGAGGCAAGAGGACCTCTTAGTTTGAGGCCAGCCTGGTCTACTGATGGAGTTCTAAGACAGCCAGAGAGAGCTACACAGAGAAACCCTGTCTCAAAAACCAACAAACAAACCCTTTCCTTTCTGACTTGCTTTTGGTCATGGTGTTTCATCACAGCAGTAGTAACCGCGACTAAGACTAATGTTGAAGAGAGAGAGAGAGAAAGAGAGAGAGAGAATCCAGATCTGGGCTGGGGTGTGGTCAGTTGGTAGAATGCTTGTCCGGCACGCATTTACGCTGTCCATGTAAACTGCTGCTCTGTAACACCAGCCGTCAGGATTATCCTCAGCTACACAGTGAGGCCAGCCTGGGCTGCATGAGATCCTGCCTGAAAACAGAACAAAACAAAAGGACCCAAGGCACCAGGCACCTGAAAAGGGCTGGGAAAAACAAACCCACCAGAAAGGTTGCTTTTCAGTGCCCCCAGCCTTCAGGAGTAAGAGAAACCTTTGCCTCCCACTTCACAGGGACCTTTGACCAAGTTCAGAAAGGTCCTGGATGAAGGGAATGTGGGGGGGGTGTTAAAGAAGAGCCCTTTTCCTTTTCTGGGGAGATTGACGTAATTACACTGCCTTTGCTGCCAAGCTTTATCTTTGCCCAAGAATCCCCACATCCCTGGGACCCTGAAACCAGGCTTCTGTCCTGCCCCGCTGGGGACAGTCTGAAGAGCTTCGTGTTGTCCTCAGTCTAGCCTGAACACTCGCCCAGCTTTGAAGAAGGCTGAGATGGCTGTTGGAAACTGCTCTGCCTATAAGGCCCACGCCGAAGTGGCCATGTCGGGGCCAGCAAGGAGCCTCTGTGGCCTCCACAGACCCAGGGCCAGGGCATTTTTTTTTCCTAGGGAGGAATGAACTCTCTTAAGTTTTCAGAAAAGGAATGGCTAGCAAGGAACTTTTATCTTTTCTCCCCTTCGGTACGGGATGGAGTGAGGGGGACAGGTAAGGAACAAACAGGAAGGATATTAAATTCACCACAAGTGGATGCGGTTAAGCACCTCCATGCTAGCTGGTGCCCAGGGCCATGGCCGCAGATCACGCAGACCTTATTCAGCTGCAATTCACAGCTGATTCGGGGTGAAATTCTTAGTGTGATGCTCCACGAGACTGCAGCCACTGTGGTGGAGTGGGGAGGGAGGCTTCGAAAGGTGGCATGTTTTGAGGGATGAGTAGAAGCTGAAAGGTTGCGTGGTGTGTGTGTGTGTGTGTGTGTAAACTGACTGTGGCCAAAGTATAGAATTCAGAAGGTGGCTGTACACCCAAGTGTCTGTGTGGGATAGGTGTGGTGGGAAGGGGTTTTGATAAAACCCTGGAGGGCTTGGGCAAGGGGAAGTGGGACTGAGAAGGTGTCTGGCTCAGACCCAAGACCCGGAGCCCACAGAGCTCAGAATAAGCAAAGCCTTGGCAGGAACCCAAGAGGAGGAGGCACGGGGCAACGCTGGGCACCCGGGGCCTCTCGGTGGGGGCACCGTGCTCCTTCAGGGATTGGAGGTGGGTGTCAGCAGACTGGGTGAGGGAAGGTGGGGCGGGGAGGAAGCCAGCCAGCGGCGGGAAGAGAAGCCCAACCTCTCCCTGCTTTCGTCGGTCCTGGCGAGATTGACCTGGGGCTGGGCACCGACGGGGCGGCTCCCCGGGCTTCGAGAGAGACAGGTAGGAAGGCAAGCAGGCGTCTTGGGCAGGGCACGGGTGCCCCGGGCATCTGTAGGCATCTGCCCCACCTGGCTCGAGTAGGTCTCGGTGGTGTGGAAGGGAGAGGCCCACGGGAGATGCCGCCTCTGGCTGTGGGCACTGAGGAGGGTCTCAGCTCTGCAGCTCGGGGTGCAGAGCCCGGGGTGGGGGGTGGCGTGTAATCAGGTACCCCACCCCCTCTTCTCCTGGAACAGCTCCTCCCCTCCCAGGCACAGCCCAGCAGAAGCCTGCAGACCCAGAGCACCCCCTGGGAACATGCCAGGCCACAGCCAGCACCCGCTAGGCACTCAGGGCCCCTGTGGGCACCGCCCCTCGGTGCCTCTGGGGTCACGCAGCGCCACCCGGTGGGGGGGGGAGGGACGTGAGGGTTGGAAGAGTCTTCCTGACTCGGGAGCTTTCGGGACTTGGGAATCGCAGGGACGAGGTCGTAGTGGGTGGGGCTCTTCCGTCCTCTCTTCAGTCTCGCTCTGGTCCAGCAGGGAACCCTCACGCCCCTCCCGGCCCCTGATGGCGGCCGCACCGCACCCCCACATCCTCGCCCGTGTGCGCTCCCGCCCCACCACCCTCCTTCTCTGTGGGGCAAACTGCCGAGCGTGACTTTTGAACGCTGTGCTCCGTCCCCGTAGAGCGTCCGAAAGCCACTTTTGATTCTGAGGGAATTCGGAACGTCGGGCTGAATTACAGACTTTAATAGGAAACGTACCTGTCGGCGCTTGCTTAATGCTCTGCACTCGAACTGCGCGCTGCCTACGTGTCTCCGTGACGGGGGCGTGTGTGCACACGTGCACACACCCCGCGCTGCTCGCCCCACCACGGCGACCTCGGATGCACACGGGCCCACCTTGCACACGACTCTGGGTTCAAGGGTGCACGCGCTCGTTCGTTATGAAGACTGGGAAGGCGGCTTTCCTGTGCGGGCAAGGGTTGGCTTCTGCGTGTGTGTGTGTGTGTGTGTGTGTGTGTGTGTGTGTGTGTGTGTGTGTGAGAGAGAGAGAGAGAGAGAGAGAGAGAGAGAGAGAGAACAAGAGTGGGTGCTGGGTACCCAAATCAGGGTCTCAGCACAGTTAAGAGGAGCCACACCCTGGACTTGAAAAGCAGTTGAATTCGGAGTGGGCCTCTTGGCCCAGACCGGCCTTGAACTCCTGGGTTCTAGTGATATTCCTGCCTCAACCTCCCCCCAGCTGGAGCTGCAGGATACCCAGCCCCCATAGCACACCTGGACAAGCAACTGAATTTTTAAACTATTCTTAAACACAGTTCCCCCTGCCCCACCCCCACCCCCCACACCCCGTATTTATTCGGCGGGGCTGGGAAGGTAACTGTCAGGAAAATGCTGTTGCTGTGCAAGCTCGAGGTCCCCAACGCAGGGCTCTAAAAACTCGGGTAAAGCAGCAGCAGCAGCAGCAGCAGCAGCAGCAGCAGCAGCAGCAGCAGCGTGATGTGTAACCCCAGCCCTGGGGGGTGGGGGGAGGGAGGCGGATCCCTCCTGCCCATTGGCTAGCCAGCCTAGTAGAAAAAGCTGAGCCACAAGTTCAAAGAGAGACACTGTCTCAAAAAATAAGGTGGAGAGCGCCGGCCGAGGAAGACACCCATGATCAACCTCCTGGCTTCACAGGCCTGCACACACGCAGACACCACTCACTCCCACACACACAGACACACACCCTTCCTTATTTTGGGTAATGAAAGCTGACTGCGAATCTATTTTTACCAGTTGTCTTTACATGGGACAAAATGGACTTTTAAATTCTTACTGAGTTTGGCAGTCTGGTTTGTTTTTTTTTTTTTTTTTTAATTGTTGTTGTTTTTTAAATTCCAAACTGGGTTCTCCAACAGCATAGCAGGATTTTTAGTCACTCTTTTCCCCCTCTGGAAACCCAAAACAAGTCGTCCTGGTACTTCTGCCCCCTGTGGCTCTCCCTCCGGTGTGAGTTGCTTGGCATGGGTTGTTTTGTGACCAGCAGACCCCATCGGTCTCCGTGGGAGGGGCATCCCTCCCCTGCAGCAGGAACCACCACTCTGGGTAGCCGTGGTGTCCCCTCTGGCTCTAACCGGTGGCTTCTCCTGCAGACAGAGATGCAGCTGTTCCTTCTCACGTTCCTGCTGCTGCTACTGCTGGCCTCCACTCCAGGGTCTTGGGTGAGTGCGGCTGGCCGGTGGGGAGGCCTGGGAGGTTCCTTCGGGAGAGGCGGGGGAGGGGCGGCCGGAAGACTGAGAGGAGAAGAGTCTGGCCTGAGGGGGCTCCCGTGGAGGTTGGACCTCCAGTGTCAGGCTGGCTTCCTTAACTGGACGCAGGGCAGTTTGCAAAAAACGACATTGTCCCTCCTTAGCCCTCCTACCTGAAGGTGTTGGCTACAGTCCCCTGGGCCCAGGCTAGTGCCACAGAACGATTATCATGACTCCGCCCCTTTAAAGAGAAAAGACGCATAGATGCACGTTGCCAGCCTGAGCCGGCACACCAAACTCCTGCCTGAAGGAGATGGCTGGGATGCTCCCTCACTCTCTGAGGTTTAGCAGGCGGCCACTAGGCTCGAGTGTTTACTGGACACTTGAAACGTGGCTGGCACACCTGAGGAGCCTTTGATGTTGACTTGAGCTTAATTTGCACTAGCGGTGGCTGTCAGGATGACCGGTGAGCAGGTAGCTCACATAGGGCTCCAGGGACAGAGCTCCTCAGTCATAAGGATAAGCAGGGGACCCTAAAGGGGACAGAGGGTCTGCAGAACTGGGTGATGAGCAGAACAGAGAGCACAGGTTCACATGGATGAACCAATGATTACGGAGCACGCTGGGTCCTATGAGGTCCCTTCTCCCATGAAGGGAACACCCTGAGTGGCCTGCTGCCTTACCCTCTCCTCCCTTCTCCCCAGCCTGAAGGGCCCAGACGAGGCTGGCTTCTTTGCCTATCCTCTGTCTGGTAGAGAGATACGGTCCAGGTTCACTGCTCCACTGCTCACCCTATGGATGGCAGGGTCCACCATGGGGTCCTGACCACCCAGGGTCCCTGTCAGGGTTGACCTGTCAGCTTAACAAAATGGCTGGCTAGATGACCAAAGCGTGGCTGTGAGTCCCTTCACCTGCCCTCTGGTCCCCGTCTCCTTCCTACACTCATCCTGGTGTCCAGCAGGCAGTGTTCTGGAAACAGGCAGAAAAAAGGGAACTCCTGAGCTGGGAGCTGGAGCTGGAGGAAGGGTGGGGTGCTGGGAGTAGCATGAGGCAGGCGGGGACAGGCCCAGAGCAGGGTTGGGTCACACCAGCTTCTGGCTTCCTACCTCCACACAGCTTGGGGTTTAGGTAATTATGGAGAACAAAATGTGCTCACGCTGCTCATGACCTGATGTGTACAGAAAGGTGCAGGGACCATGATTCAGTTTCAACATAGACTAGGGCTCTCATGAGTGCTGGCAGAAGGCCTCTACCTTACAGGTGCTGGTCGCAGGAAGCAAAGAATGTCTTTAAGGGGCACCTGATGGGAATGTAGCCTCTAGAGAACCCTAGACCACTGCCCTCCCCGTCAGACATCCTAGAATGCCTCCACGGCCAGAGCATCCCTGTGGACACATGAGTTGGCTCTACCTTGCCTCAGGAAGGGTTGGATTTCTGGGGCTGGTTGTACAAGGAGGCTAGACGAGCGTCCAGCAGGATCAGGATCCCGGGCAGCCAGCGAGGCATGTGATCTCTACATCCTAGCAAGGCTTGAGGGTCACAGGAGCGGGAATCTTAGCCTGGAGAGTTACCCCCACACGACAAGTAGCTCCCGGCTTCAAAATAGAAGCTCAAGCCGAATGAAAGCAGTTTGTATTTCATTGTCAGAGTACCTGGTTCCCTGCTTTGGAAAGCTTGAAGGTTCTATTCTAGCAAGACCTGGAGGAATGGATAATTTTACAGTGAGAGGCGAGGCCTTTGGTTGGGCTGGTCTGTGCTTGGCTTTGTGTGGCTAGCGGGTTTAGTGCGGTTTGCTCCGCTTCCCAGTTGTGGTCTATAAAACAAGAGTAATGAGATATCCAGAGCTGAACAAGCAGCGAACTTCCCTTCTCACCTCAGGCTGGCTGACTGTGAAACTTCAAGTTGGGGAAGGGCTTGCTTTTCTTTGTTCACACTTGGCCTCCTTCTAAGTGATGGGAGTTATAGTTCCTGAAGGCTTGTCTGGTGACAGCTCAAAATTAAGCCTCCTTTCAGCACACGGGACCCGTTTGCAGTGTGGCCCCTGTCTCTCAGCACCCTTGTCCAGCTCCTTAGGATCCAGGGTATCATTGGCTGCCTGCTCCCTCGGGCAGGTGGGAACACAGCCCCGGCTGAGCGCCGAGGCCTGGAGTGTGTGGCACCTTGCTCTTTTTTGCTTGTCACTTTCCTTGGGTGACAGCGATTAGACGAGAGATGGTGGGTACCATGTGGTCACGTGATGCTGGCTGCAAGATATCGCATCCATGAGGCCATTTCCTTTGTGTAATTGCAAGAAGGCAGGTTAGAGCTACCTCTCATACAAACGCCCAGGGGTCAGAAGTTCAGGCCTGTTTCATTTCACAAAGCCCTCACAGTCAGAGGCCTTTATTCCCAAGTCAGTTCCGGGCGAAAGGGCAGTTCTACTCTAGTCATTACATCGGCTTTCCCAGCAAAAAGGAGTGTGGGAGGAAGAGGACCACAAATGCCCATTTATGCTCTTTCTCCAGAGTACTAAAGAGTGCCCCAAGCGCTTGGGTTTACTGCCATTGATGAGAACTTAGGGATGGGGCTTGAAAGATAGAGGAAACTTGAATATCGAGCAAGTAACCCAGTTTTCAGGTTCTCTTGTCAGAGGCAGGGGAAATGGGTATTGGGGTTCCCCTAGGAGTCTCAGCCACAGATTAGCAGGAATTCTGTTGTTCCCTCTAACCTACACACAGGCCCTAGTTTAATAGAGCAGGACTATAGAAGTTTCTGGAACTGAACTCACTCACATCTAGAGCAGGAGAAGTACAACAAGGCTCGGGTGGCCTTCTCTGGGGCTCCTACTGAAGTTCTGTTCTGTCTTGGGGTTACACTCTCTAAACAGGTAGAGCCTGTCCTCCCCCACGCAAGGACTTGCAGTGATCTGCCCCATCCCCTAAAGGCCTCTCTTGAAAGGGGTGGGTCTGCAGACCCACAGGCTCTGTGCAGGGGACACCAAGCCAGGCTCCAAACTAGCCTAGTCAGGGGAGAAAGCCTCTTCCCCACCACCTCTGGCAGACAGACACCCAGAACATGAGGCTATCTGAATGAGTCGACCATAGCTGAGTTAGAGGACAGGCCCAAAGCAATGCATCACGGTGCCCTTGTCCTGGCCCCGCCTTTAAGATCCCCTCTTCCACATTACAGTAGACCCACAAATGCCTGCACTGGGTGCCCGGCCCCTCCCCGAGGGGTCCCCCGAACAGCAGGCTCTTCCCAGCTGACTGAGCCCAGTCACACCTAAACGGCCCTCCCTCCCGCTACTTAAGACATTTCGGTGCTTCTGCTTCCTAAAGGGGCAGTCCTGGAAGCCTCCAGGCTCTTTGAACTGGTTGGGGAGCGGCTTGAGCAGAGGGCCCTGTGCGGGGGCTCTAGCCTCAAGTCCCAAGGGCAGGGAGGTGTGATAGATGGTGAGTCACACAGCCAGGGCCTGTCTTTCCCAGGCTCGAAATGTGAGGCGCCAGAGTGACAGCTGGGGAGCCTGGGGCGACTGGAGCCCCTGCAGCCGGACCTGTGGAGGAGGCATCAGCTTCCGGGAGCGCCCCTGCTACTCCCAGAGGTAGGGAGGGGAGGTCTAGAAGCAGCCAGTGGAGAAGGGCCGGCTGCCGGGTGGGAACCCGACCCCGGGGCCATTATGTGACAAATTCATTGTGGAAGAGTGATGGTGCGGACAGGAGAGCAAATATTTCCCATGCGCGCACCTTGGATTTCAACACCCTGAGCCTCCGTGGCGCCAGCATCGAGGCGGTGGCGGCGGCGGCGGCGGTGGTGGTGGTGGCGGTGGCGGTGGTGGTGAGCTTCATTTTCAGGGTTAATGAAGAGCGTCAGCCCGCAGTTCCTGGTTGATGTGGTTTCTTTGCCCTCGGCTTTTTCGCAAGCTCAGAGGACCCTCTCCTGACAAGTGACTTAACGAATTTCCTGTGCTGGGCTCTGCTGGGCTCTGCAGGGAGGGGGTCGGGGACGAAGGAAAGGTGACGAGGCGCCTCCTGCTGGTGGGTTCGCGAGCAGGTTCCTGAGAAGCCGTGGGGGGTATGGCACAGTTCTGCAACCTTTAGCGCTTGGCAAGTTCAAGGTCATCCTCAGCTACAGAGTCAACCTGGGACTTTGTCTCACACTATATAAATAAATTATTTAAATTTCTTTAATTTAAAAAAAATTCAGCGAGAGCGATGGTGGCTCACGCCTTTAATCCGAGCACTTAAGAGGCACAGGGAGGCAGATCTCTGAGTTGGAGGCCAGCCTGGTGTACAAAGCGAGTCCAGGACAGCCAAGGCCACACAGAGAAACCCTGTCTCAAAAAGAAAAAAAATAAACGAAACAAACAGCCTCCCCCAGCAACAACAATGAAAACCCCCAAGACTTCTAACATCCTGGAGTATTTATTACTAAGCTGCGGATTGAATCCACAGGTTCCCGGTATAGTACGTGAAGTTCAAGGCCCTTGTAGCCAGGAGTCAGGTCAAGGGTAGGGACAGTCGGTCTAAGAATGGTACAAACACAGTCTGGGATCTGGGTCCAAGGACACCCCCTCCTCATCTCGCCTTGGACTCTGGTCCAGCCTTGCCCACCAGGGGCACCCCGCAGAGAGGCCCGGAGAGCAGGGAACGGGTGGGGACCTTGGGGTCTTCCCAGTGTGTTCTCAACCCGCAGGAGAGATGGAGGCACCAGCTGCGCGGGCCCCACGCGCAGCCACCGCACCTGCCACACCGAGGTAAAGCCTGCGTGCCCCCCTCCACCCTGGTCCTCTCCCCACCCACCTGACCCCACCCCCACCCCCGCTAACCACCTCCCCTCCTTGGAGCCGCATCCTCTGCCAGGCACCAAGGGAGAGTGAGAGGCCCCTCCTGGACGGGTGGGGGTGGGGGTGGAGAGTGGGCGGGGCAGAGGGGCAGGAGCCCAGGGCTCCAGGACACAGAAAGTGGGTAGGGGAGGACCCAGGCAGGCCCCCTCGCCAGGGCTCACGCGGGCACCCATGTTCCGGTGCAGAGCTGCCCGGACGGCACGCGGGACTTCCGGGCTGAGCAGTGCGCAGAGTTTGACGGCACAGACTTCCAGGGCCGGCGCTACCGGTGGCTGCCCTACTACGCAGGTACGCCGCCATCCTGCTCTGCAGCCCCGTTCTCCACGTAGGACACACACGCTGACTCCCAGGTCTTAAGACCCCTTAGGGATGCCTTGACACTGATTCTTAGCACGCCCGCTGCAACCCGGGAAAGGGGGTGATGCGAGCTCTTCCCGGCCCCTTCTCCTCAATGTCTTTTCAAAAGCAAAGCCCTAGCGTGCCCGTCTCCAGTCCCGCGTCTTTCAGCTCTGAACCCCTACCGCTGTGCCACAGAGGTGTGTAAAGTGAGGGGCCACTGGGAGGTGGGGTGGGGTCAACATGCCAAAGGCCGAAAAGGGCTTCGATCCAGCTGTATCCCATCTCTCCATGTGGTCTGGGGAACACCGGGTAGGGTTCAGGAAAAGGGCTCTGCTGTGTATGCAGCTGAGCCATTTTGGAGTTGCCAGAAGACCTCTTAGGAGCTAGAATGTAGCTCCATGGTGGAGCGTGTGCCTCGCGTGTGCAAGGCAGAACCAAAACTTAAAACGAACAAAACGGTACCCGCAAAATACCAGCGCTAGTGTAAGGGGATTAAGCTAGTCTGGGAATGCATGGGGAGTTCCGGGAGGCCTCAGGTCAGCCTGAGCTGCTTGGCGATAGATAGCCTTTCAATAAACTTAAAAGGCCAGCCTCCCGAGAAGCCTGGGGCATCGCTTTTCTCTGCAGATGGCCCCTAGGCTCTGCACACTCTGGTTGCCAGCATTAAACGTTTCCCCCTTCACTGAAGCCAGAGAAGTGCCCCCTCCCCCCCCTTAGGCACGTGCTACTCCTGAGGTGTATGTTAAAAATTACCTTCATGTGGGGCTGGAGAGATGGCTCAGCAGGTAAGAACACTAGCCACTCTCCCAGAGGACACAAGTTCGGCCCCCAGTCACCCACGTTAGGCAGAATATAACCGTCTGTAATTCTAGTTCCAAGGAATCAGATACCCTCTTCTGGCCTCCCACCCTTATACGGCTTATTCTCTCTGTCTGTCTGTCTTTCTCTCTCACACACACACACACATCTCAAGAAAACTTTAATACAATAGGAGACTTGGAATAAGGAGTAAAAGCTAAAAAGAATAGGGAGAAAGGGGCTGGCGAGATGGCCCAGCAGGTAAAAGCTACACAAGCCACATGACTCAGGGGTCTCGGAACCCACAGTGGAAGGAGGACGGATCTGAGTCCTGAAATTTGTCCTCGGACCACTGCACACACAGACGTGCACGCGCGCACGCGCACTAACGTACAGTAAGGGTGATGATGATGGCAGTGTTGGGAGGCGGTGCTGGAAAGGTGGGTATTTAAAAGTGTTTGCTCTTAGCTTACAGAGGGTCCGGGTTTGGTTCCCAGCACGAATGTCGGGTGGCTCATGACCACGTGTAATCCCAGCTCCAGGGGATCGTATGCCCTCTTCTGGCCTCCCTGGGCACCTGCATGCACATGTACACGAATGCACACGTGTAAATAGTTAACTTTTCTTTTTCAACCTTAAAATATTATAGGGCTCAGCTGCCTTCTTGTGGTGGACATAATGATGATCTTGCTAGTACCTTGGGGCTGTTTAAGGTCGTTCTTAGCCATAAAGGGAATTTAAGGCCAGCCTGGCTTGTGATTTTTTTGGGGGGGAGGGGGCAGGGAGGGACAGAGTTTCACTATGTATCTGGCTTTCCTGGAACTCACTATACAGACCAGGTTAGTTTCCAACTCAGATGCACGTGCCTCTGCCTATCGGTGGTGGGATTAAAGGCATGCACCACCACACAGGGCAGGTGATGCTCACCTCTAATCCCGACACTCAGGGAGGCAGAGGCAGGCGGATCTCTGTGAGTTTGAGGCCAGCCTGCTCTACAGAGCAAGTCCAGGACAGCCAAGGCTACACAGAGAAACCCTGTATTGAAAACAAAACAAAACAGAAAGGTATGCATCACCATGCCCAGCCCTTAAGGCTGGCCTGGCCTGGAGACCTCACCTCAAAATAAAAACAAGGAGCGGGGTTTTACTCTTTGCAGAGGCTGCAGTTTGACTTGATCCCCCAAGATGCACATACATTCAGAGAGACCATCCCTTCTTCCTGGGAGTCTGTGCTGTTTTGGGGATGGGGGAACTGCTACTGTAAAGCCCTCTCTCCTGGCAAGATTGCGCTTCTGGCTGCCGCCCTTGCCTCCCTTGGGGGTTCTTACAAGGCCTCGTTCTGGGATCTCAGCTCCCCCCACCCCCCATTTTGCCTACCCAGCCCCCACAGATGTTCAGGCGTTCGTTACTTTTTGTTGCTCTAGTAAAACACCATGAAAGGTAGCTTGTAAAGGGAGTTTATTGGGGATTATGATTCCAGAGGGAGAGTCTATAACGGCTGCTGGCTGGAGTGGGAATCCGGTTGATCCTATTTCAACACGATAAGAGAGTGCAAGCTGGAAGTGGGGCGAGGCTGTAAGCTTTGAAAGCGCCTCCTCCCCCCTCAGCGAACTATTTCCTGAAAGGACCACAACCTCCCAGACGGAACCACTAACTGGAGACCAAGTGTTTATACACATGAGTCTATGGGGGGGGGGGCAACAGGACATTTTTCATTCAGATCATCACACGTTTGTGTCAAGATGTCAGCTTTCTCCTCTTGCCTACACAGCTCCAAACAAATGTGAACTGAACTGCATCCCCAAGGGGGAGAGCTTCTACTACAGACACAGGGAGGCTGTGGTGGACGGGACGCCCTGTGAGCCTGGCAAACGGGACATCTGTGTGGACGGCATCTGCCGAGTGAGTTATGCCCCTGCCCGCCTGCGAGCTGGCTGCCACTATTAGGGCTGCTGTCTTCCAGCACCAGCAGGACCAGGGGGCTGTCAGGAGCTTGGTACCTTAAGCCACTAGCTTCCAGAGTGCAACGTGGTCATCGCAGGTGTTCTGAGCACCTCAGCTGTGCCCTCCCTCAAGAACACTAACCTCATCAAAGAAGAGCTCTGAGTGGCTAATGCTGAACCCAACCAAATGTGGAAGGGATGGCCGTGGCTGACGGAAAGATGCTAGAAATTTCTCTCTCCACCTCTTGCTTTCTCCTCCTCTGAGTCAGCTTCAGGCTCATGTAGGTTCTTCTCACAAGCCTAAGACAGGATGGCAGCCCCAGGCCGATACCATACCAGCCTGACAGCTCCTGGGGGGCGGGGAAGGAGGGTCCTGGGCTGGGGGGGGGGAATCCCCAGCAGCAGCAGCAGCAGCAGCCACCTGAGAGGGCTCTCTGAGCTGTCAGCCGGGCTCGCCTGAACCATTCTCTGAGGAAAGGAGGGAACAACCCTCTGGCATGCCCAAACCCACATTTATGGCGTTGCATCCAAACTGGGAGGCACAGGACCCCCAAAGGGAGGCAGGAAGTGGTTAGCAGGAGCGGGATGGGTCTAAGGAGCCAGAGGAGCGGATATTAACCCTCCTGTCCCCTGCTGTCCTGCCTGAGGCGGCTGGAACTGTGTCGGTCTCTTGCTTGGCCTCACTTCCCTCTGCCTCCTCGCAGGTCGTCGGCTGCGATCACAAGCTAGACTCGACCAAGCAGGAGGACAAGTGTCTGCAGTGCGGGGGTGATGGCTCAACCTGCCACCCTGTCACGGGAACCTTTGATGCCGACGATCTCAGCAGAGGTGAGATCGTACAGGGGGCTCTGAGGGGTCTGTTAGCCTGCCTGCCTTGGCTTGCCTTCTCTGCCCGAGGCCTAAGGCCAAGCCATGCTCACAACACTCGCGGGGCTGGGCTCAGGTCACATGGCTGCAGAGTACAGGCTGAGCCTTTCACAGAACCCTTCTCACGTGCCCACCATGGTTGGGCCACTCACCCACTTAATGCAGCCTGATCTCACTGTAGATGCCTGCCCTCAGCCCTCCCGACCCGGTCCTTGTCCTGGTGCTGTTCCTTCTCCCTCCCAAGCCATCCTGGTACCCAGAGCCTGCTCCCCCCCCGCCCCCACACTCCCCAAGAAATCCCACCAGGAGCAAACTAGCACTTCTCACCTGAATCTTGTCCCAATCAGGCTACAACCAAATCTTCATCATTCCTGCTGGGGCCACCAGTATCCGCATCGAGGAAGCCGCTGCCAGCAGGAATTTCCTGGGTGAGAGAGAGGTTTGGAGCTGGGCGGCCTGGGGGCTCAGAGAGCCGACTCGCCGTCCCACGTCCCCTGACCAGTGGGGTCTCCACAGCCGTGAAGAGCGTCCGCGGCGAATACTACCTCAATGGTCGCTGGACCATCGAGGCAGCCCAGGCTCTGCCGGTGGCCAGCACTGTCCTCCATTACGAACGGGGTGTGGAGGGGGACCCAGCCCCCGAGAGGCTGCAGGCACGGGGCCCGACCTCGGAGCCCCTGGTCATCGAGGTGAGTGGGCCGCAGAGGGAGGTGCCCTGGGCGGTTGGGCTGCCCCGGCTACCGCAGGGGAACTTCAGCGAAGACGCCCTCCGCAGCTCATCAGCCAGGAGGCCAACCCCGGCGTACATTACGAGTACTACCTGCCACGGAACGACCCCGGCCGAGGCTTCAGCTGGAGCCACGGCTCCTGGAGTGACTGCAGCGCCGAGTGTGGCGGAGGTGACCGCTGGGGTCTAGAGGAGGGCATAGGTGACACGGGCTGGCGCGCTACGGCTCGGTCCTCAAGGCAGTGCTCCCGGGGAGGGGCAACTGCATGAATGGAAGAAGTTAGAGGTCCCCATGCAGGGCTGTAACCCACACGAGGATGAGGATGAGGGGAGCTAAGAGAAGCCGTCCACCGTGATCGGCGGGCGCCCAGGCCTGGGGCTCATGACCAAGGTCTGTCACACCTAAGACTCTTTGAGCCCCAGTTTCCTCCTCTGTCAGCTGGGGGTGATGGTGGTTCTTGGAACCCATGGGTGAGCTGTGGCCCAGCCCAGAAGGGTGCCTAACTAGTGAGTCCACTTGGAGAGCGGCTTTGTGTGACCCCGCTTCTGACAGGTCACCAGACCCGCCTGGTATTCTGCACCATTGACAACGAGGCCTACCCGGACCACATGTGTCAACACCAGCCCCGGCCAGCCCACCGCCGGTCCTGCAACCCTCACCCTTGCCCGAAGACCAAGCGGTGAGGCCTTGCCCCCCGCCTCCACCTGTGGTGGAGCCTGAGAACTTGGGTGGGAAGGGAGGGCAAGTCCCTGAACTGTTGTAGGCATAGTCTGAAGAGGTTGGGGGGGGGGGGGCGGGCAGAGCCCTTCGGCTCCGGTGGCAGCTATCACTGAGGGAGGCAGGGAATGGACCTGAGCGTGAGACCCGGGACCGGCAGTTTCCTCACGGTGTTCAGAATGCCCAGGCTGGGAGCAGGAGAATTTGGGGACAGTGGCGGAGGTTCCTGTCTGAGGCCACAGGGGGCTCAAGCAGACGCCTAGGGGGTCAGGCAGGAATTTGGCCAAAGGGCCGGTAGACTTTGGCAAACGCCTTTGTTCGTACACAAAGGATCTCTTTCCTGCACCGGCCTGGAGCGTGGCGCCATGCTGGGGCCCAGCATGTGTGTGGGAACAGGTAATCCGGTGGGCCAGGGGGTTCCTGCAGGGCTGGTGTTGGTCCCCTCATGCCCCTGGCCTGGTGAGCTGGATGGTGGTGGGCTTGGCTTTGCATGGTGTGTTTGGGGCTTTTCTCCTTTGGTCCTGTACCCCCAGCCAGGCAGGACTTCTCTGCACACGGGGAACACAGCCTTTCTGGAGACCCTCACCCTCACCCTCACCCCCACCAGGATAGCAACGGATGGAGTCTGGCTGGGATGCCAGGTCCCACTGAGAAAGGGAAAGGGAGAGTCAGGGCACAGTTAGGAAGGCTGAGGGGCTGGCTTCAGGCAGGCCCTCAGTTATGGAGCCCCTTCAGGGGCCAGTGAGCCATAGGGGGGTGCCTAGGAGGCCTGGCTGGTGGTCTCTACAGAGTTCTTGGGGGAGGGTTGGAATGGGCCCTCAATGCACTCTGCGCTGGGAGGCTGCAGTCTCCTGGGCCAGTCTTAACTGTCCCCATTTTTTATTTTTTCCTTTTGTCAGCTGGAAGGTTGGCCCGTGGACACCCTGCTCAGCCTCCTGTGGGGGCGGATTCCAGTCTCGCCCTGTCTACTGTGCGTCCTCAGATGGGGCTGGTGGCCAGGAAGCTGCTGAGGAGAGCCAGTGCGCTGGTCTCCCAGGGAAGCCCCCTGCCACGCAGGCCTGCAACCTGCAGCGCTGCGCAGTCTGGAGTGTGGCACCCTGGGGAGAGGTAAGGCCCTGCCTTGGAGTGCAGAGCTGTGCCTCGGGCCTGGGCAGCAGTGGGACTGGGCTAGCAAGGCTTGTCTTCTGCCGTGGAAGGAAGCTGTGGCCCTCAGAGGGTAAGGGATCTAGCCGGCCATCTTGGAAGATGTAGCCAAAGATGGGATGAAATGTAACTTCTAGACTCTGCTCCAAGGATCTCCTAGCATCCCAGGGCCGGATGGCAAAGGGTTTGCCTTAGCCAGGAGATAGAGCTGGATGTGTTGGGGGCTGAGGAAAGCATTTCATTTTGCACCCACACGCATTCAAGTTGCAAACACAGGGCAAGGAGGCTGGAGGGACAGCCTAGAGGCTAAGAACACTTAATGATCTTCCAGAAGGACCTGAGTTTGATTCCTGGCACCCAGGTCTGGTTTTTCCACAGCTGTCTATAACTCCAGCTCCACGGGGATCAGCTCCTGGTCTCACAGACACCCACACACAAGTGGCACGCAGACAGAGAGACACACATATGCACATTAAAAAAAACAGGAGTATGACAAGTACTATTACTGGAGCCTGTGTGACCTCAGAGCAGTGACTCAGCCTCTTGGGGAGCTTAGGAGTGGGATAAGGAGAGTAGAGTGTCCTCTAAGCCGGGCTGGTAGGCCTCCAGCTGTCCCAGCTGCCCTGGCTTCCCAGGGCTGGGGGGCCTTCCTGCTGATAGCCTGTCCTTACAGTGTTCAGTCACCTGCGGAGCCGGCATCCGGAAGAGGAGCGTTACCTGCCGGGGGGATGGGGAGTCTCCGGTCCCTGCCACAGCATGTTCCTCGATGGACAAGCCAACCGTCACGGAGCCCTGTGTGCAAGAGGTCTGTCCTGTGTTCCGAGGCCAGGCCTGGCATGTCGGCACGTGGAGCCTCGTAAGTGTCTGTCCCCTTCGATGCCTGCCATCCAGCCCTGGTTCCTGGAGCCCTGGAGAGATGCTGAGAAGAGCATTCACCCTCCTTCTTCCTGGGTGTCCCTGGCCTAAGGTTCTCTCTCTCTCTCTCTCTCTCCACTCCCACCCCGGGGCCTTAGTGCTCTAAAAGCTGTGGTTCAGGCACTCGGAGGCGACAGGTCATCTGTACCATTGGGCCACCTGGTCACTGTATGGACCTGCAGTCATCCAAGCCTGCCGAGGTGGAACCCTGCAACAGACAGCCCTGCCATCTTCCGCAGGGTGAGGATGGGACAGGGAGGGTGGCACCCCTTCCCCTCCCCCCGGCTGCCAGTTTCGTGCCCTCCTGCCTGGGGCCTTTCCCTGGCTGCTTTCCCACATCTCTGGCTATTGCTGCCTCTGCTGTTGCCAAATCCATCTACAGAACGCTGTGAACCTCAAACTCGCCCAATGTGTTGTCTTATGCCACCTTGGTATTGTCCAATATGGCTTCTTAGACCTGCTAGCTCTGAGCTTCCTGAGGGCTTCCTGGCTTTGTAGTCTTCCCCAGTGTACCTAAGTATGCAGGAGGTGCTCAACAACTCCTTGCTGAATGGCTGAATGATGGAAGAGAGAAAGTATGCCCATCTGCCCTTCACTCCACCCCCACCCTGGGGAAGAAGACCTCTCAGGGGGGAAGGGTGCAGAGGCTGGGGTGTGCTTGGTGTGTGGGCACGGACTTGAAGAAAGTAAGAGCCATGACTGAGCTGGGCTGGGAGGGCAGGTAGCTTCTGATCCTGAAAAAAGTAGGTTTGTCCTTGAAGTGCTGGTTTTTGTGGGAACCCTGGGTGGGAACCCACCTCCGGGTGGGGACAACAGGATTCCAGGGGAGGGGGGTTGGCAGGTGTCAGAGCAGCCTTGGACTTGGCTGAGTGCAGCAGCTTACTGACCACAGTGTGGCCTGGGGCAAGTGTGGCTCCTGCCACCTGGACACTGTGGGCAGCAAGGGTTCTGGTCCAGCCTTGAGGCTGTCACCGGGCTCTGTGTGTCCGGCATATGGAGCCCATGGGAGAGTGCGGAAGCCATTCATGGTGCTAGAGGTAGAGAGACAAGGTTAGCCCGCACTCAGGGAGCGTTCTGAAGTAGAGGTGAGAGACAGGAGCTCCAGGAAGCAGAAGGCAGGAATCATGAGCTAAATCATGGCACCTAATGTGTGTGGTGCCCTGGACACTGGGAAAGGAGACACAGCGATGCTTTATTATTACCATTATTGGTTTGTTGAGACAGGGTGTAATGTAGCCTAGGCTAGCCTCAAACTCACTATGTAGCTAAGGATGACTGAACTCCCGAAGTTCACCTGTAAGTGACTGTCTCCACCTGTAAGTGCTGGGATTACAGGAGCACACCACCGCACCAGACCTAGGAATGTCTTTTTAAAATTATGTTTAAATTTTTGTTTTATGTGTATGATACATTGCTTGGGTGGACATTTGTGCACCTTGTGCCTGAACCGAGGCCAGAAGAAGGCCTTGGTTCCCCAGAAGCTGGAGTTACAGATGCTTGTGAGCCGCCATGTGGGTCCTGGGACTTGAACCCCGGTCCTCTGGAAGAGCGCATGCTCTTAGCTGCTCAGCAATCTCTTTAGCCTCCCCACAATTGTATTCTAATTAACTCTCCTTTGGCTGATTCTCGCTGTGGCCCTGGCTGGCCTGGAACTCTGAGATCACTTTTTGTGGGTTCTGGGACTCCAGCCCTCACATTGGCCTAACACTGTCTCCACAGACCCGCTTCCCATTGCAGTGTTCTTAAGTCTTCTGTTAGTTTTATTTTTATTTATTTATTTACTTACTTATGTATATGCCAGGAGAGGGCACCAGATCTAATTTTAGATGGTTGTGAGCCACCATGTGGTTGCCGGAAATTGAACTCAGGAAGAGCAGCCAGTGCTCGTAACCTCCGAGCCATCTCTCCAGCCTCACCAACACTGCACTTATCATGAAAGAGCAGGAAAGCTCCCTACCCCCGCTGAGACTGTTGATGCTTTCAAGAGTCTTTCTTCTTCTGTCAATTTCTCTGACATTTTATGATAAAAAAAAAAAAAATCTAGCAACCTTATTAAGACTATTAACTACTAAATGCCGTAAACTATTTTTGCTCTTTTGGGGGTGATGGTGTTAAGGCTCAAAGCCAGGACTCGGTTCATGCTAGGCAAGTGCCCTACCAGTTCAGCTGCCCGTGGCCTCCAAGTCTAGCAGGACAATGACTTAATCTTAACTAGGTTGGACAAGATGAAAAAAAATTCATAAATGTAGAAAAGCTGGAGGAAATCTTTGAACATGCCTGCAGTCCGTACACTTAAGACACTGAGGCAGGAGGATTCTTGTGAGTTTAAGGCCATTATAGTCACTAAGTCTCTGCTGCTTGTGTTTTATGGGGTTGGGATGTTGGGTTTTTTCCCCCCTCTGGTGTTGCTTTTTTCATCTGGTTCTGCCCTCCATGGCTGTTATTTGGTTTCCTACAGAGGTCCCTAGCATTCAGGGCTCACGGAACCGCCCCTTAGACCCTAGGATGCATTCAGGCCTGCAAGTGTCTCCAGTCTCAGGTGAGAAGTTGTGTCCCTGCCCCAGGACCCAATCACCTGTAAGTCTGGGCAGCCTGGAGACCTTGGAGAGTGGTTTGAAGGCAGATGTGGGGTAAAGGCAAGGGGCCTATGGGGCATCACAGTGGTCTTTCTTTCTCACACATAGATGCTAGAGACCAGCGGTGGGCTGCCCAGGAGAGACCCAGGGCCCAGAGTAACCCCAGGCAGGGGCAGGACCCCCACCTGTCACCTGCAGGCCGGGCCCCCACTCTGCAGCACCCTCCACACCGGGCACCCCCGAGGCCTAGCTCAGGGCCCCAGGACTGCAGACACAGCCCCCACGGGTGCTGCCCTGATGGCCACACACCATCTCTTGGGCCCCAGTGGCAAGGCTGTCCCCTGGCTGGGGCCTCGTGTCTTCAGAGCAGGTGGGTTGGGACTGTTCTTCCTCCTCAGTAGGTGAGAGAGAGGGGAAGGTGGGGCTGGGCCATCATTCCTGTGCAGGGAAGGATGGCCCAGCTTAGATCAGAATTCTCAACTGTGCCGTTTTGTGTGTGAGTGTGTGTGAAGCCTGAAGGGCTTCTGATGTGCCCAGCCTGTGAAGATGGGGTAACCTGGGGCCTGGAGCAGGCTAGAGAGGTGGCGATTCCATCTCTAAGGTCCACACCAGGTTCAGGAGCCAGTGAGAAACTGACCACATGTCAAAGGTCTTCAACTGACCCACTCCTTCAGTCTCAGAGGGAGGGGCGGGTCACCCCACTCTCTGCCAGCCGCCCCTCCCTCCAGTTCTTCCAGGACCTACCTCACACAGCGCCCCCGAGGAACTGTGCTGCTAAGGGTCTGAGATTTGGGGCCGGTGGGGGTGACTTCCCACTCGGCCGCTTGCCGGATGTTTTGCTGGGTAACTTGAGGCAGGTGACTTCTCTGCTCCTGGCTTTCTCTTCTGAGAGCCAGGAGCAAAGGCTGCTGCCGAGGGAGACTGCGAGGGAGGCTGCCCTCTCCTCTGATACCCTTCCTTCACCTTGCTTTGCACACTGGTTGGCGGGAGATAAGTGATGGACTGGCATTTTCCCCCGGAGCTCCTGGAGGGTGATGTTTGTATCACCTTACCCCCTTCCTTCCTGGCAGCTGCTGGGTGGCACCGGGAATGAGCAGAGCCTGGGGCACGAAGAACGGTATGCCCGCACAGGAACAGGCTCTCCCTGACAGGTCTTTATCCCGACAGTCCCCTGACGTAAGCAGCCCCGGAGCCTGGTCCCTCCCTGGAAGTTTAGGCATCAGGATCCATGGGAGGGCAGTGAGCGTGGCTATGTGCGTCTTCCCAGGTACGGGTGCTGCCCCGATGGGGTGTCTGCAGCTGAGGGGCCCCAGCAGGCTGGCTGTGCCAGGTCTCACAGCAGTGACAATACTGGGAACAGGCCAGGGTCCAGGGCAGCGGCTTCCAAGGTAAGTGGCTCCCATGGCAGGAACACGGCTCTGTGATACCGGGGTCTTGGCATCTTTCAGCCTTGGGAAAAGGAGGACCCTACAGACCTGGAGACTCGGGCCATCTTTTCAAAGACCAGAGCTTCAGAGATGGTCTCTGATCTTCCCCCTCATCCCCGGGCCTGGGTGGGGTTCTCTGTCTCTGACTCATAGCTGTGTCTCTTGCCTTTTCCTGTCACCCTCCCTCTGGTCATCCCAAGCTCACTCCCTGCTGGAAACAAGACTTATTCCTAATTTCCCAACCTCTGGCGTCCTCTCCAGGTCCCCAAGATCCACCAACCCCAGGCCCAGGAGGGCGAGCCCAGCGACTGCCGCAGCTCCCAGTTTGGCTGTTGCTACGACAACATGGCTTCTGCAGCTGGTCCGCTGGGGCAGGGCTGCGTGGGCCAGCCCAGCTATGGTGAGAGGGTCCCCCTTCTCATCCTTCCCGATGAATAGTCTGTGATATCTCCCTGGCTCCTCGTCCCCGTCCCGAGGCCAAAAGACCTCATTGATAATTTCCCAGTGCCTGAGCACACACTAGATACCAGGCCAGAGGTTTCTGATACATGCTCCTGTATCTAAGATGTTTGCACTCGGCTGGGGAGGGTTATAAACGGAGCCACCAGGGCTGTGGGTGTGGCTCAGTTGGTAGAGTGCTTGCCCGGCAAACAGGAAGCCCTGGCTTCAATCCTCCCTGCTACATAAATTCGATATGGTGGTGCAGGTCTGAAATTCCAGCACTTGAGGGGTAGAGGCAGGATGGCCAGAAGTTCAAGGCCATTTTCAGCTAAATACCACATTCAAGGCCAGCCTGAGACACATATAAAACAAAGTTCATATTTTGTCTGGAGTCAGGCTCCTCCCAAAGGAAAGGCAGGGCAAGGTGGGCATGTTGGCAGGGCTTGCCCATTCGTGAGATGGGGTGCAAATTTTAGAAAGAGGGTGGACACAGGGCGGTCAATGGGCGGTGCTTCCAGGCTCTGCCATGGGAATCTGCATCTAAAGTCAGACAGGCGGGTGCCACGTCAGGCCGCCATGGCCACTCGGAACACAGAGCAGACTAGCCATGGCCAGCAGGGCTGTGAGGACAAGCAGGCTAGAAGCTGGGACAGGATCCCGGGGATGAGGACAAGGGTGGGCCTCCTCCTGGGCATGCTCATAACCCCTCAGGGGCGGCCACTGAGAAGTCAAACTCTGGCTGGTGTGTACATCACGCCAGGAGGCCGAGGCTGGAAGGGACATGAGAGAGCTCGCTCAGGGAGCCCCGGTCTTTTCTTCCTGGGGGCCCTAGTTTGGTATAGGTGTGAGCTAGCCTGAGGAAGTTTAGGACAGATCCTGAGAGTGTCCCAGGCTCCTAGGAGAGGTCAAGGGTCCTGCCAAGTGTGAGGCTGTGCTCCATAAATCAGGACAGGCATGCTTCTTACGGCGGAGGGGAGAGGGCAGTGTTCTCACTGGCCATCCACATGACATGTTCCATCCCCCATCCACAGCCTACCCAGTGCGGTGTCTGCTGCCTAGTGCTCCTGGGTCTTGTGGAGACTGGGCTGCCCGCTGGTACTTTGTGCCATCGGTGGGCCGCTGTAACCGCTTTTGGTATGGTGGCTGCCATGGCAATGCCAATAACTTCGCATCGGAGCAGGAGTGCATGAACGGCTGCCGGGAGCACCCCAGGCCCCGCCGTCCTGAGGTGGGGGCCTCTGGCCATCGAGTCCACGTGGATGGTGGCCAGCGTGGTCCTGGAAGGCAGCAGGAAGCTGATTGGCACAGGTCAGGAGCCACAGTCCCGAGACTGCCCTCGCCTTCTGGAAGTCCGTGGCGGAGGGAAGAGGAGGCTGGGCCGTGGGAAGCCTCCCACACCCCAGCCCGTGGAAAACGGCCTGGAGGCCAGGAGCTCCGGCCCAGAGTCCCGGCACTGGGTAGAGACGCCAGACCGCCAGTGCCACCCACACGTAGCTCCTATAGGTGAGGCCTGCTCCCCAGGCCAGGACATAGGGTGCCTGGGCCAGGGCTGAGCCCCCTCCCTACTCTCTTTCTTTCTTTCTTTCTTTCTTTCTTTCTTTCTTTCTTTCTTTCTTTCTTTCTTTCAAGATTTTATTTATTTATTATGTATACACCAGATCTTATTATGCACCAGAACTCATTATAGATGGCTGTGAGCCACCATGTGGTTGCTGGGAATTGAACTCAGGACCTCTGGAAAAGCAGACAGTGC
>NW_026596134.1:26020758-26073669 GCF_907164565.1 Psammomys obesus | reverse complement strand
CCCCCCCCCCCCCCCCAGCTCCTGTTTCTTGACTTGTAAAATGGTGATAATGTTTCACTCCCTGAATATATCATGGGTTTTGATGTGGGCTCTTATTTATCACTCTTGTCCCATTGTGTTGATAAGGGGTTGGGGGAAACAGAATTAAGAAACCAAAGCACATGCTGTGAGGGTCAAGCATGTTACGTTGGCCGGTTCCTCAATCATGCTGTGATGTGTGGCCTTTCTGGGCCTCCTCCTAATCCCTTGGGCTGTCTGCCTTGCTCTGCTGCACAGCTGCTCGAGGGGTGTGGCAGGAAGTTGGGAAGGCTGGGGTCTCCCACGGGACTCTAGCCCTACAAATGCCTACGAGAGACAGTTTGCCTGGCCCTGTTCCTGTGCCAGGAGGCAGAGCCATACCTCCCATCTCTCCAG
The DNA here is from genome assembly GCF_907164565.1 of Psammomys obesus. Taxonomy (NCBI): domain Eukaryota; kingdom Metazoa; phylum Chordata; class Mammalia; order Rodentia; family Muridae; genus Psammomys; species Psammomys obesus. The sequence continues at coordinate 26,073,255 of NW_026596134.1, read as the reverse complement.
GATCAGCTTGGCAGGCCCGGAGCCTTCCCTGGTACAGGCAGCTGCAGGGCAGGCGGTACAGCTCTTTTGCCCCGAAAACACCCAAAGGGAATTCCAGGCAGGATGGCAGAAAGAAGGCCGGCCCGTTTCTTCCATCAGGTGTGTGCGAAACCATGGTCCCATCTCCTGTGTGAGAGGGTCACTGGGGGATCGTGGTGAGCTGGGGCTGGGAGATGTTTCAGGGCTGGGAGCGCTGGCTGCTCCTCCAGAGGACCCGGGTTCAATACCCACACCTACGTGGCAACTCTTAAGTGTAACTCTAGTTCTGGGGTGTGTGTGTATGCATGCAGGGAAAATACCCATACATTAAAAGGGGAGAGGAGGGGGGCTGGAGAAATGGCTCAGTGGTTAAGAGCACTGTCTGCTCTTCCAAAGAACTCGGGTTCAATTCCCAGCGACCACATGGCAGCTCACAACTGTCTTTAACACAAATTCCAAGGGGTCTGACACCTTCACACTAATGCACGTAAAATAAAATTAAATATTTTTTTTAAAGAGAGAGAGAGAGAAGGGGAACAGTAGCTACTTTCCATCTCCTGCATGCGCAGGTCTGGCATCCCCCTCTTGCATTCGTTGGGAGCGTGAGGAGGCTGGGGAGTGCCGTGGGGAAGTATGGTTTTCGCTGGGAGCATGGGAGCCACAGGACTCGTACTGCCCTCAGGAGCCCAAGAGACATGTCTCTCCTCCCTCTCTTCAGGCACCAGCTACAGTCAGACGGCTCCCTCATCATCAGCCCCTTGAGGCCAGAGGACGCTGGCGTCTATAGCTGTGGCAGCCACAGGCCAGGCCACGACCTCCAGGAGATCCAGCTTCAAGTCACAGGTTCCTGCCCCATCCCACCTACCCCCAGGATCTCGCAGAATACAGGGTGGGACTGAGGGAGGAAGGGAGGAGAATGTGGCAGGACTGACCCACCCTAGAAAGGCCCAAGTTCTTCCTTGGGTCACTTCCTGCTGAGGTAGGAACTACATCCTGTTGTCCTCTGTTTCTCCACACATCCTTGCTGCTCACGGATCCTTTCCTTCGTTCCCTTCACAAAGCTCAGACCTTGCTTCTTTTGGCCTCATGACAGGGGGTGACAGAGCAGTGTTGTCTGAGGTCCAGCCGAGCCATTTCCCTCAGACCAGGAACCCAGACCCTGACCACGGTCCTCGGAACCCTGGAATGGGAACAAGAGCTGGGAACCACCGCAGGCCTGCCACCAGGTAATAGCACAGCACGCCCCAATGCTCTCAGCCTCATGGTTCGTGGTCTCAATAAGGGAAGGTTGGTGCTGTGATTGGGTTTTGCCACCCAGTGCCCCAGGCTCCAAGAGGTGACAATTAGAAAAGCCCAGCTCCTTGATCTGGCCTCGAGGATGGTTCCATCTCAGAGGACCTGGCAGAGGCAGGTAGCAGGAGGAGGTGGGCAGAGACTGGGTGTGTTTAGTCAGCCAAGGTGACGGCCAGCCCAAGCCTTTGAGACCTTATCCCCAGTTTTGTTTTTTTTTATTGAGACAGGGTTTCTCTGAGCAACCTTGGCTGTCCTGGGCTCACTTTGTAGACTAAGCTGGCCTCGAACTCACAGCGATATCCCCAGTTCTTAATAGCAGTGTTGGTGTTCTAAACTGAACTAAGGGTAATTTTAGGGAGCCAACACCGACCAGAGATGGAAAAAGGGCTCAGGCGGAGGACTCTGTTGTAGAGAGAAGCAGCAGCCAGGGCCTCTTAGCTGTGCACAATTTGTTTTGTAGGCTACGCCTGGACCGGACTCAGCCTGGGGTGGTGGATGCCAATCCTGGCCAGCGGATCCGGCTTGCCTGCCGTGCTGAAGGCTTTCCGGTCCCCACCATTGAGTGGCAAAGAGATGGAGAGCTGATCTCTTCTCCCAGGTTCATTCAGCCCCTCTCCTGCTGTCCTGTCTCTAGCCACACCCCATCCTATGGAGGCCAGAGTGGGACTCTGGGTTCTGGAGAAAGGGGGTTGGAACACAGGGCTTCCGGGCATTTGCAGAGTATGGCTGATGAAGATGAGGTCTGCCGAGGACAGAGCAGAGTCTGCATGCCCCTGACTGGCCCCATTGCTGATGTTTATACTGACTTTGCTCTGTGGCCCGCTCACTTTTGTGTCAGCTGCCCAGAGCCACACTGAAGCGTGTGCTTCTTGCCAGCACTTTCCGCACAGGAGCTCAGTGTCGCACAGCTCACTACAGAATCAGGATCTGAGTCTGCTTGCATATGGCAAATATTATCCATCTCAGCCTTTAATCCCAGCATGCTGGAGGCGGAGGGAACGTGCATTTCTGTGAGTTGAGGCCCGGCTGGTCTTCATATCAGGTTCCAGGCCAGCCAGAGCTACAAAGTGAGACCCTGTCTCAAAATAAAACAAAGCAAACTAGAAATCTAATTTAAAATTGTGTGCATGCTCATATATGCATATTGTATACAGGCCAGAAAGTCAGCTTTAGGCACTGAAAGGAAAAGTATTGGCTCAGGAGCCCCCCCCCCCCCAAAAAAAAAAGACCAAGTTCTAAGCATAAAGGACATTTATTTGCCTCAGAGGTACAGAGGCTAGGGAATAAGAGACAAAGACAGGAGATAGAGGATAAAGGAAAAGGGGAAGGGAACAAGAGATAGGGGCAGGGATATTTCTCCCACAGTGGGAAAAAGGATTGCCCTTGGATAGAAAGGAGGCAGACGTGGCCCGTAGGAAAATGACAGTTTATAAAGACACAAGGGGAAACCATGTGTTAGGATGGGGTGCTTAATTTCAATTGGGTATGTTAGTTAGGTGAGCCAAAGGGGTTGCTGGACTTGAATACTTTGATAGCTGGACCTTGGTAGTCAGCCTCAGGAGGAGGAAGTGGCCAAATAAGGGAACAGACCTTGGTGGCCATCTTTAGGAGTATGAGCTAATGGTTTTTAGGAAGGCAGAGTTTAAGAAGACAAGTCCTGCCTGGGCCGTGTTTGTCAAGTCCGCTAGAATCTGTCAGGCATCCTTCCTTAGGGACCATCCACCTTGTTTCTTTGAGACAGAGTGTCTCTCATTGGTCTGAAGCTTGCCAAGTAGATTAGGCTGCTTGGCCAACCCAGGAACCCTCTCTGCTTTCCCAGGACTGGTATTACAAGCGTGCCCACCGTGCCTGCATGCCTGCCTCTTTCCCTTCCCCCTCCCCCCCACTTTTAAATATGGATTTTGGGGGTTGAACCCTGTCCTCATGTTTGTAAGGAGTCCCTCTCTCTCGTGTGTGTGTGTGTGTGTCTGTTTCTCTGTGTTTTCCTGGCTGACCTGGACTTGCTCTGTAGACCAGGCTAGCCTTCAACTCAGACATCCAACTGCCTCTGCCTCCCCTCCCTCGTGTGTGTGTGTGTGTGTGTCTGTTTCTCTGTGTTGTCCTGGCTGACCTGGACTTGCTCTGTAGACCAGGCTAGCCTTCAACTCAGACATCCAACTGCCTCTGCCTCCCAAGTGCAGGATTAAAGGCGTGCACCTCTACCACCTGGCTTTTCCCTTTTTTTTTTTTTTTTTTTGACATAGGGTAACACAATGTAGTTCAGGCTAGCCTGGAAGTCACTGTGTACACCAGGCTGGTATCAGAAACTCATGGCAACCCTCCTGCTTTCCCAGTTCCTGAGTGCTGGGGCTGCAGGCCACCACACCTGGCCGCAAATAGTTTTTAATTCAGAAAACAGAAAATGATTTGTTATTGAATTGTATCAAGTGAATTAAGGTGCTTCCAGTTGGACTGTGAGGGGCTTGTCCGCAGCTCTTTGGCTAGACAATTTGAACGGTAGGGGCCCTGCTTAGCTCTCCTCCCAACTCCTGCTTCTCTAGATCCCTGCTCACCTGGCTGTGTTTGGTTCCCAGGCACCAGGTGCAGCCCGATGGCTCTCTGGTCATCAGCAGAGTGTCTGTGGAGGATGGTGGCTTCTACAGCTGTGTTGCTTTCAATGGGCAGGACCGAGACCAGCGCTGGGTCCAGCTCAGAGTTCTGGGTAAGGAGGAAGTCCTGAGTGGGGTCAAAGGGCATTAACGGCCAAGTGGTGTGTGGCTGGGGAGTGGTCTGTGGTAGCCACTGACAATGTCTTCTCATGCCTAGGGGAGCTGACAATCACAGGCCTGCCTCCTGCTGTGACAGTGCCAGAGGGTGATACGGCCAGGCTGCTGTGTGTGGTGCCTGGAGAAAGTGTGAACATTAGGTGGTCCAGGTAAAGTCGGCTATTCTAATCAGTGCACATCCTTACAGTCTCCGTCTGTCAGAAATGTCACTGCCCCCACTGTCCCTGTGCTGTTGTCCTCTGAGGCCTGGTGCCAGGGTTGGAGGCTGAAGCATCCTTCTCCTATACCATGAAACTCCAGAGGACAGTTTTCTTTTGGCTGGGCTAGTTTCTTTTCTTTTCTTTTTTTTTTGGTATTACCAAGAGAGGGTCACACTATGTAGCTCTGGCTGGCCTGGAACTCACTCTGTAGACAGGACTGGCTTTGTACTCCGAGATCTGCCTACCTCTGCCTCCCAAGTGTTGGGATTAAAGATGTGTGCCACTACACCCAGCAACTAGTTTCTTAATGTTAGCACCACTGAACTGTTGGCCCAGACAAGCTTGCTGTTTTAGGCCTGTTCATGGTAGGGTATCTAGCAGCACCCAGAACATCCACTTGCTAGAGCCAGTAGCCTTCTCCCTGCCCAGGTTAAGACAGTGGACACCATTTCCACACATGGCTCTGAGACATGGCTCTGTTTCCTCCATCCTGAGACCCACAGGGCTGCGTGTAGCTCTGGAGACTTCAATGATTTTTTTTTCAAATGTACTTAAGCGTATGAGTGTTTTTCTTGCACGTGCACGTGTGTATATACAGCGTGCATGCCTGGCGCCTGTGGAGGTCAGAAAGAGGAAGGGAATAGGATCTCCAAGCAGAGTCGTAGATGGTTGTGGGCCACCACACAGTTCCTGGAAACTTTGTCATGGTCCCCTGCATGAACAAGCTCTCGCCTGCTGAGCCATCTCTCCAGCCTCAGCTTCAGGGAACCGATCCCAGATGGGCTAGTCTTTTGAAATTCAGCAACTACTTGTGTCTCCGCTTCTTTAGACTATATCAGAACTCAGGTCAGTGTCTCGAGAGCTGAGAGGCAGCCTTGGCCCAGGTTTCCCCCAAGTGCTGACTGTGCACAAAGGAAAGTGAGGCTTTGGATTGGGAGAGTCAGGAAAGAGTCCAGGGAGGTAAGGAGAGGGAAGGACGCTTTTGGGGGAGTGGTCAAAGGCAAGTATTTTCTGGCGGGGAAGGCGGGGGTGGAAAATGAACTTTCATCCATCTGGTTCAGTTGTCTCAAGGTTTATTGCCTCTGTCTGCTAACTAAGGCCTAGTCCTGGAAGCGTTTAGCCTCCGTGAAATCTAACCTAGGCAGCCTCTGAGACTTACTGAATAAGCTCACCCTTTCTTGTTCTTGGGCTCTGGGCTGGCTGGCTCAACTCGGCTGTTCTGGCTCAAACTCCTCTTCCAGCTGATTTATTTAATCTGGCTCCTTCTCATTCTCTGGCTCATCCTGCCTTCATCCTCTGTCTCGCTTGTTCTCTCATTCAACCTTTCTGTAACACTCTCCCAGTAAAACTCCCCCTCTCTCTGTGCATTGTCCATTAAGTAGCTTCCCTTTCCTCTCTCTTTGAGGGTTCTGTCAAGTCTTTTTCTATCTATCTTCTCGATATTTCTGCCACCAATTAGACAACCCTTGTAAACAAGGGTGCTTCCTTCTACAAACTAACTTTACCTTCACTGCTTGGGATTAAAGGTGTGTACCACCATGCCTGGACCTAAGCTTTTCTTTACCTGAAACTTGCTCTATACCAGGCTGGCCTTGGACTCAGATCTTCTTGCCTTTCTCTCCCAGATTAAAAACATGTCTGTATTGCAGCCGGTCACACAGTCCTAGGTCTTTGGATGTGATCTCTTGCCAGAGCAGCCATGTTCTGAATTAAAATTCCTCTAGAGGGGATGCGCGGGTCAGGGGTGATGGAGGTCAGCTGCCTCTTAGGCGGTCTTGAAGCCAGGAGTTTCAGTGCTCACCCCCTTCACAGCATGGCTGTACATCCTGCTATCTCTAGTGATCATTGCTCTTTCTATCCAGCCCATGCTCCTTGTACCAGCGAGGTCAGCAATCACCTCCCTGCCCCTTCCACCTCTGGACGGTATCAGTCTTGACCTCATCTGTGGTGGCATCCTGCTGGCTGCTTGCTCTTTTGCACAACACTCTCTTCCCATGGCTTCCCTAGTGCCGTCAGAGCTGTAGCCTTGGACGGCTTTGGAGAGGTACCTTCCTGAGGCGCATCTGGGTCTGGACTTTGCAGCTCCAGGTCTCAGACTTGACATCTCGCAGGCGCCTCAGGTTCAAAGCATCACCTCACTGTTCATTCTTCTCCATGTAGAGGGCACCAGTGAGTTGAGACCTGCACACCTATTTGTCCTCGTGGGGAGGAAAGGCTGGCCTAGAATCACCATCACCCAGTTTAAGTCTCTCCACCTCCCAGATCTGACCTTCACCCATGTCTACTTCAGTGGCCTATATCTTCCTCATGCACACGACGCAACAACAACTTCTTCCAGGCCAACCCAGCCACTCCCAGCTCCACTCAAGTCCGATAGCCCCAGCCTGCTTAAACACTTGCTGGGAGCCCAAGAGAGTCCTGACAGGCTCCCTCCCACCTCTTCCTGCTCTGCCTGTGACAGCTTGTCCCTAAATTCCCAAATCCCCATTGTTTCCTCTTCTGTTGGCCAGCCCTGCTGCTGCCCCCACCCCCACCCCCACCCGGCCTTAGGTCAGCCATCCTCTTGTGGAAGGCTCCCTAGACACTGGCACCCTCTCCTTTGCCATGAAGGTACCTTTCCTCCAACACAGGGCATGGAGTTTGTCAATGACAAGATGGAGTAGGCTCCGTTGTGGATTCAGGGCAAACTGAAGAGTGCATAGTTGAACCACTTTGTCTTTGCTAGTGCCCTTCTACCAATTTAGTGTACCCGTCCCCACTTCCCGGAGGTGCCATCTATCTGCCCTCGTGGGGAGAGAAGGCTGGCTCTAGAATAGCCTTGGCTAACGTCTTCCTCATCTCCCAGGCCTCTCAAGGCATGTCTCCAGCAGCCCTGGATGGCTCTCCCAATGTCCTTTCCCCTCCAGGAATGGACTGCCAGTCCAGGCTGACGGCCACCGTGTGCACCAGTCCCCAGATGGCACACTGCTGATCCACAACTTGCGGCCCAGGGACGAGGGATCTTACACGTGCAGTGCCTACCGTGGGAGCCAGGCTGTGAGCCGCAGCACTGAGGTGAAGGTGGCCCTGCCAGGTGAGAAACACTCATGCTGGGCTTCGCTGTCTCAAAGGCTAGCTGAGCACTGAAGGTCACGAGGCTTATTAACCACGGGGCTCTAGTTTTCATCTGTGCTCACGTTCTAGCATCTGGCATCGTAACTGGGGCAGATGTTTCTTATGGCTCCAGAGCCCCAGTGTTCTGGGGCTACCCCACTACCTGAAGCCGAGGTAAAGATGTAGGAAAGCGTTCAGAGCTCTGCCACTCAGACTTAACAGTTTTAGTCTTAAAAAAGAAGTTTGGCTGGGATAATGTTTAAGGTGGATGGACTGCTCAATTCTATCCATTCTAATCAGGGTGGCAGAAGACACTGTGGCTCAGTGCAGAGTTCTTGCCAAATGTACGAGGCAAACACAGGCTTTTTGACTCCTGGTTTTACGTATTTACTTATGTAGCCCGGGCTGGCCGCGAACTTGCTATGTAGGCCAAGACTGGTCTCAACTTCAATCTCCTTGCCTCTGCTTCCTAGATGCTAACATGCCTGTTTTGCTAAGTTACATCTCAGAACTGGTGAAATGGGCCTGTTTCATGTTCAAACTCGCAGGAGCTCTGTGGTTGAGTGACACACCCACTCACTCTGCTCTCCAGGTCTTAAGTGTTTCAGGGAGCGACTGACCAACAGGTCAGAGCCTCCAGCCAAGCAGCCAGTTCTCACAGACCTGAGGCGGATCCTGGAGAAGGGTCCTGGGCTTGGAGGTTAACAGGGCACCAACTGCCTGGTCTGTGTTTATGACAAGTGGCATTGCAGTGCCACCCGTAGGAGGGCTGGCCCACTTGGGGCAGGCCAGTCTGTCTTCCTGGCTGCTGAGTGTGGGAACTGGCCAGAGGTTGAAGGTGTGTGCTGAAATGTTGCTTTGTGGGACTGACACTCAGGCTTCCCGCTGTATGCTCCCTAAGCAGTGCCTGGGCCCCCTGGGCTCAGCCCAGAGCTCTGCAGCACTGGAACTCAGAGCTGCTAGCTCAGGGTGTACACCATGACACCTTTGATGTTTCTGGAAAATCCATGCAGGTTTACTGCAGTGTGGAGGGCAGTCATTATGAGGACCGAGCATCTGGGCACGGTGACCCCTATGAATCCTAGCACTTGGCTTGCAGAGGCAGGAGGACTGCCAGTTTGAGAGGCCAGTGTGAGTGACATACCCTGAGTTAAAACAAAAGCCAAACTAGCAAAACCTACCACAAAAACAACTCAAGGGGATCTGGACATTCACACTGTGATCAGCTGTAGACATGAGACGGGATGATAATCAGAAGCTTGTCTAGTGGGCTAGCGGTGTCATGTGGCTGCCAAGTTGAACCCCACCCATGGCCGCAGCGAGGCCTCTCTTGTTCTCTGATGGATACTGCCAACCTTTACCTATTTTGGAGGCATCGCTCCAGAATTCTAGCTGTCCCTTCCTGCCTGCCTTTCTTCCATTGACCAGGCTGCAGATCTATGCTATCACTGGTTAGTTTGGAGTCACGGTGACTGTCTCATGCTGCCCCAAGTCATGGCTTGGTGGCACTGGGGTTAATGTTAGCACAGAGTGATGGCTTGGGCTTCTCTCACGCTGTGGTAAGGAGGGCACCTGAATTCTTTTGCCCCTTAGGGTTGAGTGAAGGACAGGAAATGCTGTACGGATGGAAGAATGGTCTGTCACACGTTCTGTCCCTGCCTTACTTTTTGGGGGCAAACACTGCCGTGGGGTCAAGACAGCAGTAAGCACTCAAGTTTTTGCCATGGTTATTACATGCCTTGGGTGCTGCTCTAAGTGGTTTGTGTGTGTGACAAGAATGCTACCCTCTACAATTGAACTATAGCCGTTTGCCTCTTTTTAGTACTTTTAGCCTGAGATAAGATAAGGTCTCACTGAATTGCCTTGGCTGGCCTCGAAGCCAAGGTCTGCCTCGGCCTCCTGAGGAGAGATTATAGGCCTATGCTGCCAGCCCAGCTGTTTTAAACCGATGCACCGTATCTCAGCAGAGTCCTTAGAATGCCCCTTCGAGGCAGATGCTTTCATTCTCTCCATTTCAGAGAAGGAAACAGAGGCTCCAAGAGCTTGAGAAATTTGCCCAATGATACTCAGCAGGGACCACCATGCGGAGTACCTACCACGATAGCCCGGGGCTGCAACAGCTACTAGTTGAAATCAAAGTTTCAGAGTTTGAGAAAAACAGCATGCACATGTGGATTGGCTACCACACGCATGCAGGAAGCCAGTCCTCTGGTTATGCTGGTGAGAATGCCAAACCTTTCAGAGGCCACTCGGGTAGTCTGGTCTTTTCATGGTGTCTTCTGAAGGAATAGAGAAATTATACTTAGCCCTGTATGCCTGGCTGTAGGGACAGTGGGGACAGAGCTGCACAGAGCCTGCAGAGAGGACAGAGACTACCGTGGGATGAGGCAGAGGAATGAAACTGACAATAGCCTTAGAGCGACGGGTAATAGGACTTTGAAGACTCGATACTTTCTCAGGTGCATGCCAGGTAAGGTAGGAATACAGGGGGCAGAGGCAGGCCGGGGAGGCTGGAGCGACCCAGTGGCAACAGGAAGACAATGGCTCTCCCTGGCTTCCAGCTTTCCTAAGGCTGACCCTACCTATCCTGCTGTCATGTGGCTCTTAAGCTCTGGACAGTAGGGCAGGGAGTCTGGGAAAGGCTGTGCACTGGGCTGAGGCCACAGGTAAGGCTCACAGGAGGACTGCTGGTAAGGCAGCAGTGGACGGGTGATGGGTGGAAGCCATCGTCCTTTCTCGCGTGGTTAAGCATGAGAAGCCGCAGCAGGACGGCTGCCTCAGCCCTTTTTTCTCCTGTTGTTCTGCAGCACCAGCGGCTCAGTCCAGGGACCTGGGCAGGGAGTGCGTTGACCAGCCGGAGCTGGCCAACTGTGCCTTGATTCTGCAGGCCCAGCTCTGTGGCAATGAATACTACTCCAGCTTTTGCTGCGCCAGCTGCTCCCGCGTCCAGCCCAATGCTCAGCCTGCCTGGCAGCAGGGATGAAGCCTAGCAGCGGCGCCAGTTCCAGATAGTCTGCTGGGGAGAAGGGATGGTAAGACATGGCTTTCGGAGGGAGTCATCTTTCAGATACTGGCCCTCTTAGAAAGGCAGAGTTAAGCCCCAGCAGCTGCCATGCCAGCCTCCCCTATAGCCCTCAGCAGGGTCTGTCTGTTAAGACTACAGGCTGCTGTGAAGAGGAGGAAACTGCCTACACAGAACTGCTCCTTTTCGCCTCCCCTCTACAGTTTCTGCTGTGTCGAGGACCCTTTCTCTGAAATGCCTGGGACCAAAGTACTCTTAAACTTTTAAGTATTTGTAGACTTTACTAATTGAGCATCTCTTACCTAAAATTCAAGTGCTCTGAAGCTTGAAACATCTAACTGCCATGTCAGCCTTCAAAAATGTCTGGGTTTCAAAGCACGTTTGATTTTGGTGAGGGATGCTCAATTTTACAGAGGATCCACTCGGCACACTACAGAGCAGGCTGGGTGGGAGGTCTGTGCCAGTGAGGGGAGTGGTAACTACTCAGTCAGAAAAACTCTGTGTGAGCCCAGTGTCCCTGGGTCGGAGGGTGATCTGTCATTCAAGCCTTTTCATCATCCCACTTTTCATTGTTCCACACTTGTGTGGAACGCACAGTGTAATGCTTCGGAAAGCCCTCAGCAAGGTGGAATATAACCATACGGCCTCAGTGCAGGGGCATGGGGTGAAAAAGCCAGATAGCCTTACAATCTGAGTGTGAGAAAACTGAGTAAGACCTGCAGTGCAGGGGTGCTACCTCCTGGGGTCGCCCTACAAAGCAGGCTGGGAAGGTTCACTCCTTTATACAGCCCACTGGCCCGCTCTGAGCAGCAAAGAGCCATGTTTCCTACGGGAATCTGTGGAGAAAAATATTTGCTGCTAGAGAAAAGTCAGACTATGCTGAGAACAGCAGCTGGGGGCTGGTGAGATGGCGGCGTGGTAGAGGCACTCCCTGCCAAACCTGATGCCCTGAGTGTGTCCCCTGCAACCACACTGGTGGAAGGCAGAACTTGTCCCGACTGCCGTATACAGTTAGGGGTTGGGGATTTAGCTCAGTGGTAGAGCGCTTGCCTAGCAAACGCAAAGCCCTGGGTTCGGTCCTCAGCTCTGGAAAAAAAAAAAAAGAGAGAGAGACTACAGTTAAACAGTAGCTGGGAGTGGTGATGCATGCCTGTAATGCCAATGCTTGGAAGGCTAAAACAGGAATGCCACACTGGGAGCCAGCTTGGGCCACAGAGTGAAACCCTGTCTCAAATTAAACAACCCACCCACCCCGAACCCACAAACCCCAGCATGAGCAGGATGTGGGTGCAATGTGGCAATCAGGGGAGTGATTTTAGTAGTAGGCATCCTTCATCTTTCAGAACCTCTGATTTCTTAATGATGGAGGAAGAGGCCTGGATTTAGTGAGCTCTCAGGGCTCTCCATTTTAACTTCTGCAACTCCTCTAGAAGATGGTCCTAGTACCAAAGGTTACTAGGAAACCACAGTCCTGACATAGGCTGAAAAACAAAGCAGCATGTGTAAGTGGCACCTCAAGCTACCCTGCTCAAAAAGGGAAGAGGCAGGGAGCTGAGAAACCTCTTGGTTCCAGCTGTTAACAGGCAGAAGCAGGGGGCTAAGTTGAGGGTAAGAGGTGAGCTACTCTGGACTTAACCTTATTCCATACAGAGTAAATAAACTCTTCAAAATCTAAAGCACAACCTGGGATCCTCCCCACTGAAATTCTGATTTAACTGGCCTGTGAATAGGCTGGGTATTAGGTGGCTTGTGTGTTTGTGTGTGGGATCTCATGCATGCTCAGTACACTGTTCCACTGAGCTACTCCTCAGGAATTTGAATATTAATCCAAAGCTCTGTCAGGCTTGGTGGTGCAAGCCTTTAATTCCAGCAATTGGAAGATGGCGGTAGGTGGACCTCTGAGTTGAAGGCCAGCCAGGGCTACTTAGTGAGACCCTGTCTCTATACACACAGCACCAGTCCACCCCCGGGCTGGGGCCAGGAGTCTCCAGCTTCTCTGCTGTGGCTGCAGACCAAGAACCAAGGTGCACCTGTGAAACTTACAGATATACTTGTCCCAATAAAAAACTTTACAGTCACAAGCTAGGAATCAGCAGTAGAGAGAGAATTAGTTACAAGCTAGAAATCAGAAGTAGAGAGAATTAGATCAAAAAACAGAACTATAGACTCATTTACAAATAAGAACAGCCCTTCATGGGCAAAAGCTTCTACCACGAACATTTATTTTTGTTAAAGCAGATTATAAATTCTCATCAGTACAAATATATATATATGTATATATAACTTACATTTGATTGTAAGGCCAACGTTCAAAAGTAAAAATGGGATGGGATCTCACGTTGTTACCCGAGGTCAAGTAGCTGCAACTGGCATGGGATGTTCTGTTCCCAGCGGGGCTGAAGGGGACACGGACACACAGAACGCATAAAATCAGAATCCTCATCCCTGTAAAACTTACAGGAACAAAACTTCAAGGACAGAACCTACTAAGACCCACACTACAAACCAACACAACAGCCTGCATTCCCTTCTCTGGGTAGGAGTATGTCATTGTCACCTTAATGCTAAAGTATAACATAAGGAAACTGCAATGATACATGAAAGATAATACACATTCTCTAGAGCGTAGATTGACCCCATTAGGGTAATGACATTAGAATTTCACTGTAGGTTTAAAACCAGGACAACACTTCCTTTACTTAAAACTACAACCTAGTGACTGACTGGTCATCAGTGTGATTGTTGTTGCAATATGCTAGGTACAATGAGCGATCGCGAACAAGCCAGGGCTCCTGCCTACAACTGCCAACCTTTCCTCTTTTTCACTTCAACAGGCATCAATGATAGATCAATCTTATGTACAATTTCTTACAACTAACCCGCTCACTTTTGGCAAGATTACTTACAACTCATATTTTTAATATTCAGAACTATTTAAAATATTCTAGGTGCATAAAAATAAAGATTTTGGCTTTTTGATATATATATATTTATAATATTTATTCTGTTACTCAAAATGGAAGCTCAGCTTTCTCCCCGGAATACAGCTGTGCTGGGCCACTACTGATGTGGTCTCCTGTGAGCCCAGCAGCACAGCCTGCCGTGCTTCCCAGCCTGAGTGCAAGCCACACTGTTCTCCGGGCTAAGACTGGCCGGTACTGGGAGGGACAGGTGCCTGGCCCGAAAAAGAAAGGGAGATTGTTTTGCTTCCTGTTATGCTTTATATTCCAGTAAATGTGCTTTGAATATATATTCCTCTTCAGATACTCCTGCCTCTCTGTGCCAGAGATTTGTAAGGTAGGAGAGGGGAGGGGCCAGAAGGCAATGTGCTCTTGACTCTCTAGCCTAGCTGCAGGGCAGTCCTCTCAGGAACACTTTCTTCACTTCTGTGGACATCACCCCTCACCTGCTCTGTGCTTGCACTTGCTCCTTGGGACCTTTGGGATTAGTGAAAAGTGTACTGATCAGGAAAGCAAAGTCCCTTTGCTTCTCTGCCCTCCACCCCCTTCCCCTGCCTAAGTACATAAAAACACATGTCACAGAGATTGCCTAAAGTTCTATTTCAAACGTCTTCTGTAAGTCACTGGAGAAAGGGTTGGTAGGGGAGGGATTTGTACGCTGCTTGGACTTGCTTTCTAACGCAGCCCACTGGGCTTCAAAAGGATCCACTGGGCAGGTGCCTGGAAGGACCTCTGCATGCCTGCTTCCTGAGGCCAGCTTGCCATCGTCTACACCATTGAAAGCTGCAGAACCGTTGAGGTGCTGAGCAGGAGGCTTAAAGAAGGGACTGGTGGTAGCACTACTTGTGTCATATTGAGGGAATGTCTGCTGCTTGACCAGGCTTGGTGACTGATGGGGATGAGTGACCTGAGGATGGCCTGCAGTGCCGAACACATTGGCTACCATCTGGGAAGGGGTGATGCCCACTACAGGTACATTAGAGGCCGGATAGGGCATCCCATTGGCCACAGGGTAGGACTGGGCAGGGACAAAGGCTGGTTGCAGGGGTGGGACCACACCCACTGGCACAGGCTGAGAGGTGAGGAATGCATTTCCTTGGAAAGGTGGTGCTGGAGGGGCGATGGCAGTGGGTGGAGGAGGCTGGAGAACAGGCTGCAGAGGGGCAGCTGAGGCCTGTGGCTGCTGGGCCCGGACGCTCTTTGACACTTCTTCTAACCAACGGTCAGCCTCGGAGGGAGTGCGTCTGTGGCCAGCCTGGAAGAGACCTGGAGAGGCAGCGCCAGAAGACTGAGTCCACTCAGCCCCTAGAACCAAGAAGACAGAGACGGGCTAGAGTTAGAGGCCTTTCTCACTTGATAACCTTGGTTAAGTGAATGATCCTAAACTGTGGAATAAGGACGGGACACCGTGGTTCTGATAGAGGGACTGATGCGTCACCAGCTTAGGAGCTCTGTTTTCGGTGACAAGTAGAACCTGTCAGAACATGCTGTTATCTTAAGGCATGCTGAGGCTCAAATGCCCTGAACCGAGGCAGCTGACTAGTGTCAGAACCCGTCCTGTTGCCACGGTGCAGCTACAGTAGAGAAATTGGCTTCTGACACTCTGGGTCAAGGAGCTGAACAATGGTGCATGCTTACATTCCCAGAACAATGAGTCTGAGGCGGGTGGACCAAGAGTTTACACAACACTTGCCTGCAGAATAAGGATCTGTCTTAAAAACCTAAAACTAAAACCATGTAGAATTAAAAACAAAAGACACAAGCTGGCAGTGGTGGTGCACACCTTTAATCCCAGCACTTAGAAGCAGAGGCAGGCTGGAGGTCTGGGTTCAAGTCCAGCCTGGTCTACAGAGTGAGTTCCATGACAGTCAGTTATTTGGTGAGACTACGTCTCAAAATACCCCAGAAAATCTAGTTAAAAAAAAAGTGTTCTTTGTGGCACTTTTGATGGACTTGCCATGCAGGTCCATTTATAGGCAGCTGTGTATGGTGCTAAAATCCAGTAAAAAGGTTCTCTGGGGTGGGGCACGAAATGGTGGCTTATTAAATTTCTATGGTAGCTAGGTTCCACAGTCCTTAGAATGTCCATCTAATTCTTTCGTTCCCAAAAGTTTTATAGCCTTTTTTTCACAGCCACTTGTGTCTACAAAGGAATATATCTTTCGTAGTCCTCACTTAGGTAACAGGCCGATTTTAGAACCTGCTCCGAGTCTACATCTGTGGCCACCTTACCCGGATGTACGGCTGCAATTTCCTTGTTAGCAGCATCAGGGGCATGGGCCCAAGGGTTGGTTTCGCGCACAGGCATTGCTACAGGTGCTAGGGCAGTATTGGCTGGCTTAGCAGTAAGCACATGGAAGGCTGAGTCAGTGCCATTAGCTACAATGGGAGCAAACAACATTGGTGCAGTTAATTCATGCAGGGTGTCCACGCCACCCATGGAGATGGGTCAGTCAGGCCAGTGCACAAAGCCGGTGGGAGAGACAAGACAGATCAGTCGGTGCTGGGTGATCATGCTATCCTGCAGTGCGCACATGTACCTTCTGACAAAAAGACACTGTCAAATGACTGCTCTACAAAAATGTGTATACGAGAGAGGAAATGAAGCCTAATAAATACAATTTCAAATTAAATTGAGCATGGCTATTCATGTAACTAGGCTTTGGCTTATTATATAAGTATTTCGGTCTATAATTTTCCAGAAGATCAAATCAGGCCAACAATAATAATGGGTTATGTATAATATATTCTTACTATGTTCTGGGCACCAAGCTAAAAGTATTTTATATTACCAAATTTAATTCTCTCAAAAGTCTCATAAACTTGGGGTTGGGGGATAAGTTCCCAGATGTACTACAGATGCCTAAAACCAGATAGTAGCAAACCCTGAATAATACTGTGTTTTTACCTATACATTCGAACCTAGGATAAAGTTTAATTTATAAGCTAGGTACACTGAGGGGTTAATAACAATTATTCTAAGAATATATGGTAATAAAATTATTTAAAACTTATAAATTTTTTATTTCTGGAACTTTCTATTTAATATCTTGAGATGATAGAAGTTTCAGAAACAGAGACCATGGATAATAAGGAGGTCTACAGTATGCCTATACAACAGGTTATTAATCAAATTGTATGTGATTTCATTTACTTTATTACATTTGTCATTTACTAAAAAATTAGTATTATGTCTTTTTCCCCATGTAATATTCATAATATCCAGAGTGCTGGCCTTTCTTTCCTCATTTCCTTTTACTCAGAGCTCCTAACTCTTGTCCCTTTTAGTCCTTTATCAGTTTCTAGAAGTTTGTCCTCCAGCTTCCATTATATTTAGCATGGACTCTGCCTCTTCAGGCCTGGACAGCCACACTTTGGGTGATGGTATTGTTTACCTGGGGCTATCAAACAACAACAAAAATACCCCAGCTGTAGATGGGAAGCCCCTTAAAGACAAAGGACTACGCTCTTTGGGTTTTCCACCTGGTGCCCTGTAAGCAGACAGGGCCAGGGGAATGGAATTTAAATCTAGCTGTACAGCTTGTACAATCCACTTAGGCTCTTTGAGCTTCCTCCTTCTTTTCTGTAACGGCTGCCTCAGAGAGCTATTTGAGGATTAAATAAAACAGCACGTGAGCGTTTTCCACCGGGGCAGGCGCTGTTGGGTGCTCCATATATGAAGCCTATTTTTTTCTTATACTATAAATGTCTGTTAGATGAAAAGCTGGTGACCATCTAAAGCACACATGACTATACGCATTTGCGTCTAAAGAGACCGAGCTTGAGACCTAGAGCCAAAACAAAGGTGGACGGAAGCTTCTTCCAGGGGTTACAGCATTGTCCTGCAGGGCAGCCCTTCTCCTCGCTCTCAAAAGAAATGAGAATGAGCAATAATTGGAGCTTTATGTTAGGGGCCAATGATATACTGACTTATGAGTTAGGAATTTAATTTTGCATTTTGGGGAAAGGGGGAGATGGACGACTCTAACCCTGCATTAACTTTTGTTGCAAAGGCCGATTTTTGGACACTTGCTATAGACCACAAAATGAACCTTTGAGCCAGAAAAAAAAAAAGAAAAAAAAAAAAAAGCCTTCTATTTTATGAACTTCTCTCAGTAGAGAGGAGATGAGTCCAGGTCTCAATGTTAACACCACTGGCATTTTGGGATGGATAATTCTTTGTTGTGGGTGCTGTTTTGCATGCTGAAAGATGCTTGGCAGTATTTTGGATGCTATAATAACGCCTCCTCCCAAAATATCTCCATCCCAATGAATGCCAAATTTTCCATGAGGTGGCAAAAAATTGTCCTTGGTGGGGAATCACTACCTACATGGCACAGAGCCTGAACCTATCCTGACAGCTGCTCATTTGTAAAGCTGGCTGACTGCTCGGACCCTTTAGTCAAGAGAAAATAAAGTAGTGGACAGAAGCCACAGAAACTCTTACTTGGAGAAGACATGCCAAATGATGACAGTGGACACCATAGAAGACAAGAGGCTGAACAAAGCCCGAAGACGTGGCTGCACGGGGAGATGAGGGTAATGGCAAGCTCAGGGTGCCACGCTCCAGCTCACGAGCAGCATGCTAACATGATCAGTTTTAAAGAGAAAAACTGAGGTCAGAGGTCACCAACCTTGTAAGACAGGAGACTGTGGTGCCACCAATGTCACTGGTTTGGTCATTGGGGCAGAGGAGAAGGGGTCCTCGGAGGGTGTGCTGAAGGCACTGGTGATCTGCGAGCACAGGGAGCTGATGCTCTCTGCCTCTCCTTCCACCTCTGGCACTGCAAGGCAAACAGAGTGGTTCTAGACAGAAAGCAGAGAAACCCTGAAATAGGACAGAACAGCCTGAGCTGACTGTTTACTTTATCTCTCTTCCTTACGGAAGGACAAGCCTCAACTGTCAGGCTACACAATCAGCTTCAGTAAGTTAATTGATGAACACGTCACTTTTTAGAAAAGGAAGTAGAAAACATCAGTAACTCATGCATTAAGTTAGATTGTTGGGAATTTGATGGGTTTTTGTTTTTAATGTGAGGATGTTTGTATAGCTGGGTCTTTCTGGAAGATCTCTGCAACCTATTTGCCTTTCAACATTCTTAGAAGCTCTCACCCAATCAAGTTCTAGAGCTGACAACAAATCTCAGAAAAACAGGGTTAAGTCTAGATACAAAAGCTTTTCCCTGCATGAATTAGGGTACTCAGAACTAACTAACTATCTTTCTTTCTTTCTTCTTTTTTCTTTTTTATGGGGGGGGGGGAATGGGTGGGGTAGTTCAAGACAGGGTTTCTCTGTGTAGCCCTGGCTGTCTTGGAACTCACTCTGTAGGCCAAGCTGGACTCAAACTCAGAGATTGGCCCGCCTCTGCCTCCCAAGTGCTGGGATTAAAGGCATGTGCCACCACTGCCCAGTACTCTAATCTTCTTTAAAGTTCCTAGTACATGAACTGTGGTATCAAAGAAAAACGAACTGAAAGGTAGGATGGTAGCAACTCTTCTTAATTCTAATTCTGGAAAGATAAGCAGGAAGATTGCTTTTGCCCACAGAGTTTGGGTCCTAACAAGTTGGAGATCCTATGTGTGGGGGTGTGTGTAAACTCTCAGCACACTTCCTTATTACTGAGCAAATAAATCATGTGTACTGAACTTTTGCTCACCTGTGAAAAGAAAAAGATTTAGTGCCTCATCTGCCCCAGAGGGAGCCTGCAACAAGGTACCTGTAAGCATCTGGAGTTTCTGTCTTGAGGGTGCTGAAAGCTGAAAAGACTTCCCATGATCACCTAACTCCAACTGTTCTTTAAGCCTAGTTTTATTTGCTCACAGGTCTGTTTTCTCTGTACTTTCACA
The DNA here is from genome assembly GCF_907164565.1 of Psammomys obesus. Taxonomy (NCBI): domain Eukaryota; kingdom Metazoa; phylum Chordata; class Mammalia; order Rodentia; family Muridae; genus Psammomys; species Psammomys obesus. The sequence continues at coordinate 26,054,057 of NW_026596134.1, read as the reverse complement.
CTGTTGTCAGTAGGACTACCTACTGAGCCAGACCTCCCTCCTGTTCAGTTGTAGAGATAACATGACATGTCTCTGAGGGAAGTATATTTGGGCCAATAAAAGCATCAACCAGATCTAACATTTTAGCTGTAGCGCTTATAGGCTGGCTCAGCTGAACCCAGGGCACACAGAAGTTACTAATAAATGCTAGCAACCTCCTGCTTCTGATGAACAAGACACCTTAGCTTGTATAAGAGAAACATTTAGAGTTTCTTCCCTATGAAGCCAACCTCCCACAAATGTAAGAACACTTACCAATTTCTTCCCTTGACAGTGCTGCCACTAGCCTGTAAATGTCACTAAAACCACCTATTTAATTTTCCAGGAACCTATGCAGCATAGTAAGAATAGAAATCTGGAACCTTAGCCATTTGGAAATAGGCTAGCACACCATAGACCTTGTGGCTCAGGTTAGAAATTCCATTGTGGCTCTGTTAACTACTTATGGAAGAGGAATTAATTATTCATGGCCCTACTTGGTCTCATATGAAATGACACACACTAGAATAGCTTCAGAGAGACAGGGTGACTCACTCAGGACTTGAGCACATTACCTGCATTTTTTATTGGGAAATCAGTCTTCCTCTGCATGGTGGAAGGCAGCTCATTGATCCGCAGGGAAAGCTGGCGTTTAAAGGGTGACATCTTCTGGCTGAGAGCAGGAAATCCCCGGAAGGAGCCTTGGCGAGCAAGCTGTTCAATTGGTGCATGGCGGCGTGGGATTGCGTGAGGATTGTTCATCTCTAAAGAGGCAGTGGCATCCAGGGTAGGAGAGGTAGGAGAGGATGGGGATGGAGCAGTGTTGCCAGGAGCCACTGATGGACCAACAACTGTCTTGTCTGTCTCAGCTCAAGAAAACCAAAGAAAAAGACCTTAGACCTCAACAGTGACCTTCAAATATCCTGAACTAACAGAGCCAAGAGCTCAGAAACTCTCTTATTCTTTAACTCACCCATTTCCCATGTTCAAATCTAACACACTCTGACAGATAAAGGTTTAACAACACCCTGCTTACTTTATCCTCTATTAAGACACAAATATTAGATTTTTCCTTGGATCATTTTTTATTCCTATGTAGTGATTTGTAAATTAAGATTGAACACACAGGGCTGGAGAGATAGCTCATTAGTTAAGAGTACCAGCTGTCTTCCAGAGGGTGCAGGTTCAATTCCCAGCATCCATCTGGCAACTCACAACAAACAATAACTCTAGTCCCATGGGATCCAATGCCCTCTTCTGGTGTGCAGACATACAAACAGAAAAATACCCACACAGTAAGTAAATAAATGTTGTTTTGTTTTGTTTTTTGAGTGGGTTTCTCTGTATAACCTTAGCTGTCTTGGAACTCACTCTATAGACTAGGCTGGCCTCAGACTCAGAGATCCTCCTGTTTCTGACTTCCCAACACAAATAAATAATCTTAAAAGGGCATTTTTTTTTTTTAAGATTGTGCTGATGTAAACAACCTAGCTCCAATGGAGTCCTCATCCAAGGTCCTTGAAAGGATGATGGTCTGGGAACTATAGAGTTAAGAGTCTTTGCTGCTTTTCCAGAGGACCTAGGTTCAATTCTAAGCACCCCCATGGTGGCTTAGAGCTATCTGTAACTCCAGATCTAGGGAATCTAATAGCTTTTCTGGCCTCTGAAGGTACCAGACATACATGTGGTGCACAGAAATACAAGCAGGCAAAACCTTCAGACACAGAATCTAAAATTTAAAAAGAGACTCTTGAGGTTGGCCCTGGGCTTCTGCTCACTCTCACACATTAAGCATTCATACAACTGTAAAAACATAAACATTTAAGTGCTCACGTCACACACACAAAGACACATGCAACAGCCCCAAAGCCATAGGCTTTTGTGACTAAAGCACTCAGGATTATACTAGCTCTCTAACCAGCACTGTGTCATTAACTCTCAGCAAGCATCACAGCCAATGTTCCTTTTGGATCCCTAAACCCTGGGACTCATGCTTCTTATCAGATGATAAGTCTGATGGTATCTGTGACAGAAGCATCAGGATTAAATCTGTTCCAGGATGGGCAGAGAGCAAGGGATGTTTCTCTGCAGCTTCTTGAACTGCTCTCTCACCTTCCCCAGAGGAAGTTACTATAATGGAAAGCATACATGGAAAGCACTTTTGTAGGATTTTTAGTTTTGTCCTTAAGGTCTTCATGTGTTGCTAAGGGAGCTCTCCTTGAGTGTATGGTGTGGGTGGGGCACGGGGGTAGTGAAAACAGAGCCCAGGACCCTGAACATGTTAGGAATGCAATCCCAAGGGTTCCTTTTGTCTGGAGCAAACCTGTCTCTGACAGCTTCAAATATAAACCTGTTGGGAAAACCTGCATTAATGAACACACCACAGTAGAACGCACTGCACCTTTCTTGGCATCTTGTAACTGTTTCATGATTTCCTCTCTCTCTGCTTGTTCAGTGGCAGTTGTGACACGGAATGATCCTTCTCTTGTAAAAGTGGTTCTACTGGCATCAAAAGTAGCAGTGACTCCACACTCCTTCTCCCGCTTCTGTTTGCGCTCTAAACAGGCCGCAAAAGCACAGCCCACAGCATGGCTCAGTCTTTCCCCCTGCAGAGAGGAGGTTTGAAAGCTCTGTGAGAGTTACAGCACGACTACAGACAAATACAGCTGTTGCAATTCCAGTTTAAGTTAACATGCCAAACAAAGTGTCTTTACAGTCAAGCCTCCAACTTCCCTTCCATTTTTTAGTGCCTGTGCATGTGTGTGGGTGGGTGTGTATGAACACAGGTACTCTCAGAGGCCAGAGGTGTTGGACCCCCCTGGAGCTGAAGTTTCAGGAGGTTGTGAAGTGCTCAGTGTGGGTGCTGGGGACAACTCTGGGGTTCTCTGCAAAAACAATGCATGCTGTTCACTCCTGAGCCCTCCCGTTGCTTTTTAACAGGGAATAGGAATACTTGCCAGACACTTCTAAGACACCACTGGGGAGGCAGGGATTTCAGGAGCTTGACTACACGGTAACATGGGGTGGAGGATTGATAAATTTTAAAACAACTCTGGATTCAAAGGGACTCAAGTGCTGGGCCCAGTGCCTCATGGCTTTCATCCTAGCACTTGGGGGACAGAGGCAAGCAGATCTCTGTGAGTTTGAGGCCAGCCTAGTCAGGAAGGACAGCTTAAGCTATACAGAGAAACCCTGTCTCAGAAACAAACAGAAAGACAAAAACAGGACTCAAGTAAAGGAGTTTTGCTCTGGTCTCTTTTCTAATGCTGGCAGCAGGAGCCTTTCTTTCATGCCTTCTCTATCTTCTAGTTCTTTCACAGTTACACCTCCCAACCACACAGGTAAAAGTGCGAACAAGTTTTCATTTATGCTCTACTTAGAAACGAAACTGATTTGCTTGTGTGTGGCAAGAGAATGGAGCTTACATAAATCAATCATTATTTTATAGATACATTCAAGTGGCAAGTTAAGCAATCCAAATGGATTGCTTTGTCAGGGCTACTCTTCACATCCTTACTGCAGAATAAAAAAGTTAAGAACTGGTATAAAACTACTGATATCATTCACTGTGAGAAGAGTTCTCTGGGAACAGAGGTTTTTGTGGCATTCTCAAAATCGTACTATGTAGGCAGCTGTGAACAAGCCAGTTCACTGGATTTTATATACTAGGATTAGCTATGGAAAGGGGAGGTGATGTCTAAAATGCTCACTGTATGTAAGATATTACATAACTGTGGACCTCTTGCTGCACATTTAAAGACTGGCAGATTTACTCTACCTCTAGGGTGTAAGGTCAGGGTGTGAAATCATGAAAAAGGAGAACTAGGGTGGGTGGGCACTGAAGCGCTTAGGCCCATGTGTATCTACGCAGAGCTGTTATAAGGGCAAAGATGCTCTCAGATCCTTCCATCCCTTCTCAGTATGTTTATTAATTTTATGGTCAGAGAAACTTCTGTTTGCTTGCTTTTTGTTTTTCTAGACAGTTTTTCTTTGTGTAGTTTTAGCTATTTTGGAACGCACTCTATAGACCAGGCTAGTCTTGATTTCACAGAGATCTGCCTGCCTCTGCCTCCGAGTGCTGGGATCAATGATATGAGATACAACTACCCATCTATAAACTCAATTCTTTGAAAAAACAAAAACAAAGAAAACCCTCAAACCCTGCAAACCCTTTATCGATGAAAAGCTCCAACTAAAGTGTAGTAACAAGGTGACATGCATGGCCCCCAACCCCACTTCAGCCTTTGGTTTCTCTTTCTTTGTGGTGCTGGGGAATGAACCAAGGTATCATCCAATGAGCTCACAAGGGCATCTCTGCGTCACTTTAATGACTCTGGATCTTAGCCAATTGTTTTGCTTTGTGATTTCCCGATCACAGGCTCAGACCAAGAGCGAGAATTACTTACATAAAATCTTATAAAGAAGGCACTTGTATGAACAGCCCTTGCATCACGTGCAAAAACGTGGTGGAAACTGCTTTGCTAATACTAGCTGAAAGCAGCTCGGCTAGAATCTTCATGTCAGCATTTTGGACTTACCGTGTCTTTGACAGCCATGAAGCAATGACAGATCCAGCGCCGAGTGGTGCCATCACGACATATGTAAGAAAAGGCTCTATCAAAGTTCCTATCTGGGGCGCAGAAAGAAACTTTTTCTATTGTCTGGTCAACTATGAGGTCCTAGAAAATGGAAGCACAAAGAGAAGGCTTATGAGGTTATCTGGTCTCCTCAGAAGCAGCATAGGATGTTTGCAATGCAAAATCCCTCCACAGGTTGCAGCCTGACTAGGAAGCATCACTTTGTTTACATGGTTCCCTCACTTCATCTCCACATTCTAAAGTATCTATGTGTCAGTTGGTCCTAGTTTGGAGCTCTTCTACAGTTGTTACCATGTTCAATCTGACAGCAGGCTTACATAAGTCAATGTTTAATACTCTTGGTTTATTTGCTAATACAGTCAAGACATATGATATGTGACTCCTCACTATCTTTGTTACGTAAGTTAGAATGATAACACGTATTGTTCTGTACTTTCCCCCTTTCAACCAATTCTATCGCCATCCAGTGGCGATTTTTCAGTTCAAGTATTTTCAGTTTAAGTATTGTGTTTTCAGATGTAGAATTTTCTTTTTCTTTCCTTTTGTGTATTTTTTTTTTTTTTTAAATATTGAGATAATGTCTTACTGTGTAGCTACAGCTGTCCTGGAACTCACTTTGTAGACCAGGCTGACCTTGAACTCACAGAGATCCTTTTGGCTCTACCTCCTGAGTGCTGGGATTAATGGTGTGTGCCACCATGCCAGGCCTTAGAATTTTTATTTGCTTTTTCATAATTTCTGAGATTATCTAGTTGTTTATTTAATAGTAGCATCTTTCCTTTCACATCCCTCAGTACAGTTACATAATGCCTGTTTTACAAGTTTTGTCTGCTTCTTCTATATTATTTTTGGGGTGGGATCTCTGCTTTCTCTGTGAGAATAAATCATATTTCTATTTCTTTGTATGCTAGAGATTCATGCATCATTGTGGGGCAATATAGTTTCTTGTTCAAAGAAAGGTTAGGACCTAAAGTTCAGACTTCAATATCTATATTATTTTGTGCAAATCATGGCATGGTCTTGTCATAAGCACTAATTCCAACACTGTATCAGCCCCTGACAGTGGGTGAAATATAAGGATAGGAAAATGGACCCAACAGTGGCAAGCTGCCAATTGCAGTATGCATGCCGGCTCATGCCTGCAACCCCAGTGCTTGGGAGGCCAGGACAAGAGAGCAAATACAAATTCAAGGCCAAACTGGGCTGCCGCACAGTGACTTCCAGATGAGACTGGGCTATAGAGAGAGAACTTGTCTTCACCTGACTGACCAACCGACTGACCAACCAACCAACCAACCAACCAACCAATCAACCAATTCACCAGTTACTATTATCAGTGAAAAGAACAAAATTCACAAATGCAGGTGCTACAAGTAGCGTAGCCACCAGGGGACAAATCAATTTCCAACTACAGTGAAAAGCAAATACATAGCCACGAGCATAACAAATTTGCATAGTATTGTGGCACAAGCCTGTTATCCCAGTACTTGGGAGTCTAAGGCAGGGGAATTATTTGATCAAACTCAGCAAGATCCCTTTTCAAAAGTAAATTTCATCCAAAACATGTATTAAAAGGATACAAAAGTTTTAAAAGACACTTAAAATCATTATTGCTTTAAAGATGTGATAAATTTAAGCCAATAAATACTTTGAGCTTAAAAAAAAGTCAAAGGTCTGAAATGCAAGCTGTATTAAGCCACTTAAAAATTAACAGACAAACTGTTCATCACACCTGTTCTTTATCTGCGCAACGTTACCCATTCCCAAATTAACTCTTGGTTAAAAAGTGTTTCCCGGCGTTGGATCTCCAAAAAATTTAATATGATTAACTGTCCTTATGTATCTTAGGGGTCACTCTCTTTCTTTTTTTTAAGATTTATTTATTTAATGCATATGAATGCTCTGTTTTCACACACACCAAAAGAGGACATCAGATCTCTCATTATAGACGGTCGTGAGCCTCCATGTGGTTGCTGAGATTGAACTCAGGACCTCTGGAAGAGCGGCCAGTGCTCTTAACCACTGAGCCATCTCTCCTGGCCAGGGTCACTCTTAAATACGAAATGCTACCCAGAATATTGTTTAAATCCTAAAGTAAAATCTCACCTCTAGTGCTTTTTAAACTGTTACTTCATTTGGACTTTCAGTTGGCTAATTTATTTATTACTTTCTAAAAAATAATTTTTTAAAAAAGAATTTATTTATTTACACATATGAATGTTCTATCTGCATGCACCAGAAGAAGGCATCAGATCCCAGTGTAGATGGTTGTAAGCCACCATATAGTTGCTGGGAATTGAACTCAGGACCTCTGGAAGAGCAGACAGTACTCTTAACCTCTGAGCCATCTCTCCAGCCCTGATTTTTTTTTTTAAAGCAACAAATTTTTTAAAGGGCAAATTTAAGATGTGGTCTATCATCTAAAAAATTACAGTAAAAGAAACATCACTCTATATTCAAGGATCTGAAAAAAATTAAACAGAACAAAAATAGAACTCATATCTTAGCATTAAACATTAATGCTGGGTTACGTGGAATATGCTACATCATGTAGAACAAAATATTGAGAGATTTTTTTTTTTTTCCATAAAGTAAGTGAGTCACTAAATTAGTTTCCCGGACATTAAAACAGTCTCTCAAAGGGCTATACTTTGGACACTGTAGCAGGATATTATAGAGCTACTACAACAGCTTAATGACATGAGAAGTAACATATAAACTCACAAAACTCTTACCTTAGTTTTTTCATCCACAACTCTGAGCCCATCTGCCGATACCCACAGAACAGCCTTCACTGCTTTCTTTCCCGTCTTTTAAAAGATAAGGGGGAGGGAGGAGACACATACACACATAATGTTAAAAAACAAAACAAAACAAAACAAAACTCATCTTCTTCAGAAAATATTGATTTCTGTCTTCCAAACAGTCACAAGGAGAGAGGAAGTCCAAGTTCAGAATGGATGCTCACAGCCAGATACTCAACCAAACTGCAGAGACATTCAGGAAAAAATAAGCCAAAGCTATTACTTCAGAGACACAGCACAAAACCATAAGATAAACTAAGTCAGGAAGAAGGGGCAGATAAAACTAAAAAAAAGGTAACACATTCCAAAAAGGGCAAAGAATTTACAACTAGATTCTTCACCCATTTAAAAAAAAAAAAAAATCAGTGGAGAAAATGAAGAGTCAGATAATATTAAAGACATAAGGAGTTACACCACAAAAAGCTTCTACAGGTATGGAGGGTAACAGATAAATCTCAGTCAGTATGCTGACCATTCTGTTATCCTCTGAAAACTGCTATGACCCTTGGTCACCTGAAATTTTCAGTTAAAAATGGCAAGAAACCATTATTCTATGAGCAATCCTTTTAAAAAAAGCCTATTATTTATCTCCTCAAGATTTAGCTTAATTTTTATTTAATTAATTATTTTTTAAGACAGGTTTTCTCTGTGTAACAGCCCTGGATGTTCTGGACTCACTCTGTAGACCAGGCTGGCCTTGAACTCACAGAAATCCACCTGCCTCTGCCTCCCAAGTGCTGGGACTAAAGGCGGGTACCACCATATCCAGTCTTTAAAAAAATTATTTACAGATTTTATGTATAGATGTTTTGTCTGAATGTCTATCTGCACACCAGGCAGCTGTGAACGGTTTATGTGAGTGCAGTGAACTGAACTCAGTAACTGCTAAGCCACTGCTCCAGCCCCGATTCAGCTTACTTTTAATTTGACATTAAACACATGGAAACATTTTGAGGGCATAGAATGATTTAAATACTACAATGAAGATAAGGGTTGGTTTTACTTGTTTGTTTTTGTTTTCTGAGACAGGGTTTCTTTGTGTAGCCCTGAATGTCCTGGAACTTACTCTGTAGACCAGGCTGGCCTCTAACTCACAGAGAGCCAACTGCCTCTGCCTCCTGAGTGCTGGGATTAAAAGCATGCACCACCATCACCAGCTTTTTTCTTTTCTTTTTAAGTGGCTAGAAAAAGACCTTTCTTTTGAGTGGTAAACAAGAGCACTGAGAACTTATTTCCTCTGTGAGGGAATGTAACCCTACTTAATGTCCTTTCTTGCTTATGGAGATAAGCAAACTAAAACAATACACAAAGGCTGAAAGTGGCTATCAGATTGTCATAGAGGTACAGACAAAATGGAATCTGGTGCTAAACTTGGAGCAGCAGCTTCTAGGACAGGAATAACAGAACTGCCATTCCCCTCTCCATATCCCCAAGCGCAGGAATCCTGGTTGTGGAAGCACACTCTCAGGTAAACGAGCTGCTGGACCCACTCTGTGCTCATCACCTCCACTGCTACCACCACATGCCAGGTGAGTGTCTCAAGTTTTTAGCCACTGCAAACACAAGAAGACCTCACAGACCACTGAAAAGCGATACTCAAGAAAACATAAATAATACAATAATAAGTGCTAGAGATGAGTGGAAAACAAGATACAATGATGCAGAGAGAGACAGTCACATCTGTTTGTGGGACTGTGGAAAGCTATACCAAAAAGATAAAACTAAGTCTTGAGATAGTTCTTCTAGATGCCCTAAGGAAGGGTTAGGGAGGCAAAGCAATGGCATAGACATGCCAAATGGAAGACAGTAGTCTAAGACATCCAGGCAAATGGTACAAAGGTCTGGGACACTGAAAATATTTCAGTACAGGTTGAAAGTAGACTGGCCAAGAAGCAGCAGGAGAAAAACAGGATGAAAGGCCTCATCATGCAGGGCCTTGTAAATCTTCTAGGGAACTGGATCTTAATTCTGTGAGCAGCTGAAAGCTACTGAAAGAATTAAACACAATAAAATTGGTTTGCATTTCTGGCCTTATTTATCACATTTCATTGTGTGCATACTGTCAGAGAACAACTTGCCAGAGTTAGTTCTTCCCCTCGACTGGAGGGAAACTGGGATTAAACTCAGGTCACCAGGCTTGGCAGCAAGGGCCTTAATCCACTGAGCTATTTCACCAGATTTGCATTTAAAAAAATAATCCTTATTTTTAATTCCACCTATATGTCTGTGCATGGGTCTGTGGATGTCAGGAGGTGGTACTGGATCCTCTGAGCTGTAGTTACAGGTGGCTGTGAACTGCCTGATGTAGGTTCTAAGGGCTCAACTTGGTTCCTGTGGAAGAGCAGCAAATGTTCTTAACTACTGAGTCATCTCTCCAGTCCCTAGATTTGCATTCTGAAACATCACTTTGGAGCAGTGTACATGAAGCCAGAAAGAGACCAAGGTGGGGGAAAACCAGGGTTGAGCTACCCTGGCTGAGCTAGAAAAGGAGGCTTTACATAGTATAGGGAGGGGATGGGCTCCTCTCCGATCTCACAGTGACAAACTAACTCTAGCTAAGCTAGAAAAGAGACACAAAACACAGTTTAGAGTTTTCAAGAAGTCTAAGGTGCGTGTTAAGCGTCCAGCTAGGTGGGGTTCAGCTGACAACTGAATACATGGAAATTCTTTCTTTTTGGGAGTTGGGGGAGGAGAAGGTCTTTCTATATAGCCCTGGCTGTCCTTGAACTCACAGAGATACTCCTCTCTCTGCTTCCCAAGTGCTTGGATTAAAGAAGTATGCCATCACACTTGGCAAAAGATAATGCTGTTTCTTTTTAAGAGTTATTTCTGTATCTCATGTGTATGAGTGTTTTGTCCAAGGGTACATCTGTTCAACAGAAGAGGACACTGGATCCCAGGGGACGGCAGTTAGGAATCACACACTTTGTAATTCTTGTTTATCTGTTTTGGAGACAGAGACTCCTTTGGTCTTGCTGCCCTTGAACTCTCTATGCCGCAGTTGGCATTGATCCTTTGATTTCCCTGCCTTAACATCCTGGGATTATAGGAAGGTGCTACTATGCCTGGTGTATGCTGTATGGGAATGAACCTTATGCACGCCACTCTGCAAACTGAGCTATATCCCTAACCCTTCAGAGTGACTAAGCAGAAATAACTTTAAAATAAAGTGAAAACCAATGAACACAACAGGCTGGTCTTTGTAGACTAGAGGAGCCTTCCGTTGCTCTTATCTTACACACTGATGCTAAGCTAGAAGAAATGAGTTACATTTCCAGGAATAGGTTTTTTAGTTGCTTAAGTCAAGGACTGGCACTTTTTCTGTGAAGGGCCACGTAGCAAATAATTTGGGCACTGTCAGCCGTATAATCTGCATAGCAACTACTCAACTGTCACCATAGCACAAAAGAAGCCACATGTGAACAAATGGGCACAGTCTTGTTCTAATAAAACTTGATTTTAAAAGACAAATATGGTGGGCTATTCTCTGAAGATTTTTCTAGAATGTAGTCATTAACTGAATCTTTTGAAAGATCATTCATTATTATGTCTATAACCTATCCAATATTTTAGACTGTGATTCACATCTTGGGGTTTTGTCTAAATCTAAAATTTAGTGATTCCCAAGATGACTAATGAGATAAAAACTCACATTGCCATAAACAGAACTGATATTTAGATACAAGATGGTTTGGGTAGCATATGACAGCTAAGAGTAAAAAGAGTAAGCGGATGTTCTCAAGTAAGTCAGGGTAAAGAAATGCCAAGGCCAGGGCAGCAAACGTGGCGCTGTGAGGTTCCCAAAGCTGCCCCCACCCACATACACTCAGTCAGCAAAGAGTACAGCGGTACATTGGCCAGGCAATCATGACACAGTGTGCCCTGCAGAAATGAGACCATTTCTTCCCACAGGAAACTTGGATTCAGTTGTTTTAAGTTTTATGCAAAATTTTGAGAGAAAGGCCTTCAAGTCCATAGCTCAGTATCTGAATTTGGGGAGAATGGCATGCTAAACAAGTATGTGTCTAATCTTCAAAATGATAAAGGGATAGAAAGACACCCTCCACTCAGATCTGAGGTTGGATCTATGTCTAATGGTTGTTTCACTAAAAGTTCTTTTTGTTTTGTTTTTCGAGACAGGGTTTCTCTATGTAGCCTTGGCTGTCCTGGACTTGCTTTGTAGACCAAGCTGGCAACAAACTCATATAGATTCACCTGCCTTTGCCTCCCAGAGTGCCACATGCTCAGCTTACAAGTTTCTATTCTTTGCCAACTTAATTAACCAAAACCGAGTTTGAAATCTTGGCCTAGGTGTTATCTCCAGAAAGTTTCCATTATAATTTCTCACACTCAAATTTCCTTTCTGTTTTAGCCACATTTGTTACTGTTAACAATTTGGTAATGTTTCATTAATTATAATTAATTAATACTATTATCTCATTAATTAATATTGGCTTGTTCTTTGTACTATAGTGAACTTGAGAGTATATATATCATTTATTCATTCACTAAACTTGAATATTATAGAATACAAATTAAAGACCACCTAGTACTCTATGCACTAAGATTCTTACCACAAACTTAGTGAAGATCTGTGTCTCCAGAGAACTTGTTATAAAGAGACATACAAACACGTAAGTAAAATGTAACAACTAATGAGATAATAGAAAAATAAAGCTAGAAAAGATATAGGAAGTATGTGTACAGACAATGGGGGTGGATTTTAAGACAGCTGTAAATAAATGCCTTATTTAGATGAGACTTTTGAGCAAAGAAAAAGGGGAAGTGGGGCATGCATATATATGTTGGAATGGCATGTGTTCCACGTGAGTTATAGTAAATACGAAGGCCCTGACATAGGTGCATTCCTGTTGTCTTTACGGAATTATTAATAAAGAAGTAAGATAAGATAAGAGGAACAAGGACAATCAATGTACATGACCAACAAAGTCCAAAATATTCTTTGGTAGAGACATTCCTGCTGAGGTAGTTGCTTACCACAAAGCCTCTAAGTCCCCGGGGCAGAATTAAATAGACGTGGCTCCAGATCCTGCCTTTGATTCCTACGCTAGAGCACTTCTGTGACAGAAACACCAGCACATGGTTCAGAATGCCCAGCACACCCCAACCCTGGGTGCCTCATCTAGGGAGAGCCGCATGAAGAGAAGACTCCATAGTAAGAAGTGTTTCGGCAGAGAGAAGGAAAGCTGGCAGTGTATGATCCGCTATACTCCAGATGAACAACATCTCAAGGACAGTCAGACTGGGCCAAATGCGGAGAACTGTCTGGGAACAGGGTGATGGACTTGCTGCAACCATGTGAAAGACTTGAAAGAAGCAGTTTTAGTGAAAAGCCAGAGGCCAAGGCATTGGTAGTTATTAAACAGGATCCACAAAACCCAAGGTGGCAGAACTGAAGACATCAAGAAGCTTTTCTAAAAATAGATCTTATCTTTAGGACAATCCACTGAAGAAAGAAAACTACTGAGGAAAGGGATTTGGAGTAAGAGCTGAAATGGTAAGAAACTAAGGGAAGCTGGGTATGGAGGAGCATGCCTGACAATCCCAGCATCCAGGAGGCAGAGGCAAGAGGATTCAAGAGGTCAGCTAGCCCTACCCGCAGAAGTCCTGTTTCATAACCAAACCAAACCAAAAGGAAGGAACGAAGAACATACAGGCTCAGATTACAGGCTGGCAAGTGAACGAGACACAGACTGAAACCAGAACCTCACTCCTGTTGACAAATGCTCTGCTACAAAGTTACAAGCTTCAGCCCTTCTGGGTCAGTTTTATTTTCTCAGAAGAGTAGGAAGCACGTTAAACAAAACAAAACAAACAAAAAGAATAGAATAAGAAATTCTGAAGTGGTTGTTCTGTTGTGGTGGTATTTATTTTTTATTTTATCATTATTTACTTATATCTATCTATCTATCTATCTATCTATCTATCTATCTATCTATCTATCTATCTATCTATCTATCTATCTATCTATTTTGAGACAGTATTTCACTATGTAGCTTTTTAGCTATCCTGGAACTCAGTATGTAAACCATTGTGGCCTCAAACCCACAGAGATCTACCTGCCTCTGCCTCTCAAATACTGAGAAATCCTAAAAATTTAAGGAAAAAAGAAAAAGTATAAAAGTTATCTAAAAACAAGAAACTAGCTGCTATGAAAATCAAGACATCTTATTCATCTTTAACTAGGGGTAGATGGTACACTCCCTAACATGCTTATATACTAATGGTGACTTGAGAACTACTGAGATGCTATAAATACAGTGTGTGTGAGGCTTTCTGAAAAGTAACAATTTATCTAGAAACTTGATAACCTAGACAATCTAGAAAATGTCAGTGACTAGAAAAAGTCAGAAGACTTTTAAAAGACCAACTGATCTCTGCATAAGAAAAAAAAAAAGACACAGAAGGTGCATAAAAAAAAAACTTTAGTTACTCTTGCTTTTTTTTCCCCCTTCTTTTCTCAAGGATTTGTCCTAATTGCTTTCGCGCGCGCCCACACAACTTTCAGGTGTCATCCTCAGAAACACGTCTACTTCCTTTGACAAGGTCTCTCACTGCTCTGGAACACAGCCCACGATTAGGCCAGCGAGCCCCAGGGATCCTTTTGTCTCTGCCTCTTCAGCACTGCTGTTAATGTCTGTGCTACCCCACCTGGGCCAATACTTCCATGAGTGCTGGGGTTCAAACTCAGATCCTCATGCTTGCTTGCCTGACTAAGCTATCTTCCCAGTCCCTGAAATGATCTAAGAAGAAACAGGAGAATATAAAATTAACGTAAGGAAAAGTTCAGGAATTTAAAAAGCAAAAGGAAGAAAACCCAGAGGTTGGGGAGACAGCTCATGCCTAACTAAAAACTAAATACTATATTCTTAGTAATTTTTGCAGGTCAGAACAAATGACACAATAGCCTAGATAGGTTCACAAACTTAGATTGCTACACACCTGCTCAAGGCAGGTATGACAACCTGTAAGTCAGACTGAGCGCAGGCAGCATGGGATTGCAGGGGCTGTAATGAAGGCAGGTCAAGGGCACAGTTGCTCAGTTCAAGCTTCCTTTTGCGAAGAACACATGCTGTTTCCTCTGCGACAACCTGGCTTTTATGTTAGAGTATTCAGTGTCTGAAATGTCTTCAAGGGCTGCAAACCATGTCTGTGGATCTATTCGTAGCCTTGAGCTATCTAGTGTTCTCCGTGTTACATCCTCCTCCATTCATTATAATTACATTAGACCTAGAGAAAGCAGGTCACTGCTTTTGAATGAGATGGTATCAACACGGGCTAGGTCAAAGATACCTGCACAAGGTTTTAGAAAAACATTTGACTTTTGCATATTGGAAATATGCTAAGTAGGCCACCTCTTAAGCTTGTCTTCATGTGTTGGTAAAATGCAGTCTCATGAGCTACCGGCCAATCTACACAACTGCTGTGGATAGCAAACTCGAAAGCTGGCCAGGGTATGTCATAAGCTCTAAAGCTCAAAGCAACTATTGATAAACGGCTTAATTAACAAGAGACCTCAGGCGTGACCTACGAGTTTTCATCTATAGAGTTGGTTCTCTCATAAAATGAGAATAGAGACTATTCTCGTGAGTTTTCTCACATCTGTTAATATTATAAACGTCTTTAAAATGTTTAAGTGGTATGTAGCGACTTCATCATAAAGTAGTTGTTGAAATGGCAGATACACTAACAGAGGAGCATACAGTAATCTCCCAATAGCTGAGTATATTATGGACTGCGGAGAGCAATTAGTTAGTCTGGAAAAGTTAAGACTCAGGTCTGGTTTCCCCTCCTTTTCTTTTTAGGCATTCATAGGGTAATTCTGCAACCAATCAGATATCTATGATTTTTATTACTGGAATTTCTGGAAATACCACTATCATCATGGAGGTAAGCAAGAGTACTTGGATCACGAAGTGAAATTCAGGAAGAAGGCAGCTTCCTGACTATGACTAATGAATATGATACCAACACTAACTTCTTTTACCTACTTTTATGTAAAAGTGTGTGGTGGGAAAAGTTACTGTTGTTCTCTTTACCATGAGCCACTAAACCATCCAGGCTCAAAGACCAAACAGCATTGTAATTTATGACGGGCTGTACTAATAAAAACTCCTTATCATTTGTATTTTGTTTTATGAGACAGGGGCTATGTAGCCCAGGCTCACCTCAAAGTGAGTATGTAGGTGAGCCTCGAGCTCCTGATTCTTCTACTTCCAGGAACCTCCATGTGCTAGAATTGAAGATGTACATACACTACTATCCCTCCTGCCATTGTGTCTGTGTCTGTGTCTGTGTCTGTTCTTGGGGGTTGAACCCGAGGCCTTACACAGGCTGGGCAGGTACTCTACCACTGGGCCATTCCCACTGCCCATTTCCACTTTTAGACTGAGTCAAGGTCTTGCTAAAATGCCAAATTTTGAAATCATCCTACCTCAGTCTCCTAAACAGATGGTGCCCACATGCGTGGCCCATCAAATATTACTGTATGAGTCTTAATTTTTAGGGCCAGTGAGATGGTTTAGCAGATTAAGGTACTTGCTGCTAAGGCTGATGATCTGAGTTCCATTCCTGGGGCCGGCATGGTGGAAGAACCATTCTCTGATGCCATATGTGCACTATGGCAAATCATATACACACACACTACATGTAATAAAAAAGTTAAAGACATTCATTTTCAGCTTTCATTAAACAATAGCTCAGCTAGCAAACTCATCACATCAGTTCTTTTCCTCTATTTCTTAAAGATTAATGTAGGGAAGAAAAGAATGATAACAACTGTAAAGCCCAAAAGGCTCAAAATTAAAGAAAAGTGTTTTAATAAAGCACCTTCCAGATAGCTGGGCATAGTGTCACACACCTTTTAATCCCAGCACCTCAGGGAGGCAGAGGCAGGCAGATTGCTTGAGTTCAAGGCCAGCCTGGTCTAGGACAGCCAAGGTCACAGAGAGAAACCCTGTCTTGAAAAAAACAAAAACCAAAACCAAACTAAAAAAACAAAACAACCCCCCCCCCCCCCCAAGAAAAAACCCTCCACGTTTCTGGTGAGGCTGTAAGTAATGCTTTATGCTTCCTTCTTTTCCTGGAGTCACTGTTAAACTGGATTTACTACAATTTTAGAAATTGCGTAACAAAAATTGTTCTGCTATAAAACGCCCCCTCCCTATAACTTAAAATTGTTTGTTTGTTTATTATATAACTTTGGCTCTCCTAGAACTTGCCACGTGGACCAGGATGGCCTCGAAAAATCACTAAAAACCTTCCATTTGTTTGTCTTATTTTTGAAGCTGTGCCTTGCTATTGTAGTCCTCGGTAGTCCAGAGCTCACTACATGGCCCAGGCTTGACTTAAGCTTAAGGCAATTATCCTGCCTCAGCTTCTCAAGTGTGAGAATTACAGGCGTGCACAACACCTGGTTATTTACGATTAAACAAAAATCTCCAAATAAGCTGAGTGTGATGACACAATGTCTTTAATCCCACAACTCAGCAGCAGGTGGATCTCTGTGAGTTCAAGGCCAGCCTGAACTACATAGCAAGTTCCAGGACAGCCAGGGCTACATAACAGAGACCCTTTGTCAATAAACAAACAAATAAAAATCTCTAAGTTAAAATGAAGTGTTAGGGCCCAAAATGGTGATGTGCAGAAGAAGGCAGGAGACTAGGCTCTAAGGTATTTAAGCATTGCCTGATTAACAAGACGCTGTCTCAGACAGAGGGAGGGGAAGGTGGGAGAGAGGCAGAGAGGATTATAGCTCAAGCTCAATGGAACAAGTACTTGCCTACTATGCGCTAGGCCCTGGATTCCATGACCTAGTTTAAACCACTGGGGAAAAAATAGTTCTTGAAAAACTATAATAAAAAAAAGAAGTAATTTAGTAGAAATAAAATCCAAAGACAACCATTACTCTTTAAAATGGAGCTCAGTTGGCTGAGTGCTTGCCTAACATGTATGACATCTGGTTTTTGCATTACTAGGCATAGTGTACACTATAAGTCCAGCACTCCCAGAGGCAGGAGAATTAGAGGTTCGAGATCCTCAGGTGCAAAGCAAGTTCTAGGCCATTCTAGGATGCATGAGGCCCTGTTTCAAAAACCCAAAATAGAAGCCTCCCTACCCCCCCCCCCACCCCTGAGAATGGAACCTTGGTAGCACAGGCCTCTAATCCCAGCTATTTAGAGGCTGAGGTAGGAGGATCACCACATTCAAGGCCAGCAAATTAAAGAGATCATGCCTCAAAACAGGTTAAAAAAAAAAAAAAAGAAAGAAAAAAAAAAAGCCATGGACCTAGTTTACTAGATGTATGTGCAACCCCCAATACTGCAAAAGAAAAATAGAAAAAGAAAAGTGATTGTACAGCACAGTGTTTAAAGGTATAGACTCTGGAGACAGATTATCTAGGTTCAAATCCAAGTTCCTATCACTTATTGTATCTGAGATTAAGGAGGCCACTTGACCTCTGAAAGCTCAACTTCCTCACTATATAAAGGACAGTAATTCCATGTTAAAAATTAAAAGGATTCATAATTTTTCCATAGATCATATAAATCTGTCATTGTCATAACTGGAATCTGAAATCACAGAGGAAGGGAGTCTAATTGAGGGGTTGTCTAGATTAGGTTGGCCTATGGACATTGGTTGTGAGCTTTCCAAGTAGGTGCTGGGAAATGAACTCTGATCCCCTACAAGAGCAGCAAGCGCTCTTTACCACTGGGCCATCTCTCTAGCCTCTTTCATTGTGTTCTAGTGTTGAAGGTGGAACTGTGGACCTAACGCATGCTAATGCTGGGCAAGCGCTGTACTACTGAGGGATACCCAGGCCCTGGTACTTCTGAAGATCTGAATGGTGATCAAGCATTACTAAAAAAGGAGCAGAGTGACTATATAGATGATGTCAATGCAGCAGATTTTGGAAGGCTATTAATTATAACAGATTTTTTTAGGTCAGCAATACAGGTTAATGATCACAGCAGAATCTTCAAAGGTAAGTTTATGTACTTTCACTTATTCTACTTACATTTTTTAAAAAGTAATAGTATTGAATGTAAATTTTGGGGTACCTTAAATTTTTTCCTGAATTTAATACTTCTTTTTCTGTCAGCCTTGGGCCCTAACTAAAACTTACTGGTTAAAAATATAGTTAATACACTAACAAAACAGTTTTGAAAGATAAAACAGAGTTTCTCTAACAGCAGGTGCTAAAGAGATCATCAAAAAAACTTACTTGATTCATTTATTGGGCTTTCCTAGAAATGAGATTTAGTATCAAAAGAAAAACAGGTAATACCACAGACAGCAACTAATTCATTAATTTTCATATATAGTCAAGTCTATCTCTGTTTTGTATAGAAATCAAGGTTTGATTCTTTTAGCATGTCAGTGCTATACTGGGGTGTAACTCCTTATATGAATAAGCACAATCATGGCATCAAACTTACTTTTCCAAAGAAGCCTTTGAAGAACTTCCTTTCCTGGAGGAACAGGGGGACAAGTCGAGTGCTATTATTGTATAGGCTAAATGTCCCAGTTTCATATCAATTAAGCACATACAGAAGTAGAAGAGAAGGAGAAGTGGGAAAAGGGGAGGGGCTGAGAATTTTAAAGAGTTATCCATACAAGGAGTGACAGGGAAAAAGGAGAGGTGCGTGAAAATGCAGGAAAACACACTGTACGACCTAAGAATCCATGGAAAAGAGATATTCAGAGCCTACATTCATGCAGTGCAAGTACATAATTTAGTAATCTCTATTTCTCCAACAGAGATTATCCAAATTTGGCAGCAGAGAAGATTAGGACATACTAGTTGGGCATGATTCTGCATTTAAAATACCTAATAGAAACAAATAAAAGCTTAATTTTACATAGATTTTTTACTTAAAATCAATGGTAGTCAAATGTGGTGGAGTGTGCCCATCAGCCTAGCTCCTTATGAGGCTAAGGCAGGAGTGCCTGAGCCCAGGAATTCAGGGTCAGTCTTGATGTCATTGGGAAAGCCTGCCTCTTCAAGAAATGCAAACACAACAGGAGTCAGAGAAATTACTCCAAGTCAGCCTGGCCTTCATAGTGAGATTCCAGATCAAAAGCAAACAACTAACTTGTTGGTAAAGCATGCTTCCCCACTGTGTGAGGCTGAGTTTGATGCCCTGGCACTGCAAAACATAACAAAACACAACAAAAATGGCAACCCATAAAGTTAAATCCTAAGCATACACCAAGAATTCTTGCCACACCTTTTCTAAATCTGGAAGCTGTGTCTCAGGTGGCCCACATCTATCATTATCAGTCTGTATATGTGTGTGCTCATCAATTCTACACAAAGAGAAATAGCAGGACTAGGTCAGAATAGATCATTTATGAAGGATATATGTTTACACTTGGGCATAGAAAAAAATAGTTAAGAACCACATTATGTTCATGGGTCACAAATGGAATTTAAGAAACAGGTTTTGTTTTTTTAACTGTTCTTTTTTTCCCATTTTTATATTTTTAATAACTTTCTGATTAAAAAAAAAAAGATTATGTATACAATGTTCTGTATGTACATCTGCATGCCAGAAGAGGGCACCCGACTCATTATAAATGGTTGGGAGTCAAGATGTGGTTGCTGGGAATTGAACTCAGGACTTCCAGAAGAGTAGCCAGTGCTCTTAACCTCTGAGTGTTTTGTTTTGTTGAGACAGGGTCTTGTATGTAGCCTAGAACTGAACTATGTAGACCAGGCTGGCCTGAAACCCAGAGATCTGCCTCTGCCTTCTGAGTGCTGGGACTGGAGGGGTTCACCACAACTAGCTCTACCATCAAATTTTAAGCACCATTTATACAAGTTGATTATTAAGTAAAACTTGAAGAACTTATAAAAAGGAGATAGGTTCTAATTCTCCCAACGCAGCTTTACATTTCCCTCCTATGGTTGAACTCTACTTTTAATCCTTTACTTTTTATAATCAATGTTTGTTGCTGCACGAATGTCTAGTAAAGACAAGTATGATTAAATATATGTCTCCTGGCTTATGAATGCATTCTGTGCTTTTAAGCACTAGAACATTTCCCCCTCAGTTTTGAAAGTCACAAATGGCATCAAATATTTCCGCAAGATACTCTACTGAAGCTAGCTGTTGCAATAAGACTAACATTATTTCTGCTGCCAAGTTTGGTGGCCCTAGTTTTGTTAGACTATGAGTAACAATTAGCTTTCAAGGATGCAGCCAAGTTACAGATCACCATTCTCAAAGGGTCAGGAGGGGACAGTTAATATTTAATCAGCTCCTAGAAAAGCTCTTGTTAAAGACAGGTTTTCTTTTCCTTACAAAAGACCCCAGGTTAATGAAAAAAGGTTGCATGCAAAATGCATAAAAGACAGATATTGGATTAGAGTATATTAACATTCTTTTAAAAACAAATTATGATTCTTTTACCTGCTAAAATAAGAACATATATTAAAACAAATATATCAAATAGTGAATAAAAAAACCCCAACATACTAGAAACTAGTTATATAATGAAACAAATCTAAAACCAAGGTAGAGAAAGAGAGACATTCAGAAGACAATGGAATGAAATAACTATCTACGATGAAAGGCATTTTGGATCACAGTGAAGCAAAGCCAACCCTGATACAATCATTACAGAGCTTACTGCTGATGGGAGAACAGTCATCACCCTATAACATATAGGCAACACAACAGAAGCAACATCCATTTCTAAAATTTAATCTATGAAATCTAAGTTCTGTAATAGCTAATTAGTGAATTATATCACAAAATAGATGAGTTAAAAATAATTGTTATTTTATATACATGAGGGTAAGAAATAAGTCTGAGGAACACATTTAAAAACTATCCCAATGCTGATTCACTTGAGGATGCCAACTTTGCTAATGACTTCTAATGGAAGTTAAAATAATTTTAAATTACAAGGGACCATGTAGGGGAAGGTCTCCATATTAACTACATTCGCAAATCATTTTGAATTTCTCACAAAGTTAAAACTACTAGAAATAATTTTTTTTAGTTTATAAGTCATTATAATTTGTTTCGCTGCTTAACTGATATCTGAGCTATGTAATTTTTTATATTTTGAAGCTGTGGCATATAAAGTATTTTATTAATTCTCTATAGCTTTATGCACTCCTATAACTTGTTTCCATCTACTTAAAATTCTTTCAGGAAACTTTATGCTCTTTATGCTAACAACAAAAAAATAGACTAGTGACATAGCATTTGGTGCTATGTAAGAATAGGGCACAGCATGTTATAGACCCTAGATAGATATCTGTTAAAAGAATATTACCAAACCAAAAAATATACCTGATATTTCTACTATGAAAATATGAAAGTAAGACAAAAACAAAATCACAGAGCTTTGTGGACTCACGAGAAAATATCCCGAAGACTCTCTGCTTACTGCAAGGGTCTCAGAACAATCAAGTTCTTGTTTGGTTGGTTGGTTTTGGTTTTTAGAGACAGGGTTTCTCTGTGTGGCCCTGGCTGTCCTAGAACTGGCTCTGCAGAACAGACTGTCCTTGAACTCAAAAGATACACCTGCCTCTGCCACCTGAGTGGTGGGTTTCATGTGCCACTACCAACTGGCTTAGGCAGTGCATTTTACTTCAAATCCAACTTGATTTTTTAGCACATTTGCCAATGTAAGTCTATGTCCTAAATTGCCTGGATATGCCGGAGGCTGATGTAGCGCTCCTCAGCTGTTCCATTATCTTTTGAGTGAACCTGGAGTGCACTAGAGCACCTAGACTGGCTGGCCAGTGAGCTCGAGTGTTGTCTTCACTTCCCTAGCTCTGGGATTAGAGCCTTATGTTTTGTAACTAGCTATTTTGTTTTGTTTTCGTTTTTAACATAGGTGCTGGGGAATCTAAACTGAGGTCTTCACCCTGGTATGGCAAACCCTTCACCAACTAAGCATGCCCCTGGCCCTGCGGAACTACAATTTTAAAATGAAAATTTAGGTTTTATTTATGATGAATTTTATTCATCATAGATAACATTATTCATAGATAACATTAAATGTTATCTAAACATTTGAGGCCTAGGACAGGCCTCAAACAGCAATCTTGTTTTAAAAGTAAAAGGTGAAATGTACTCAATAAAAAACTAGATTTAAAGGAGGTGGTGAGCAGAGTAGACAGGCTTGTGCCTGCACTTTGCACACATGGGAGGTGGGCGCCAGAGGAGTCAGAGTTTGAGGCCCTGTCTCAAAAAGCCAAAACCCCAACAGAAGCAGCACAAAAGCTAGACATTTAAATACGGCAACATCTGGAATCGGAAGAGACCTTGCTTTATTTAATAAATATTTTAAAAATTAATTAATTAATTTCCTCTGCATGGCTGTTCTGCCTGCATGTGTGTCTATGCTCTTGGAAGCCAGAAGAGGGTGTCAACTCCCCTGGAACTGGAGTTACAGTTGATTGGGAACCACCATGTGGTTGCTGGGAATTGAACCTTGGTCCTTTAGAAGAGCAGACAGTGTTCTTAACCACTGAACGATCTTTCTATCCCCCACTTGTAAATCAGGTTCATTTGTAGTTTATACAATAAACATATTTTCCTACACAATAAAGAGATGTTTTAATTTTTCAGAGAAGTTAAGATCCAGATGAAGTATCACCTGCCTATAACCCTGGCATCTTGGAAGCTGAGGAGGATAATGGGCTGGGAGTTGAGACTTTCTCAAAAAATGCAAATAAAACAGACAGCCATCAAAGTTTAAGAACAAGATTGGACAGTAGTGCTGGCAGTGTGGCTTGTGCAGTCATGTGAAGCCCTACGTTTAACCCTCAGCATGGAAAAAGAGGACTGTTGCTAAATTAAATGATTACCTAAAGGCTAACTCCACCTATAACAAGCAGTGCGTGGCCTTATCACCCTAAGTAAATGTAAACGCTTGGAATAACTAGTTTGTTTCAGGATAATCTAATCTGTTTGCCATATTTTAAATTAAGATTTATTTTTATTTTAAATTATGTGTGTTTCTGAGTATAGGTCTGTGCTCATGTATGTTGTGACCTCAAAGGCCAGAAGAAGGTATTACATCCCATGGCAGTGGAGTTACAGGCAGCTGAGAGCCACCTTAAGAGAGTACTGGGAACTGAATTTGAGTCCTCTACAAGAGCAGCAAGCCCTTTTAACTGCTGAACCATTTCTCTTGCTGCCTGTCTCCCCTTTCCTGGTTTGCCTGTTGTTTTCCATGTAATACCGTGCTATAAAATATTCTTTGCTTGGGCTACCTACTGAGCTATACAAAGAAAATATCTCAAAAAACAAAAAAGAACGAAAGAAAGGAAGGAAGGAAGAAAGAAAAACATTCTTTAAAAAAGTTAAATATTTCTAAAGCATCATTAGTTTATCATTATTCTAGAGGAATGTAGACTTTTATACGAAAAAAAATTAAAACTTTTATTTCTCTTTAAAACTAAGTGGAAAACTAAATTACCCGAGTATTTATCTAGTTATTCACCAAACTACTTATGTATGTATGTATGTATGTATGTGTGTGTGTGTGTGTGTGTGTGTGTTTTGAGATAGGGTTTCTCTGCATAGCCTTGGCTGTCTTGGACCTGTCTTTGTAGACCAGGCTGGCCTTGAACTCACAGAGATCTGCCTGCCTCTACCTCCCCGACTGCTAGGATTAGAGGTGTCCAACATCATGCCCAGCTGAACCTGTATTTAATTAGGGAATAGCCATATAAGAGAGCAAATCCGCAAAACTAGTTTCATGGACTACAGAACATAAACTTAAGTCCTCTTAAAATGAATGGATTCAAGGAAACTTCCTGGACTTCTATCATTTAAGAATTTAAATGTCCAAAATCTAAGATAAAAGGGTTGTATACATATAGTTGAATGTGCCGTTTGTATAGAGTTGCCATGTTTTGTGTTCTACAAGTAGTTATTTTCTACTTTTTTTTCTACAACAGATTCAGACATTTGTTCTAAAAATAAAAACTAGCTCTTTGATATATTTTCACATTTTACATGCTTTATAATTGAGGGAATATATAAAGGTAACATAAACTATATCAGTAAAGCAGAAGAGTTTTGGTTATTAAGCAAACTGAGAAATAAAAAGCACTCATTAGTAGCCAAACTTATACTAGCAAACCCAAAGGAACATGAATATAATGCTGTTTGGGGACAGGCACATGCAGAAGTAATGCTTCCAGCTTCCACAGCATAGTGGGGAATGGCTATACACTGAAGAGAAGGAGGCTCTGAAGAAGGCTTGAAGAGTCATGGGACAGTCCTTAGGCATACTGAAAATAGGAAATTAACGCTCCAGTCTGAGCCTTTGTCAACTGCAAATAGTTAGTCTCCCTTACTAAATACACAAGTATGAATGTAGGATGTATTTTATGGTGTAGCAGGCAAAGAAAGCATTATTTATCCTGAAAAGGATACATTTCAAGTTTATGCAAAAGGAGAGAAAGTAGGTTGTTTGTGTCAGAGGGACATGAAAAGATAGATGTGGGAGTCAAGACGAGAAGTCAGGCCTTAAACAGGTCTTTTCTACATCTGTCCTGGAAAAGCTGTTCCTTGCAGATTTAAAATCAATAGTGTAGAATCCAGGTACCACAAGCTGTTAACTGTAACATTTCTGAGCTGGTTTTAGAATATCATTTTCTATCAGATTTTGTATTACTTGTTTCTTATGAGCATGTTTTTGAAAATGTAGGAGGAAAAGGTTGATCTTTCTAATCTTGTACTTTTAAATAGAGAAAATGAGATATTCTTTTTTTTTTTTTCCTCCACTAAGCCCACATCTTTTGCCTTGGGAGAACACACTGTTCTTACTGGATACTGGGTAGCTAAAATTCAATGAGCACAATCTTGTAATAGAACACTGACAACAGATAGATCAGTACTAGCAACTAGCAAATACATACAGCTTTCAGTCTTTTCACAGCATCTTCACAGATGTGCATTCCTCTTGACTCATCAACTTCTACATGGCCGAGGTACTGTGGAAAAAAGGAAAGGAGTCAGCTCCACTGATGTGTTTTGAGAAGCTATTACCTAGTAGATAGCTGATAATAGAAAATTCAACTCCTGCATTCAAGAAACTCATAGCTACTGTAGAAAAGTGAAGGTAATCTTAATTTTACTCATGCCATA
Organism: Psammomys obesus; assembly: GCF_907164565.1. NCBI lineage: Eukaryota > Metazoa > Chordata > Mammalia > Rodentia > Muridae > Psammomys > Psammomys obesus. Next base: position 26,028,491 of record NW_026596134.1, on the reverse strand, counting down.
TGTTCATGGAAATAAAATTTAGAATACTTCAGACTTGTTAGGGGAATAAATGAAAAAATACATGATAGTAGCTAAAAGTTACACCAATCTGTGGGATCACTAGCATACTAACCTAAATGAAACACAATTCCTCTATTTCCACACATGAAAACAATCCTAAGACAAAGAAATAAAAAGTACAAACAAGATCAGCACGATGGCTCAGCTGGTGCTTGCTGCCAACCTTGATGACCTGAGTTCAATCCCTAGAACCCATATGGAGGAAAGAGAGCACCAAAGTCCACAAACTGTCTTCTGACCTCTACACATATAACATAGCATGCATGCAACACAGGGAGGGAGGGAGAAAGGGAGAGAGGGAGGGGTAAATTTTGAGAAATAAGAAATTCTAACTTTGAGAAATAAATTATCATGGGCTGAGAGAAGTATACAAACAATTGCATATCATAGGATAACTAAATGCCAGGAAGTTTCCCTGCTGCCTGGAATATGAGCTATAAGAGCTTGGAAATTTTGGGTTCTGAAATGAGCCTGTACTTGATCCTAGAGACAATAGGAATCTAAGAATAAATTTTTAAAGGTATTTTTGACCTAAACTAAACCTTGTTATAGAACTAGTGTCAGGTCAAAACAGAAGGGATGATGGCAATATGCTCCTGATCTCATGTTCTAAGGGTTCCCTCCCTCTCTAACTGACAAGACCTTACAATCTTGTATGCACGCCAGGCTGGCCTTGAACTCTCAATCTTCCTATCTCAGCCTCTGGAGATGCTAGGAGTACAGATGTACACCATCATCCATGACCCATAGGTGCTTTCCTAAAAGGCAATTCAGAATCTGGTTCCAGGTGAGACAGAGAACACTTAATACACACACCCTAAGCCTCCCACCAAATGAAACCATAAAATCTGGATAGAGTGCATTGGAGCAGCTGTTGAGTTTCTGAAAACAGTAAAGGAGAAGAGAACACTGTAATTCAAGGTGTCACTAACTTCCAAGTTTCCTTTTCCTACTTACTTCTTTGGAACCCCCAGCATAAAAAAATATAACCAGAACAGCATTGTTCTTACACAAAATCTCAAACATTTGGGCTGAAAGCCTATTAGCTTAGAGAGACAGAGAAAGCACACGGGTGACCTTACTCCTCAGCCAACATCCCAAAAGGAAAAGGCCATCTCTCCTTCTCCAATATTGTCTTAATAACTCCTTCAAACCAAATGTTCCTCCTTTCTATTTTCCGTGAGATTGTTTATCCATCCTGAAGGCTCCTCTCACTCTCTAAGTTTTTTTCCTATGTTCACTCCCTGTCAAGTAGTTGCTTACTCCGCATCTTGACCTATGGTTGACTTTACTTAATCCTGTTTACAAAAAGCTCATGGATTAAAGGTGTGTGCTAGGGCTGAGCCACACCACAACCAGAAACAGGTTTTTGCTGTGTGTGTGTGTGTGTGTGTGTGTGTGTGTGTGTGTGTGTGTGTGTAATATTGGGGGTCACAGTGTGATCAAATATCCTGCAACAGAACAGTGAGATGGGGCACAAGGGAAATTCTGGTAAAAGTACTTTGGTCCGACTTGAGGACTAAGAATGCAAACTCCTAACTCAGAGAACACTTAGGAGCTGCAGGAAGCAGCCCTGAAAACACTGAAAGCAATAAAAAATAGCAAAACTGAAAACATCTTAAATTCAGGGTATCCTCTCCTAAAAGAAGAAAAGAACCAGAGGATGAGATAGGAGACATCCAAGAAGCAAAAGGAAATTAAGGAACACAAAAGCTTGAAAACTGATCCCAGAGACTTGTTTTTGAAGTCTTACAATGCAATATTCAGCTGGCATATGGCAAAATCATGAATTTAATTCATCTCAGGGGAAAAATAATCCATGGTTACCAACACAAAGACTTTAAAGCAGTTATTTAAAAAAAATATTCTAAGAAGCAATGGTGAATTGTCTTGAAATAAATGCAAAGTTGAAGGTCTCAACAACAAAAGTAGAATAAAGAAATATATATATATAGAGAGAGAGATAATAAAATTGAAATCTTTTAATTTCATAAGGAGAGTGGAGACAGTAACCTCTGAACCTAAAAGACGATCAACTGTAAATGAACTTCATACCCAGTATCATACATAGTGATGAGAAACCACATGCCTGGACCTTGATATGAAAATGCCCTAACCTCTTAGGTTTTCATATGAATTTGAAGAGTATATTGCTAGGTCATGTGGTAATCGTATGTCTGGCTTGATAAGTTTCTTATGGAGTGAGCATTTCAAGAGCTCCACATTTTGACCAGCAACTGGTAGTGTCCGCTGCACTAGAAGGTCATCCTAGCAAACCTGTATTGGATGGATTATTTTGTTGGCTTTTGTTTGTTTGTTTGTTTGCGACAGGATCCCACTATGCAGCCCTAGCTGGTCTAGAACTAGATATACAAACCAGGATACTCAATCCGCCTCTACTTCCTGAGTGCTGGTACTAACGGCTTGTGCCACCACACCGGGCTCTTTTGTATGTTTATCCTTAGCTACAGGACATTTTATCAATGCTGGTTTGACTTTTGTCTGTTTCTTTCCTATCCCCTCCCCCCTCAACACACACTGTTTGTTTTGAAACAGGGTTTTGCTTTAGAGTCCAGGCTGGCATTGACTTCTGGATCCTTTTGCTCCTGCCCCTCAAGAGCTAGAGTTATAGGTATGGACCACCACGCTTGGCTTTTCTATCAGGTTTAAAGTATTCTTGAAGTTCAAGTCTCCTTTAGACATGATTTGCAAGTATGTACAGCTTGTTTTTTCTATTGTTTTTAATTTTTGTGTGTTTAAGATGAGTCTTTCTTTTTCTGTGGCTTAGGCTGTACATCCTATGTAGCACAGGTGGCCTCAAACTTACGTTCTTCATATCTCATCCTCTTGAGTGCTGTACATCTCAGCACTCAGGAGTACAGACCACGCCTGGCCCATTACCAGAATTTTTTTTAAAAGGTTGTTTTTTTTATTTTATGTATATTTGTGTTCTGCCTACATATTACACATGTGCACCATACATGTCTGGGGCTGTAGAGCCCAAAGAGGGCACTGAATCTTCTACAAGTTACAGATGGTTGTGAGGTATCGTCTTGGCTGTCCGAGACTCACAGAGACCTGCCTGCCTCTACCTCCCCGACTGCTGAGATCACAGGCGTGCGCCACCATAGCCAGCTGTAGCAAGTACTCTTAGCCACTGGGCCACATCTTTAACCCTCATCCAATTTAACAATGTAGACATTTTTAAAATATTTACTATTATTTAAATTTTTATGTGCACAAGTGTTTGCCTGCATGATATATGTGCACCACTTGTATGGCTAGTGACCATAGAAAGGACACTGGAACCCCTGGAACTGGATTTATGCACGATTGTGAGCTGCCGTTTGGGTGTTGAGATCTGAACCTGGGTTGTCTGTAAGAGCAAGCACTCTTAACCACTCGAGTTATCTCTTCAGATTCAGTTTAGCAATTTTTAAAAAAAAGAATTTATTTTCAAAAATTTTATGTACTTTGGTGGTTTGCCTGTATGTATAATGAACAGGAATTAGACAGTTGTGAGCTGCCATGTAGGTACTGGGAATTGAACCCAGTGAGCTTAACCATTGAGCATGTTCCTAATGATGTTAATTCTCCTCATTTTTGTGTAAATTAGTCAGCTGTATACCGTCTTTGGGGGCGTTTCAATACTTCCTCCTGTGTACGTCTTAGTTAGGCTGCACACCTTTACAGAGCTCTTTACACATCTGACACCAAACATTTGTAAGGTAAATGGCTTCACAATGTCTTCTTCTAGTCTGCACTTTACTCTCTTAATAGCCTTTGGTGCACCAAAATTTATTTGTTTTTAAACAGGACATGTCACCCTAGCTCACGTCATATTCCAACCTGTGATCACCCTGTCTCGGCTTCCCAAGCACTTAAGTGCACAGGCGTGCACCGCTATTCCTGGCTCCTCTGTCAATTCTCGAGTTAAGCTGTACTTTGTACTTCCATATAGTTTAGATCCCACTTGACTTTTTGTGTGTGTGTGACTGGTTTTCACGTTTATTTACAAAGTCTCACTGGTTTATAGTTTCTTGTTTGCTTCTGTGATATCTTTATTAGGCTGATAAACATTTTGTTAATTCCATTAACATATAAAACTGTCCATGTTTTCTACTTATTTCAATAAATTTAAATACTATAGATATTCTTATAGGGCTTGGAAACACTGGTCCACAGACTATCTCTACTCAGTCCTTTAGAGAAGTATCACTTTTTAAAAACAGCTTTCTCCTTTTACTCGTGGTTGAGGCCTATTCAACTTTTTTCTTTTCTTTTCTTTCTTTCTTTTTTTGCTTTACTTAATTTTAATAATGTATAAATCTAGAGCATTCTTACCTCATTAAATTTTTAAAACCATCAGCAAAGGTACAAAATGCTTACATAACTTATTTTCTCTGGGCCTGTGGTAGCAGCTCCTCACATTTTTATCTCTAACATGCATATACACATTAGATACATCTGTGCTAGCGTATGCATACATATTCATGCCTATACACACTTGTATTTTTTTCTTAAGGCTAATTTTTATTACTGTCTCCAAGTTATTCAATGTCTGTTTCCATTTTATGTAAAAAATGAGAGAGTAGGTAGCCCTTTAGATGAGCTACCTTTAGGCTCTAGAAATAAGAACAAGATTTTCTAATAATTTTCATTCTACCATGTAATTCAGTCAATTCAACTAGCCACATGTGACTGTTCACGCCAACAATAACAATGAAAGAAGACTTGGTAGAAAACAAAGGACAAAAATATCTTACATTTCTGCTGACTTGTTATCCATCTAGAAATATGAAAATAGAAATCAGGCCCAAGTCTCAGCAGACTGAGGAAAACATGCCCATTGACACAAACACCATTTCAAAGGTCTCTTTTCTTCTCTGAGACACTACCTCACTGAAAAACTGCAGCTGACTTATGCTTTAATGGCTAAAATATTTGACACTGTAACTTTTGTTTATGCCTTTTCCAAACTGAGTAAGAGACTTTTATTCATAAAAATGTGTATTAGAAAAACTACTATGTGAAACTGCATTCTTCGTGAATTAAATCATTTTTTTCCTTTCTTGAAAAACATTAAAAGAGCTCCCCTGCCCCAGTTTGGTAATGTTCTCCATGAGAAGAAGCCTGGAGCCTGATGTGAGAGATTACACAGGGAGTGGTTCCCAGCAGGAGCAAGAAGCGGCACAGTCCCCACACATTTGTAACAAACTACGAACAATTTCATCATGCATATCTAGATTATATGTTCATATAGCAAACATAGTATGCAAACGTACAGAAAACAGTATAAAAATTTCTGTCTTTAACCCATTCAAATTAAAATATTCTCATCTGAAGCATCATTCCATCTGAGTAAGTCATGACATAATAAGATTAAATATGATTGTGGGAATTCGGTACTGGAAAGAAGAGATCCAAACTTTTCCTTTAACTAAGTGTCAATATGCTAAGCGAGAAGAGTGAGTCACATTAGCTGTTAAAGAGCCAAGAAGAAGCCAGACCTCTTGTTTCCAATTACCTGACACTACCTCTCTGAACTGTTTAAGCGACGGTTCACAGCTCACTGCTCTCACAGGCATTTACTTAATGTCACCCTTCAAAACAAAGTGGGCAATCAGACAGAGCAGTCTTCCATTTTTGTAACCCTGCTTCTGGTGCAAGTAGGGTTTAAGTTCAGCATTTCCCTCACTACTGTCTTTGTCATACCTTTTTTTTTGGTTGTGTTTTTAAGATTTATTTATTTTATGTATGAGTGCTCTATCTGCATGTACACCTGCATACCAGAAGAGGGTGCCAGACCTCATTGTAGATGGTTGTGAGCCACCATGTGGTTGCTGGAAATTGAACTCAGGACCTCTGGAAGAGCAGACAATGCCCTTAACCACTGAGCTAGCTCTCCAGCCCTTGTCATATCTTTCTAATTAAACTATATCTAATTAAGATTAGATACAGGGAAGTGTACAGATGCTACATAGACCATAAATGAAGATGGGATAGAAGAACTGGAGCAGCAGGCAGGTATAGTATTATTTCAAAGTATTAAACTAGATAATCTTTTTTACTTACCTGCTTTTATGGCTATCTGCTCCTCTGGTTCTGTACACAACGGTTTTCTTTGTACCTCTTGCTATGCCAGAAATCTTCTGCTGAAGAGCCATTCCCTTGTCCACATCCTGTTTCCTTAGATTTTTTTTTCCCTCAATTTCTTTGGGTGTTTTCTCAAACGACATTTTCCTCCCTAATGAGGACTTCTATAACCAACATATTTTAAACTGTATCTACCGCCATTTAGTCCCTTCATACACAATTCCTTTCTGGGATCTCAGACATTCTGTGTCTGGTACATCAGAATTCTAGTGTATTTTAATACACACTATCATGAGAACACTATGCAGAGATTTTGTCTGTGCTGTTCATTGTATACTCAGTACCTAGAATACTACCTGGCAGGCAGCAAACAGTCAGCAATTATCTGTCAAACATATCAATGAATCAATAGTTCCAAAGAGGAGAAGTTGTAGCACATCCCTTAGATTTGCGTGAAATTTAATAGCTAATAATGAAAACTTTCAGAAGAAAAATCAATATATAGGAGATTTAACTGATATCTATAGAAGAGAATGTAAACATTAGTGAACTCATATACCCTGATATAAACTTAAAAACAAGGGAAAGTAGCTTCATTTTTCTTATGATGAACATCAAGATAAATCATCTAGCATTAATGGAACAAGAAATTATAAATACAGGAAACCAAGAGTAGAACTAAAGTAATCTAATGACAGATGATGGTGGGGGGGGGAGTTTACAAGTGAAGACAGAAAGAATACAAGGCTAAACCATGATAAAAGTGAATAAACTAAGACTAGACAAAAAAATTACATTAGCTAAAGAAATGACAACATTATTAATTTAGCCCTCACTGGGAGTGGGAAGGAATGGTGTTTTGCTTTTCTTTTGGGGGGGTAGTGCTGAAAATAAACCCCACACCCCTTGCCTAGCCAGTTGATAAACATATCTAACTGAAAATAATTTAATTCTTGGTAACTGAGGCTCTTTAGATGCTTTAGGACTTGTGTTCTTATCAGAAGTAATCTTATTTGGCCAGATCTGATAGTGTAGGCTTCTGGGTAACCTCATCTACTTGGGAGGTTGAAGGAGGAGGATCACATGTTCAAGGCCTACCAAGGCTAGAGTAAGTCAGTCCAAGGACAGCCTGGACAACTTAGAGCGACCCTTTCTCAAATAAATAAAAAGAGGGCTGGAAATGCAGCTCAGAAGTAGAATGCTTGCCTAGCACACACAAGGCCTAAGAGTCAGTTCCCAGTACCCCCCCAAGGTGTCCTTATTTGTACTAATTCCAGACTATGTAACAGTAAATCTTACTGAAATAATTTAAATACAAAAAAGAAAATTCACTATCTGCAATATATTTTTCTGATTTAATTTCATCACTGAAGCAGAATATGAAGAACTTAATTTTTGGAGGGCTCTTTCAATTACCCTGATTCATGGGATTTCACATCCTATGGGCTATCAGTTTCTTGTTTTTCCCACAGTGAATCAAAGAGAATATAAATGAATGAATGAATGAATGAATGAATGAATGTGTGTGTGTGTGTGTGTGTATATATATATATATATATATATATATATATTTTTTT
>NW_026596134.1:25995380-26020658 GCF_907164565.1 Psammomys obesus | reverse complement strand
TTTTTTTTTTTTTTTTTTTTTTTTTTTTTTTTTTTCCTCTTACCTTAACTGGGAAGCTACACTTTCCAGTGCGGACTCCTTCTTCATCCGTCTGCCACTGATGTGGGCGACTTGCTTCTGGGACATAAACATCTTTCTTTCTCCTAAAACTCTGCCGTAGTTTGTTCATGTTAGCTTTTACAACCTGCAGACATAGTAAAAAAACAAACAAATACACAAACAAACAAATAAACCGGTTAAGATTATGGCCTGGTACATTAGCATACTTCCTCTCAGAGTGACGGTAAGTTTAAACAGAACTCTCATTATACCTTTTAAAGACAACTACAGTTCCCTCCAATCACAACTGACAAGCCCTTACCTGGCCTTGGTTCTTCTAAACTTTTTGCTGACTTACCTTACTGTACTTATTAGAGCCTGGAGCAGCCTCTATTTCCTTAAGAGTGGGCTGCATCCTACTTGTTTAAACAGTAGTTACCCTGCATCCTAACACAGTGCCTGTCATGTACTACATATGAGAAATCTGAAGAAAAAAAAGAGACCTCCATCAAAGCAGAGGCTACTTAAGTAAGATAACACTACACAATGACCAGAGAATCATCAGTGTTGGAAAAGACTACAGATGTTAACAGTCCACCAATAAAAGAAGACTACTTCTGCTATCAGAATTTATTAACTTTCTAGGCACAGATGTACTGTTGCAGCATTCTGGTTAGTGAATAACAGAATGAAAGTGTACCCTAGGCTGTCCTTTCTTGCTATGCCCACCATTGTAAACCTGGGTCACATACTTTGTTTAACTCCAATCAGTTCAGGACCTTGAGGGACTTGTCTTAAAACAAAGCAAGGGACAATGACTTGTCTGTAATTTCAGTCCTTGGACCAAAAGTAAAACAACCGAGATTTATGTCTAGATTCCATTGGGTGTATTTAAACATGATCATTTAGGGGGCTAGAGAGATGGCTCAGTGGTTAAGAGCACTGGCTGCACTTCCAGAGGTCCTGAGTTCAATTCCCAGCACCCACATGGTGGCTCACAATCATCTATAATAGGATCTGATGTCCTCTACTAGCTTTCAAGTGTACATACAGACAGAGCATTCATATAAATACATAAATTAAAAATGCATCATTTAATTTCTTTCCTTCAACAAGGGGGGCAGGCAGGCGAGCCATGGTTCACTTGCGGAGGTCAGAAGACAACCTGCAGGAGTTGGTTCATTCTTCCACCACAGAAGTGAACTCAGGGAGTAAACTAGGTCACCAAGGGTAGTGGTAAGCACTAGATGATCTCACCACCCCTAAAGTTTAATTTCTGAGTCTGGCAGGAGTATTACAACAAGTTCCAGGCTAGCATGAACCACCGTAGTGAGAATTTTGGTTTCTTTAAAGACACAGAAATATCATAATATGTTTTCATTTTAATCCCAGGTATGGGGATATGGGACTGCTTCACAGCAGCTACGATTAGCAAGCCATGATTTTTGCCAGTTGTAGATAGTTTCTGTGATTGTAGGATGTTTGGAATTCTGGGGACTTTTCAGAGGGTATGTAAATGCTAGGGCCCTGCGTGGTGTGGTGGGCTGTTGGTTGCTGTTTTTGTTTTGTTTTGTTTTTTGTTTGTTTTCAGGTTGTATTTCTTTTTTTAATTTTAGTTTTTTATATTAGTTTATTCACTTTGTATCCCAGCTGTAGCCCCTTCCCTCATTCCCTCTCAAACTACCCTCCCTCCCTCATCTCCTCCTATGTCCCTTCTCCAGTCCACTGATAGGGGAGGTCCTCCTCCCCTTCCATTTGACCCTAGCCTATAGGTCTCACCCAGACTAGCTGCATTGTCTCCCTCTGTAGCATGGTAAGGCTGTTCCCCCCTCAGAGGGAGGTGATCAAAGAGCCAGCCACTGAGATCATGTCAGAGACAGTCCCTGTTCCCCTTACTAGGGAACCCACTTGGACACTGAGCTGCCATGGGCTACATCTGTGCAGGGGTTCTAGGTTACCTCCATGAATGATCCTTGGTTGGAATATCATTCTTTGCAAAGACACCTGTGCCCAGATATTTTGGTTCTGTTGCTCTCCTTGTGCAGCTCCTGTTCCCTCCAGGTCTTTCTATCTCCCCCTTCTTTCATAAGATTCCCTGCACTCTGCCCAAAGTTTGGTTATGAGCCTCAGCATCTGCTTTGATACACTGTTGGGTAGTCTTTCAGAGGCCCTCTGTGTAGGCTCCTGTCCTGTTCCTGTTTTCTCCCTCTTCCAATTTCGGTCCCATTTGCCTTTCTGAGTGAGGACTGATCATCTTACCGAGGGTTCTCCTTCTTGCTTAGCTTCTTTAGGCATATAGATTTTAGTATATTTATGCTATATTATATGCATAATATCCACTTGTAAGTGAGTATATACCATGTGTGTCTTTCTGCTTCTGGGATACCTCACTCAGAATGATCTTTTCTAGTTTCCACCATTTGTCTGCAAATTTCATGATTTCCTTGTTTTTAATTGCTGAGTAGTATTCCATTGTGTAAATGTATCACAATTCGTGTATCCATTCCTCAGATGAGGGGCATCTGTGTTGTTTTCAGGTTCTTGCTATTACGAAAAAAGATGCTACAAACATGGTTAAGCAAATGTCCTTGTTGTACACTTGAGCATATTTTGGTATGCCTACCAGTGGTATAGCTGGATCTTTGAGGAAGTGCTATTCCTAATTGTCTAAGAAACCACCATATTGATTTCCAAAGTGGTCGTACAAGTGTACATTCACACCCAGCAATGGAGGAGGGCTCCCCTTTCTCCACATCCTCGTCATGGTTGTTAAGTAGCGATGTGCAAAGAAGAAATTAGATACCCTGCCAGTGAAGATCAAACTTGCCCCAAAGGAGCTTGATACCCCTAAGCAGCAGGAGGTAGTCTAACAATAATGTTGCCCCCTTTCCTTGCTATCCTTTTTCTCCCCTATCTGTTGTTAGAGGGTTGAAAGGGTGGAATAAAAGGGGTGGAGAAGGGTGGAAGAAAGAAGAATCCACAAAGTAGTAAAAGTCCAGTTACAGATCATCCATTAAGACCTCTGTCTCAGAAGACTCCTAGAGTTTCCTGGCTGGTCTGACTAGCACACTCAGTGAGCTCCAAATCAGTGAGAAACTGTAACTCAAAAAGTAAGGTAGAGAGAGTGATTAAGAAAGACTCCAGACACTGATCTCTTGACTCACATACATGTACACACACAGTCTCATACTCTCACACACAAGAACAACACTGACAACAGACACAGCAACATCAAACAAATCCCAATGAACCAACAGCAAAAACAAAAAACACACAACAAACCTATAAACCCTTTCTTAACTTCCCCTAATAACCAATACTCTGTCAAAGTGGTGTTCTCTCTTGATGCAATAAATCAAGAAAATTCACTTTTGACCAACAGGAATTTCTTTGTAGGGAAAGTTGTCTACAGAAATGGAAAAAGAGAAATCTAACTATGACTATTTTAGGTCTCAGGAAACTACATAAGTGGTAAATGCTACATAGAAAAAGATAAGCAGGGGCTGAAGAGATGGCTCAAAGGTTAAGAAAACTGGCTGTTCTTCCAAAGGTCCTGAGTTCAATTCCCAGCAACCACATGGTGGTTACAACCATCTATAATGAGATCTGGTGCCTTCTACTGGCACACGCAGACAGAATACTGTATAAATAATAAATAAATAAATCCTAAAAAGAAAAGAAAAAGATAAGCAGAATAAAGAGAGGAATTAGAGGTGCCTAGGGACATATAAAGCTTTAAATTATAAAACAGAAATTTGAACTAGGGGTGTAACTTAGTGGTAGAGTATTGCCTAACACTTCAAAGCCATGGGTATGATCCAACACAAGTAAACAAATGACATTTAAGCAAAGAACTGAAGGAGGTAAAAAGTTAGCCATAGCAGTAGGGCAACAAACAAATAATGTAGTATTCTAATGAAGTGTGCTTGCCTAGGTTGTCTGTGAACCTGTCCTCATGAGAGACACATTTACTGGCACACTGATGTATAAAACAAGCCACAGTGTTTTTGCTGTTCTCATTCGAGACTTTTCACAGCGTCCCAACACTTCTGCACGAAATCCTTTGAAAATCAGGTAGACACTGAATCCTACTTCCACATAGCCTCTGTTACTTAATAAGAGAAAGCTGTGTCAGATTACACTGTTTGCACTAGAATTTGGAGCCCATCCTCACCTCTGTAGCTGCTAAGGTTGAGGGACTTGTTTGCAGGGCTTAAGATTGAGTTGGACAGAAATTACTCAACGCCAAACTCAAAATTAAGCTTTAGGATCCATAATAATTTTGGACACGACCAAGGGTGAAATCTGGATGCCCTCGCCTGTTGTTTCACTTTCCTCTTATTACCCAATCACACAACTGCTTCAAACAGGAAATCATACATATATCAATAAGACATCAGCTGCATTTTTATGTTTTACATGGTAAATAGCTGAACAGTACTAAGTGAGCGCTAAGTATCAATGTGGCAAATTACATGTCCATACCAAATGCATCAGGCACAGTACATATATGCACATGCGCACAACTATGATCATGCCAAAATCTATTCTCCAAAGAGAATAAACACCACTATAAATAATAAACACCACTAGCTACTACATGAACAGCACCACAAAAAGCATTTCATGTGCAAGTTTATTGACTGGCAAGATGAAACGTCTCAAAATATAAGACAGCCACATTTTGGAAGAGACTAACTGAAAATCAGTTTCAAAGAACTGTATAAAACATAAACAGTCCAGGATAGCCAAAGCTACACAGAGAAATCCTGCCTTAAAAAGCAAACAAATAAACATAAACAAAACATAAAAACATAAACAGTGACAAAACACCAGTCGGGAAAAATAAAACTTGGAAAATGACTGTTGTATTGTGAAAAGACTCAATGAGCAAATAAAGCTTCAGTGACGTGCTCAGATCACCAGCTAAGGAGGTTAGGTTCCTAAACAATGTTCTTTAGTGGCGTGCTCAGATCACCAGCTAAGGAGGTTAGGTTCCTAAACAATGTTCTTTAGTGGTGTGCTCAGATCGCCAGCTAAGGAGGTTCCTAAACAATGTTCTTTGGCAGTTTAGTCAGGGCACACCACTAGCCATGGCCTCGCACAACTAACAGAAGATGATGGAAATATGCCTCACATACACAAGCTACAAAACATAAGAAGACTAGAGAGATGAGGAAGTAACATACTGAAGGTATAACCTAACAACGAGCACCCAGGACGGTGAGATAGGAGTATCAGGAGTTTAAGGTGGTCTACACTTTGAGACCCTGACTTCAAACAGAAACAAAAACAAGCAAAATATCCCAGCAATGACAGAACTGCAATGTGATGTATGCAATTGGCTTTGAACCTGTAGTTATTTTGATGTTAAAAAAAAAAAAAGGGAGGGGTGCCCATGAGGTTCTACCCGTCTAAGGAATGATAGGCTTCTGGAAGAGGGTGTCCTATTCCTCAGTCATATAGCCACTGGTATGTTCCCCTTGCTCAAATAAATAACGCTATCATCCACGAGTATCCAGGCAACCCTAACTAAATGAAGCAGGCCACCAAAAGCAAAGACATGAAAGGAGGAAGAGCTGGGCCTGGTGGTGAATGCCTGTAACCCCAGCACTCAGGGAAGCAGAGGAAGGCAGATCTCTGTGAGGCCAGGACAGCCAAGGCTACATAGAGAAACCCTATCTGAAGAGAGAGAGAGAGAAGAAAGTAGGGAGGAAGACTTATGGGAGGGGGTGGAAGGGAGATGGAAACAAGAGAAGATAATGGGTATAGGAGAGGAAGATATGATCAAAGAACAGTCTATATGGATGAAATTATTAAATATTTTCCATTAAAGTGTTTAATTAACACTTGAATGAAAGCTATTGTTCAAGAACTGTAATTATATAAGGCTGCTTTTCTACCTTGATAATTCACACCGGAGGGGATTACTGAAGGATCCTGTAAAAGCCTCTAGTTTCAAAAGCACTACTTAAAGGTTCAAGAACTAAATGTTCTACATGCCAAACAAGGTACTAGCTCTAGCTGAAGAATTTAGCTTCATCTGAGAAAGGAATGAAGAGCCATCCACTTAAGAATGAGAGGCAAGTTAAGTCATGAGCTGGGAGCCACTGCACGCTGAACAGCTAAACCAAATGTTAATACCTGTCATGGCTTGGATATGAGTGTTTCCCCCACTAAGGTGATTAAATCACGAGGGCACTAACTTTACCAATTGATTAATTTAATGCTAAGCTCACAACTGCATGAAGTATTAGGAAGTGAAGCCTAGTTGGAGGAAAGAGGACACAGGGATATGCTTGTCCCTGAACTAGTCATCTCTCTGACCTGCCACCATGAGGTGAACAACTGTGCCCTCCTTGCCAAAGGCCCACAACATTGGGACTAGGGCTACAGGACCAGGGGAAGAAATCTCTGAAGCCATGAAGCAAAATAAATCCTTCAGCCTTTAACTACTGTGTCACAGCAATAAAAATATAACATAGTATCTTCATTTAATGGAGTTTCTATATTAAAAAAAAATCAATCAGCAAATCAAATATTTATTTAAAACAGCATTAACAGAAAATAGGCAAAATATATGTATATTTTATTAATTTAAAATGAATGAGCTCAGAAAAGATAAATGTTCTTAATAACCAGCAAAATATAAATCAAAACCACTATATATCATCTTACAACTAATAAGTTTGATAAATATTAAAGATCTAGACAATAATACATGAAGTGGAGGAAAAGGCATTCTCATTTGCTCATAAGAGCATAAGTTGGTACAACTAGTTTGGAAACTAATTGGGAAGCATCTAGGAAAGTTTAAGATGTATATGCCCTTACAACCAGAAATTCCACTTCTAATAGACCTTAGAGAAATTCTTATACATGTATACAAAGAGTGATAATGATGCCTGTATAACATTACATAGCATCTCTAATAGTAAATTAACAACAAACCTTACAACCTAAATACTCACTGACAGAATAGATATATAGAATATTCATGCTAGAGTACTAAACAGTAAATACATATGATCTAAAGCCCATCCATCATAAACATCATGAAAGGGAGGGGACCAAAGTAGAAGAATACATTATAATATTCTTTCTATAAACATCAAAACAAAGGAATACAAATAAACATGACTTTAGGAAAAAAATAATCGGAACAAAATGCCATGTGTCTGTTAGGCAACTGCTCTCTCAGAGCCTTCTGGAGCTTCTGGTTTGTTCACTTTTGGCTGTACAGATTCACACTTAAATTTTACAACTACAAATGTCTTATTTCTTCCTTTTGTTAGGTGCTTTGCAATCGTGTGAACATGTATGTTTGCATTTTTATAAATATCCCATCCATATTCTCAGTTCCAGGAAGAACTTTAAATGACTTATTCTTCACTTAATTTGAAGTAAGAAATCATTAATCTAATGTTTTGTTTATCTGTTTGTTTTTTGAGACAAGGTCTCACTATGTAACCACTGGCTATTCTGGAACTCACTATGTGCACCAGGCAGGCCTTAAACTCACAGAGATCCTCCTGCCTCTGCTTCTTAAGTGCTGGGATTAAAGGCATGCATACTGGTTTTTAAGACATTTGTGTTCTTTCTGTTTGCTTTGTTCTGTTGTCACAATCACACTTCTAACTTAAGGTGTTTAAATTAGGTAAGATGGGGATATGCTTCAGAAAAAAAAAAAATCACTTAAAAAAAAAAAGAAGAAAAAAGAAAGAAAACCCTACAACATACATACAAGAGTAAAACACACACTCTTATCACAGTGACACTTAAAACTTCTTTCCCTGGCCAGGCAGAGGGCTCAGCAGGAAAAGGTGCTTGCCATCAAACCTGATGACCGGAAGTCAACCCCCAGATTGCATACGGTATAAGGAGAGAACCAAGTCCTACCAGTTGTCTTCTGACTTCCATAAAAGCACCATGGTGCATGCATGTCCTCCCCCCACCCAACACACACACACACACACACACACACACACACACACACACACACACACAGGAAAAAACAAAATTGATTCCCTGTGAGAGGAAAAAAAATTCTATAGTCAAGTAACCAAAATTATTTTAATTCTTCCATTAGTTGCTTCCAAATGTAACAACACATAAACTAAAATATAAAATCACAGGCTGGAGAGATGGCTCAGCTGTTAAAGGGCTAGGCGCACAACCATGAATAAAATATAAAATCATGGACATCACTCCAAGTACATGAAAAATAAAGTAACTCTCAAATTTACTTAGCTAAGCTATTTCAGGAGACTTAACACTAGCAGATCATACAATGAGATACAGGCAACCACACAGCTCAAGTTCATGAGTACAGCTGCAGAATGAATCATCTAATCTACCTAATTTTATTCTTGTTTTATTACTGTTCTCCCAACAAACATGATTGAATATAAATATGTAGAATTCTTTTGTTTCTTTGCATGTCTATTCCAAAAAATTATAAAGCATATTATAAGAAAACATCTGCACTGACTATTCAACTGCCCCAAAAGAAAAACACTATTTGTTCACTGACTTAAACCTAAGATAAAATGCCAAATTCAACCAAGAAATACAAGACTATTTTACATGTTTTTATTTTTCTTTGATTTCCTTTTTTTAAATCAATAATGAAATTATTTTTATTCTTAAAACTGCATGAATTTTAAAGCCAGGAGGGATGGCACACACCTGTAGTCCTAGCACTCAGGGAGAAAGAGGCAGGCGGATCACTGTGAGTTCAAGACTAACCTGGTCTACAAAGCGAGTCCAAGATAGCCAAGGCTACATAGAGAAACCCTACCTCAAAAAAAGTAAAATCTGCTTAATAGTTGCCCTTCTTTGACTTCCAGCATTTCTTGTGATTGTTTTTAAGATTTTCAGCCAATTTTTTTTTTCATTTGATGAAGATAAATACAAAAATGTAAATACTATTCACTGCTGGCAGGAACATAAACTTGTATGACATCTACAGAAATCAATATGGAGGTTCTTTTTTTTTCAGTTTTAAAATCTTTTTTGAAATTACAGGTTATTTACTTGTATCCCAACTGTAGCCCCCTTCCTCATTCCCTCCCAATCCCGTGCGTCTTCCTTCATCTCTCCCATGCCATCCCCTAGTCCACTGATAGGGAAGGTCCTCTTCCCCTTCCCTCTGACTCTAGCCTTCAGGTCTCATCAGGGGTGGTGGCACTGTCCTCCTCTGTGGCCTGGCAAGGCTGCTCCCCCTCAGGGGGAGGTGAATACGAAGAGTCTAAAAGTAAAATTCTATGTGTGGGGGTCATAAAACTAGAAAAAGGATCATGAGAGGTAAGGAAAAGGTCTAAAGGAAAGTGGGAAATAGCGTAATAGAACACACTTAAAAGGAAAATAGAAGGGGGTACTGAGGGAAGGAAGGGAACCAGCTGGAGGAGACGAAGGAACAAAGAGGACGTGAGGGAATGAGACAAAGTGTAACGATGAGATCAAAATGTAATGACACAAAAATATGAAGATGCTGTGATCAGATCCATTACACTTTGTATACTACACCTAAAATTTAAATTAGAAGCAAGAACTCCTAGATTCATCAAGGCCAAAGGACTATAGATAAGTCAATCTGCTATCAATTATGACTAAGGATTCTAGACTACACTAGATATTGGTCAAATTGATAAAATAAGCCTAACAAGAATCAACTGTTAAGGTATTTAATTCTATCTCTGGTCAGTGCTTCACAGGCAGTGACTCCAGTAGACAGTAACATGGTATATACAGCTTTATCACGAGCAAGTAAATAACGCACACAACTACTTAGAGACCTAAGAACGTTCATTTAGAAAGTTCGCACTGTCCTGTTAAAAGTCAATTTATAAGCAGATTCAGGTAAAGCTACAGAAAGCAAAGGGTTTATTTATTTACTTTGGTTGTCTTTTTTTTTTTTTTTTGAGATCAAGTCTTATATAGCCCAAACTGGCTTTGAACTCTATGTGTAGCTGAGGATGACCTCAAATTTGGATCCTGTTTCCACTCTCCCAAGCATTAGACTGCAGGTGTGTGCTAATACAACCAGACAACCAGCTTGATCTCTTTCTTCCTTCCTTTCTTTCTTTCCGAGTCCTACTTCTCAAAGAAAACATTAATTTAGCTCTCACATAAATTTAGCTTTTGATAAATTTAAATTTGCTATATGTTGGGATACCGTGAAAAATGTATTTACTTATGTCAGGAAATTCTTCCACTTACTGCACTTTCAAAGAAAACAATATAAGAGATTATTCTAATTTTTCAAAATAAAATAAAAATTACTTGCTCCATTAGCTGTCGGACAAGAGATTTTAAGCCAAATTAAGCCTTGGCTGTCCTACAGTTGGCACGTAAGAATAAAGCAGTGACAGTGTGAATGTCCCAGTTCTCTACCCACATACTCTGCAGTCCTAGCTACCACTCAGACCACATTCTCAAGCAGTCGTCCACAACGCACACACCTCTCTCCAGTTCACCAGTCATTTAAAGTTATGTACAAATCTGAAAGTGTTGTGCACTTTTATGCCAAAAGAGTCTTACTTAGAAATCAACCCTTGCTTTAATGGTAGTCTATGACCTGATTTTTATTTTAGGTATCTTTCGTATGTACTTTCACCTTCACACTTATCTTGTTCACAAAATTCTTTGTTTAAATACAGGACTTCATTATTCACCCCTTAAAGATAATAAAGGCCAGACATAATGGCACAAACCTACTATTGCTGCACCCAGGAAGCAGAAATAGGCAGATCTCTGTGAATTCAAGACTAGCCTGGTTTACAAAGTAAATTCCAAGTCAGCCAGGTGAAACCCTGTCTTAAAAACCAAAACACAGAACAAAAAGTTGAACCTAGAAATATTTAAGAAAAAAAGAATTTAAGAGCAAGGGGTGGAGTGTCACTCAATGATAATGAGAGGGAGGAGGGGCACAAACCCTTTTCTGGGGGACTAGACTGGTATTAAGCATTGTTGAAACACTATTAAACTCAGTATTATTACTAGCATTGTAATTTTTTTTAAAGATTCATTTATTTATTATTTATACAGTATTCTGCCTGCATGCACACCTGCACGTCAGAAGAGGGCACCAGATCTTGTTATAGATAGTTGTAAGCCGCCATGGGTTGCTGGGAATTGAACTCAGGACCTCTGAAGGGCAGCCAGTGCTCTTAACCTCTGAGCCATCTCTCCAGCCCCTAGGATTGTCTTTTAACAGACAGTTTAACTACCGATAAGTTAGCACTGGCCTTTTTGAACATGCAATAGGCACTTCAAGGAAACCACAGACAAATCAAACAGCTTGTTCTTGCTTATGATGGTACAGACCCAGCTATGACTGTTTTAAACATTACATAATAGGTTTTCTGCTATCACAAGCCTCAGGAAACCCCAGGCAACCCTGAAAGTATTTGCACCTGCTTCCCTAATATTGCAACCTTACATCTAATAAAACTCTCTCAAGTAATCTCTCCTTGCCTAATTGAGTAGTGCAGCCCAAGCTGGTAACGAAAGAAAAGAAAGAAAAGGAAGGAAGGAAGGAAGGAAGGAAGGAAGGAAGGAAGGAAGGAAGGAAGGAAGGAAGGAAGGAAGGAAGGGAAAGAAAGAAAGAAAGAAAGAAAGAAAGAAAGAAAGAAAGAAAGAAGCACAGCAGAAAGCAGAGCAGCAGCAATGACAGAAACAGCAGAAGGACAATAGCCATGATAGCTACGCAGTCAGCAGGTGAAGCTGTCAAAATGGCAGAGTGGTCAGGCACCGACAGCTGCTAGGGGTGGGGCTTCAAGACTGGCAGCTGATAGTGGTGGAGATGGTGAAAGATGGACAGTAACTGCCTCCATGGCACTGGCATCAGCCACAATGGCCATAACATGAAGAGACAGATGAACAGTTCAAGAAAGGGAACAGGGCAAGATGAGGATAGAGAACTACACCTGAAGAAAATGAAAAGAGCAGAAACAGTCAGAGAAGAGAAACTGCAGGCTCTGTCCTCCAGGGGAGTTATTAAAAAGAAGAGGAGGAGGAGGAGGAAGAAGAAGGAAAAAGGAGAAGAAAAGAAGAAGGAGGGGGAGGAGGAGGAGGAGGAGGAAGAGACGACAACAACAAAGACGACACTGTCAAATGTTGAAATCCCATGCCTGTCTGGAAGCTGCAATGCCAGTGCTGCTCAGGGCCTAGGCAGGCCCTCTAGCACTTGCAGACCTGAGAGCCTCCTTAACTATCTCCTACACACAAGCTATTAACACTAGACAATGTGAGCACTGCCCTAGTCTGCTGGCTGTCACCAAGTGCTATTCTCAAACACAGAGAGACATACAAGCTGTCAAAGGCAGTACTTGAAGAACTCCTCCTGGCCTTCCCTGGATTTCTGGTACTAGCAGAGCACTTGCCTACCAAGCTTGAGGCCCTGGCTTCAATTCCTAGCACTTCAAAACCTCCCAAACCAACCAAACATGATTCTTTTTGTAATTAGGAAACCATTGTTAAAAGAGCTGTTGTTGTTGTTGTTGTTGTTGTTGTTGTTATTGGGTATGTATGTATGACATGTGTGACTCCTGGTACACAAGCGCCACAGTCCACTATGTGGAGATCAGATGGTAACTTTAGGGAGTCAGTTCCACTGTGGTCTCCAGGGATCAAACTCAGGCCATCAGGCTTACACAGCAGTGTTTTTACCTACTGAGCCATCTTGTGAGGCCCTGTTTTTATATTTTAATTGGAAAAACTGAATTTATGATTCATGACTTATCTTAAGTCATGCTAACATTTTATAGATTAAAAAATGCATACATATATGCTCAAAGCAAAACACTACAGTGCTAGCACATCTGTAAGGCTGCAATAGAAGGATCATGAGTTCAAAGCCAGCCTAGAATGAACAGGGAGACCTGAAAAAAATAAGACAACAAAAAGATATGGCCATCGCAGAATGATTTCATCAGGAACATACTCAAATTTACTTAAAAAACAAAATTTTATTTTGTTTCGATGTAGCAAAAACTGACTTAGCAAGGAACATCTTGGTGAGAAAGGGCAGAGTTCCTGAGAATGATAACCTACTTTTTACACCGACTTTCTTCTCCCCTAAGCATCTGTCAAGTGTAGGAAGAGGAAAAGGTGCTAAAATCTGGAGACGCAGACTAGAATAAAAATATGCTTGGTTCCAAGAATGAGAAGTGAGAAGAGGGAGAAGAGAAGGAGCGGAAAGAGGCAGGCAAGAGGGGAAAGTGGAAAGCAAGAGGAGGGGAGGGATGGGTGAAAGGGAAGCAGGGGAGAGGAGAGTATTTCACACACATTATCTTTCGTCCATTTATCACATCCCTGTTCCCTAACCTAAGCTACCAACAAACACTTCTAAAACATACCTCTGTCCACTGCTCTATCTCCATCACAGCCCAATTCAGCTGTAAAGCTGTCTGAGGTACTGTAAAGTACAAGCTAGGACTTACTTCTTCTTTTTTTTAATTTTATTTTTTTCTTATCAGTTACATTTTATTAACTCTGTATCCCAGCCGTGTCCCGATCCCTCATTCCCTCCCAGTCCCTCCCTCCCTCCCTCATCTCCACCGTGCCCCTTTCCAAGTCCACTGATAGGGGGGACCTCCTCCCCATTCATCTGATCCTGTTTTATCAGGTATCTTCAGGACTGGCTGCAAAGCTCTCCACTGTGGCCTAACAGGACTGCTCCTCCCCCCTTGGGGGGTGGGGAGGCCAAAGAGCCAGTCATTGAGTTCCTTGTTCCCCTCACTATGGGAAACCAATTGGTTACTGAGCTACCACAGGCTACATCTGAGCAGAGGTTCTAGGTTATATCCATACATGGTCCTTGGTTGAATGTCAGTCTCTGAGAAGACCCTGTGCCCAGATATATTTGGTCCTTGTGGAGCTCCTATCCTTTCCCCAACAGACTAACTCCCCTTCTTTCTTATGATTCCCTGTACTCTGCCAAAGGTTTGGTCATGAGTCTTTGCTTTGAAAACACTGCTAGTTAGAGTCTTTCAAATGCGCTTGGTAGACTCCTGTCATACGTTCAATGCGCATCCCATCTGTCTTTCTATACGAGGATTGATCATCTTACCCCATGGAGGACTTACTTCTATTGTTCCTCTCTGATCAACCATGCACATGGTAGCCAAAGCTTTATTTAAATTTACTGACTGTAGAAGTCTTGTTTTTCTCTTTCCAACATGAGGGTCCCAGCGATCAAATTCACATCATTAAACTTGGTGGCAGGTGCCCTTATCTGCTGAGCCATCTCAAGCCCCCAGAATAATCTTTTAAAAATAGATTATGGCACTGTGTAACCATCCCACTGGCTTCCTAAATGTATTTTCAAATCAAGTTCAAACTAAGCATTCAGTGACTCAGATGCTTAAAACAGCACCCAGATACAAACGCTCAGTGTATGTCACATACTAAGGTAGAGCCTCCCCCAACTCTTAGCTTGAAGTGGGCACCCTCCTTGAGGAACTTAGACTCTTTTGTTTCCTGAAGCTTATTTGTTTCCAGTTGGGACCTATTGTTTCTTTCTCCTGAAATTTTTTTTTTTTTTCCTCTAGACTCTTCAAGGGCTTATTTCTTCCTCATACTTCAAGTTTCATCTTTAATGTTACCTCAGTGAGGTCTTTTTTTTTACTTTCTAAATGCCTTTCCCTAAATTTCCTTTTGAAAATATTTATCTACTTAAAAATTTACATTTATTGAAAAACTTCTGCACATGGGTACCTTGTATGTATATATGTATACGTCATGCATGCCTGGCTCCCACAGATTCCCCTGGAACTGAAGTTACAGATGGTTGTGAGCCTCCATCTGGGTGTCAGAAACTGAATCCAGGTCCTCTGCAAGAGCAGCAAGCACACTTAATCACTGAGCCATCTCTCCTGCCCTTGATAATTCTTTATAAACAACAACAACAAACCAGGGTATCTCTGTTACGTTTCTCTGGCTGTCCTGCAACTTGCTATGTAGACCAGGCTGACCTCACAGAGATTCCACCCGCTTCTGTCTCCCAAGTGCTGGGATTAAAGGCTTGGGTTTCCATGCCCAACCCCACTTATTACACAACTTTCATTTCTTTTCTAGTGCTTTACAAATTGTACTTGCTTTATTTACTTTTTGGTTTTATTCATTTACCTTGTTCTTGAATATTTTCAGATGCTTCAGAATTCAGGAAGTTCCCTAACTTGCTAGAAAAGTATTTTCTTTTGCCCAAATCATCTTAACGAAGAAATTTTTTTTTTTCTCACCAAGAAGCTGAGTAATTGGCTACTAACATTGATGTTAAAGTCTGTACTGTGATTCATCAGGCCTGCATACTTACCTTAATTGCTAGTAATACCCTGTGTCCCACAGAATACTATGCTCGAATGGAAGAAGAGTCAGGATAAGAAGAACTGCATCCTCGGGCAGGGGATATGGCACTTGCCTGCCATGGGTGAGACAGAGCTTGGGACAACCACAGTGTGACTGTCTATGTGTACACATGGATTATTTTTTTAAAGATTTTATTTATTCTTTATACATCATTCTGTCTGCGCATCAGATCTCATGATAGATGGTTGTGAGCTACCATGTGATTGCTAGGAATTGAACTACTCAGGACCTTTGGAAGAACAGCCAGTGTTTTTAACCTCTGAGCCATCTCTCCAGCCCAATTTTGAATGATTTAAGTATAAGGTGACAAGAGAGAAAGGAAACATTTCAAGTAGGATGAAATATGTAAAAAAGTACATTTTATCAGAGGTAGTGGTAGCAGTTAGGAGCAATGCAACCCTCATTTGTAGGCAGTTAGTCAGGTTGCAGAGCCAGGGGAAACAGTAATCTATGTCTTGATGAAACTGGCTGTCAGCACCAAGAACACTAAGATTTTAAAATGAATGACCTAACTGGTGAGCTAAGAAACTAAAACCCAAAAAGCCCTGATGCATCAAGACATGGTTAACTACCAGCCTCTGTTCATACTTGCTGCTTCGTCGTTCCCCTAACACTGATCTTTGTTTGTTTGTTCCCCCCCCCATGGTAGGCTTTCCCGAGCCTGTACTTGCTGTTCATCTGATCAGGACTCTCCACTTAGATATAAATTAATTGAATAGGTTCATCCTGGCTTAATCCTTATTTGTATACGGATAGGCCCAAATTGGCCCATTCCCAGAACACGAACATTCTCTGCTCCAAAGATATCATTTGGCAACTTGGAGAGCTGTTTCTTTACTTCTCAATAAACTTTGCTTGCCTATCCCTCTCCTATTGTCCTCGTTCCTCATTCTTCTTGATCATGAGACAGAAAACTTGGCTCCAACTCAACTGGAAACCAATAACACTAGATACCATCACTGCAAGACGTACCATTATTTTATATTTCACTAAAAAAATGCTGCTGAAAGTGTTAATAAATGTTCATTATGAAAAATCATCAAAAATAAAAAGAGTCACAGAGATGTTAAAGTCTGTGAAGAAGAGGGGAACAAGGTAGAGACAGGAAAAGTAGAGAGAAGGAAAAAGTGAAAACTACCATTCTATCAACGACACTACCCAATTTTCCCAGAAAGCACAGTAAGTATGAAGACATGGGTCACTGGTTCTTCAAGCCTTATCAGCATGGGAAGCCACACAGCACCTGCTACTTAGTGTCTTCATCAGCCTGCTCACCCTAGATCATCTCCTTAGCCCTAGTCTGTCCACATCACTGTGTTTTAGATGTATCTCTTCTTGTTTTATAATTCAAATTGAGTACGACAAAAAGATATACATGTATATATGTATACACACACAGGAAATGTACTTGAGCAAAGTTTAGGCTACAATTTACATAAACCAAAATTAAGCTTCAATAAATTAGACCTAGAGGAAAATCACTAATTTGATCAAATTCAGATCTGTGGTGAAGCAACAAACATAGGCAAGTAGGAAAGTGTCTTACACGTGTTAAATCAGCCAGTGTTCACAGCAAACTCGTCAGGTGAACAAACAGCTCTACCAGTGTTTTACAAAAAGGGAAACTCACATAGAAGAAGTTAAGTAACCTTCCCAGTGTCACACAAGTAAACAGAGAAGTTCAGACATCTCTACCCAGGTCATCTGTCTCCAAAACCCAAACCCTTAGTTACTACACTATTGCTTTTACCATACGTAAAAGAAAAATGAAAAACTTAGAAAGGACATAAACCTCACCATTAAAAATGACCCAAAGTAGTTAAGGAACACTGAAGCAGTATTAATACCAATACAAGTCATCCTAGGTTGGTACGTCACAGCTCTTTCAAAGTGTCTTAGCCTTGATTAGTAGTTGTGAAGTTGGACAGACCTGGCTCTGAATCTTGGCTGTGCCTTTTACAAGCTGTGTGACTTTGGACAAATTTCGTAACTTCACCAAGTGTCAGTTTCCTCATCTGCAAAATGAGAATAATAAATGTCTTACACAATTGTCCTTAGTGACACGAGTACAAAAATAAAAGGGTTTCAATTTTTTCAGAAAACGGCTCTACTGTAATGAGAGAATGAAGATCAGCACTCTGAGATACTGAGCAGCTTCACGATACACACACACTGATCAGAAACATAACAAATAATTCCAGATACAAGGCAAGTGGATTAGGGATCTGACTGGGGCTTTGCAAATACGCGCTACCACTGAGACACCCCCAAGCCCAACCACTGGGCCCTGGAAATTAAACAGAAAAGAAAAGGTCAAGGGACGAAGGTCAGCACCAAAAATTTGGCAGATTGTGAGGAAGAAATTTTTATGAGAGAAAAACAGAAAGGGTAGGAAAACAGATTCAGGGCTGTGGAAGGCAAGGAAAACCTACCCAAAACGACAGAGGTATCTCTATGATTGATTCTAAAGTCATGCCCATTTTCCCCTTTTCTTTCCATCTCAACTAACACAATTTTCTTATTTTCTTGCAGCCAACAGAAGCTCTGCTATATGTTAAAAAGTCCTATTTCTTCCAGTGCCATAAAAGTACAGGGCTAGTAAAGAATAAATATTATAGAATTATAGTTAAGAACTGGAATTGGATCTTCACAAATGAAACACGGTGGAAAGGAAATCCCTTTTCTAAAATCTTGTTTCGATTCATTTCGTTTAATTTACGCGTGAGCATTTAACCTGTGTATATGTCTGTGCAGCACGTGCACACCCGGTGCTTGCGGAGGTCAGAAGAGGGCACCAGATCAGATCTCCTGGAACTGGAATTACAGATGGTTGTGAGCCAAACTTAGCTCCTCTGCAAGAATAGTAGTCAGTGTTCCTGACCACTGTGCCATCTCTTTAGCTCCAAGAAATCCGTTCTTAAAAATATTAGGGGCTGCAGAGATGGTTTAGCGGTTAAGAGCAGCTGCTGCTCTTTTAGAGGACCTGGGTTCAATTCTCAGCAATCACATGGCAGCTCACAGCTGTAACTCCAATTTCGGAGGATCTAGCACCTTTCCACAGACAACATGCAGGCAAAACATCAATGCACATAAAATAAATAAATCTTAAAAATGTTTTATTAGTTATTAGTGTGTGTGTTTATATGGCATGTGAGAGAAGCAGTTCTCTCCTCCTTCCACCTTTATGGGGTTCCAGTGACTGAACTCAGGTCGCCAGGTTTGTGCAGCAAGTTCACCTACTATGACATCCTGCCAGCACTAAAATAAAAATCTTAGATTGAAGGCCTTTGGTTTATGAGAACTATTATGCATGCAAAACTAAGCTATAAAGTGTTTCTCTTTCCTTTTTTTTAAAGCTTTATTTATTTTTACCTACTTGAGTGCCAGAAGAGGGCATAGGATCCCAGTATAGATGGTTAGGAGGCACCACGTGGTGCTGGGAATCAAACTCAGGACCTCTGGAAAAGCAGACAGTGCTGAGCCATCTCTCCAGTCTATAAAGTGGTTTTCAAGACTAAGAACAATTCAGATCAAATATTTATGGGACATCTCTTATGTGCAAGATAATTATAATATTCAGTATCAGGACTACAGAAGATCAGTGATATCACCTCTAATCTCTAGGTTCTCATAATCTAGAAAATATATAAAAGTAATAACCTATCTGACACTAAAATGTGTTTAGAGAGAAACAAATTGCTACCTGATTCAAAGGAAAATTTACTTTTCTGAGATAGAGAAAAATGATAAAACATTGAAAAATAAACAACCCTAGCTTCTGAATATAAGAAATTTGAATACAAAAGTTATCCTTTGGTCAAAAAGGTACACACAGACTATCAGTTACTATTAAGTATAAGGAGAGTGGGAAATAAAAATGTACTAAATAAATC
Source organism: Psammomys obesus (assembly GCF_907164565.1). Classification (NCBI taxonomy): domain Eukaryota; kingdom Metazoa; phylum Chordata; class Mammalia; order Rodentia; family Muridae; genus Psammomys; species Psammomys obesus. The sequence goes on along the minus strand of NW_026596134.1, from coordinate 26,001,354 downwards.
TAAAAGAATATTTTTGAAAAGAAGATTAACAGGGCCAGAGATATGACTCAGCAGTTAAGAGCACTGGCTGCTCTTCCAGACGTCCTGAGTTCAATTCCCAGTAACCACATGGTGGCTCATAACCATTTATAGTGAGATCTGATGCCCTCTTCTGGTGTGCAGGCAATAATAATCAATGTTGTTAAATTTTCATTTACTTCAACTACCTTAAAATTTTATACTAAGAAACTTGTAAGACTAACAGAAAGCACATTTGAAATAACAGGCTACTCATTTACTTTTACCATTTTAGGAATTTCTTTAAAAAAAAAAAAAAAAACCCTTATGAGCTAGGCCTGCCTCCACTGTCCACACTTCTCTTGGCATTCCGGTCTTTCATACTCCCACAAGAATGCCCATTACGCTCTGCTCAGAACCCTCTAGCCTGGAGTTCTACATTCCTCCTGCAAATGATACAAAAATCATGTGGTGAGGTTTATTGTGGGAGCCTACTCCTTGATAGCAATTTTCTGTACGAGTTTATTCTCTCACTGCTCTGACAAAAAACAACAAAAGCCACTTAAGGAAGGATTTATTTTGGCTTACAGTGTGAGAGTACAGTCCATGGAGGAAGGAAAGCCTAATGTGGCCAGTCACGTGACAGAGGAAGGCGAATGTGTGTGTTCTTTTGCTTCCTCCTTTCTTTTTATTCAGTCAGGGGCAGCAGTCAAATTATAGCATTACACCCACATAAGCTGGGTCTTCCCTCCTTAATGATGTCACTACCCTCCCAAGGACACATGCAGAAATGTGTCATCTAGGGGACTTTAAATCCAGTCAAATTTATAATCAAGATTCCAGGGTTTACAAGGTTTTAAAAGGATTTATTTATTTTATTCTCTTGCATTCATAAACATGTGCACCATGTGCATGCCTCGTGCATGAACCCCTAGAACTGGAGTTACAGACAGTTGTGAGCTGCCATGTGGGTGCTGGGCAGTGAACCTGGGTCCTCTACAGGAGTGCCCAGTGCTTCTAACCACTGAGCCATTTCTCAGCCAGTTTTTAACTTTTAAAAACCAAATGATGAAAAAAACTGGGCATGGTGGGACACACCTTTGATCTCAGCACTCAGGAGTCAGAGGCAGGCAGATCTCTGTAAGTTCAAGGCTAGCCTGGTTTACAAAGCTAGTCCAGAACAGCCAGGGCTACACAGAGAAGCCCTGTCTCAGGAGAGAGAGAGAGAGAGAGAGAGAGAGAGAGAGAGAGAGAGAGAGAGAAGAGCTGGAGACAGATCTGAATTTGAATCCCAATGTCCATAGTAGCAAACATCAGATAACTAGAATTTTAATTCTTCAATATAAAAAATAAAAAGATTATATAGTTGTGCCAGACATAGTGGTACATCCCTTTAATACTCATGTTAGGGTAAAAGGGTACAGTGTCTGCAATTCACTTTCACTTAGTTTTAAAAAAACAAATTCTAGGACTCAGGAGGCAGAGACAGGCTGATCTCTTGTAAGCTCAAGGCCAGCCTGGCTACATACACAGTGAGCTCCAGACAACCTAAGGCTAAGTAGTGAGACTCCCCCACAAAAAGATGGTATAAAATTGTGATGTTTAAATAAAAAAGTCAAGATACAGTGTTTGATATCCAATATGTGCCGAACTGAGAATTAGCGTCCTCCTCAAAGTGAAGCTGTGTTGCCAGTAATCTCACACAGCCCTTTTCCTCCACCCATTTGCTTCCCTTTGCCTTTCTGCCCTTGTCACACGTAACACACTCAAATCCTCTTTCTGGTTCAAGTTTGTCTCCCACCACTCAAACTATATTTATGTTACTTAACATTTTCTCTGTGTAAGCATGTCTCAACTACCTGCTTGAAAGATTGGATCTCATTCATTTTCAATCCTCTTTCTATATAAACCACAGCTTTACACATGGTAAGCTCCCAAATACTTGATAAATGCTAGTATTCTAGATTTCTCATTACAACTGCAAATCATGTGCAAGCCTTTCTGGCATTTTATAGATAAAAAGTTAAACTGTCACTATTGTTGTCTTCAGAATCTCAATTCTTCAGTAAGTAGAAACATTATATCTTACCTGTTTTTTTGTTTGGGGGCAGAGTTTTAAATGTAGTCTTCCCTGACCTCCTACTCACAACCCTCCTGAGTTCAAGGGTTACTAACATGTGTCACCAAGTCTCCGCTTAAAATTTTAAAAATAAATTCACAGAATTATTTGTGTAAAACAAAGGCCATCCTCCCCCCTTAAAAAAACAAAAACAAAAACAAAACAAAACAAAAAAAAAAAACAACACAAAGTGTTCTTTGGTAAGAAAGCATATTAAATAGGAAATGTTTACAAAATCTTCAAAATACCTATTTTATAAATATTTGGTGCAAAATATAAAACACAAGGTCCTTGAGGCAACAACAGAACAACAAACAAAACATTCAGGTCTGTCTGTTCTTTTATTACTAATTTGGAATTTTCCTACATGATTGGTAATTCCTAGAACACTATTTTCTTTAAGTAATGAGAACAAATTTTTTCTTTTTAAAAATTAATTACAGGGGATGGAGAGATGACTCAGAGGTTAAGAGCACTGGCTACTCTTCCAGAGGTCCTGGGTTCAATTTCCACCAACCACACTGTGGCTCACAACCATCTATAATGAGATCTGGTGCCCTCTTCTGGCCTGCAGGTATACACACAGACAGAGCATTGTGTAAGTAATACATAAATAGATCTTTAAAACAAACAAACAAACAACTTCTGTATTCATTCCTCCATTGAGGGACATCTAGGTTGTTTCCAGATTCTGGTTATTATGAATAGAGCTGCTATGAACATGGTTGAGCAAATGTCCTTGTTGTATAGCTGAACATATTTTGGATATATGCCTAGGAGTGGTATAGCTGGATCTTGAGGAAGCGCTATTCCTGATTTTCTGAGAACTTGCTCTGTAGATGAGGCTGGTCTAAAACTCAGAGAGATCCTCCTGCCTCTGCCTCCCCAGTGCTGGGATTACAGTTGCTGACCACCACCACCCAGGAATTTAGGAGTTTTAAGATAAACTTTTAGTTTTACATAACTTCAAAGTACAAGAAAATTTATAAAACACTGTATTTTGTCCTATCTGCTTTATCACTGTGTGTGACACTTTATTTTCTCCCTTGTGTTAGAGTGCCACTATGTATCCCTGGCTGGCCTTGAACTCACAAGAGATCCTAATGCATATGTCTCCTGAATGCTGGGATTAATTTCACACTTAAAAAAACAAAACTGTTGGGGGCTGGTCTGATGCTTGTATTTTGATGCTAATTACTGGCTCTCAAGATCTGGTTACTGCCTAGATCGCCTATCCTTGGTATGTGAACCTACCTAAGACATTCCTAATTGGCTAATTAAAAGGACTGTACTTGGGCAGGGCAGAAGGAGATAGGCATGGCTAAGGTTCCCGGGCTCTGGGGACAGGAGGATCACAGGAAGAAGACAGACAAGAGAGGAGAGAGGAAGAAGCCACACGACTTATAGTTGAAAAGGAACTATGTGGTCTGGGAGAAAGGGCATGGAGATATCATGAAAAGGAGTGACCCAGATGAAGGATAAGCAAGTATGGGAGATAGGCCAGATAAGGAAGGTTAAGGCAGAGAGCATTGGATAGGGGGTGGGAGGTGGATGGTGAGGTTATTGATCTAGCATAGGTAGAATTATTTGCCCAGCCCAAAGTGTTATAAGGCAATTATAAAATCTAACAGGTGTATGTGTCTTATTGATTATGACAGTGGTTGAATAATACTGCTGTAATAATCATAGGGCTAATAATAACCATTTATTTACAGCAACATAAAACAAACAAACAAACAAAAACAAAACATGACAGTGAACTGCAGACACTTAGCCTTAAGCATTTCACTGTATTTTTCTAGGAATGAGGATATTTGCTTAGATAACCACAGTACAGCTAAACAAATCCATATTATTTACCTTAGAATTATTTATTTCCCTGGTCCAGGGTATAATTCAGAATCATGGATTACAACTGTCAGGTCTCTTTAGGATCTAATCTTCTAAAATAGTTCTTCAGGCTTTCTGTGCCTTTTTGACTGAGATTTTTCAACAATGCAGACCAGTTACTTTGCAGAGTAACACTTCACTTAAGTTTGTTATTTCAGATTAAAAGAAACTACAGACTGAAAATCATGGAGTTACTTTACATTCTGGTCCACAGGCAGAGAGACAGATACTGGGCCTGGTGTGGGCTTTTAAAACCTCAAGCCCAGACCCCCGTGACACACTTCCTCCAACAGGGCCATACTTTCTAGTCCTTCCCAAATAGTTCCACTAACTTGACTAAGCACTGAACCTACAGGGGCCATTTTTACCAAACCACTACAAGAAGGAAATCGTTTATGGGGCCAAAAGGTTGTAAGAACACTGTAACTTTTTTTTTTTTCAGTCTTTTGTGTTTTGAGTGTTCTGGCTGAATGTGTTATGTCTCAGATCCCCTAAAGCTGGACTCACAGACAGCTGTGAGCTGCTATATGAGAATTGAACTCAAGTCTTTTTGGAAGAACAGCAAGTGCTCTTAACCTTGAGCCAACACTCCAGGCCCCATATAATTTTAGGAAGTTCTATATGTTATCTCTTGGGCAATACTTGGTAAATGATAAATCTCTCTCTCTCTAACAAAAATAATGAATGGAAAGTTACTGCCCACTTTTCCTTACTATATTCCTGTTCATGAATAAAGTAAAGCATCTACTGATTACTTGTGACAGAGATGGCTGACTCTCCATCCATATTTCTTGTACTGTTAGTATAGTTGTGTGCAGGAGTCATGTTGTTTCAGGTAAAAAGACATTGTTGTTTCCTAATTATAAAGAAGCATGTGGATTACCCATTGCTGTTGGAGATAATTAAGCACAGTCCTTGCATCCCTACACAGCAAAAAGTTACCTTCTCACAATATGTTGGACCCCTACAGCACCTAATCACCATTATTATTTGACAGCGTTTATGTGTACATGAAATTCATGATCATATGCTTCCCCTGCTTTTCCTATTTGATGCTGGTCTGTTACATGGTAGACTGTCTTCACATAGTGTGGTAATCCACTTTGTCTATCATTTGTTTACATTGCAAATGTCTCCTATTATTGACAAATTATAAGGGCCGGAGGACTGGGAAGAGTGCTGTGCAACACTGTCTTCTGTACATGACACAGAAGACACACACTCACGAATGCGTAGAAGCTGTGGTTACCTACTAAAATCTGCAAAGACCAAAATTCTAGTATGGATGGCAAGGGCCTACCAAGGCCATAACCTAGACGAGGAGCTGATGGAAGCTGCTGGCTGCTGGGGGAACGAGAATCTTTCTTCTTTGGGGTGCTGGCTACTGATAAATTGTTCAACATCCATACTCATACAGGCAGCATTAGCTGGGTTTAGCGGATTATTTAAAAAATAATAGGACAAGAACTTGGGAGGGATTTGTGTTAGGAGGAATCTGGGAAGAGTTACCAAGGAAAAAGATAGTATATGATCTTATTTTATACATGTATAAAATTCTCAAAGAATAAATTTTAAAACTTAAAAAATAAAAACCATTTACTGATATCAATACAAAGAAAAAAGAAAATCATGGAGTTAACATCAAACTCAGTTGATTCTAAAGCAACTATTTAGGCTAAGGACACAGTTATGTATGAGACTGGTTCGAGACCCAACATTGCAGAAAATCCATATTTTCTTCAATCTACAATAGTACCAAAATGGGGCTGGTGAAATGGCTCAGAGGTTAAGAGCGCTGGCTGCTCTTACAAAGCTCCTGAGTTCTATTCTCAGAAACCACATGGTGGCTCACAACCATCTATAGGGAGATGTAGTGCCCTCTTCTGGTGAGCAGGCACACATGCAGGCAGAATGCTGCATAATAGATAGATAGATAGATAGATAGATAGATAGATAGATAGATAGATA
>NW_026596134.1:25945076-25995370 GCF_907164565.1 Psammomys obesus | reverse complement strand
ATAGATAGATAGATAGATAGATAGATAGATAGATAGATAGATAGATAGATAGATAGATAAGTAAGTAAAATCTTTTTTAAAAAGTACCAAATTTACCTTATCAATTAAAGATATGTAATATAATTCTATAGAATAAAGAAGTCTGTCTTGGACAGAGGAGACTAATGAAAAAATAGAGTCAGATTAATGATCAGATTAGAGCTGGAAGAAAAAGTCTTACTATGGCTTACAAAGTTCAGCATGATTTAGCCTTTCCCTATCAGGCCAACCATTCCAGCCTTCTTTGAAGCTTTAAACCTTCCACAATTCTTATCTCAAAGTCTGCAATCCATAGCTCTCACAGGCCATTACTTTTCCTGAAATTAATCTGTATATCCTTCAGAATTCTGCTCAAGTACCACTTCTTCAAAGTAGCTGCCCTTAACCACCTCGAGCCAGTAACCAAGCCAGCTACCTCTATAGTTCATAATACCATGACCTCTCCTTTAATGTTTAATAAAATTCAAATAAATGAGTATTCAATAACTGTTTTCCCTACACGAATATAAGCTGTATGAGGGCAGGATGCTCATACAGCAAATAATCAACATACGTTTTAAACTGGTATTTGTTACTTGATTAAAGTCGTGTACCACCAAGGGGCTGGCCACTGAGGGTTTGACCATGTTCCAATAAGTAAATGGGCAACACAAATTGGACTTGAGTTTGTTTGCCCCCTCCCCTTTGGGATGGGGGTCCTAAACGTTGGAGGTGGACCCAGGAGGCCTGGGAAGTGAGTGTGATCCGGGTGCTTTATGTGAAAATTCCCAAATAATCAATACAAATATTATGTTGGAAAAAAATAAAAAGAAAAAAAATTCCAGCAGGTCATGGAGGCTCACATGTATTAGGAAAGAAGTAACACCACAAATAAGGAACATGGGTAGAACTAGCCATGGATTATTTAAAATAACAATGAAATCAAAACAAGAAAGACCACAGAAACAAGCGGAATAAAAGGAAAGGATGTCAGGCACAAAAAATAACAGTAAATTGTGTGCAAAACTGGCCACAGTAATTCTTCATATTCTTTATGCATAACTCTTTACAGTGTAGCTTTGCTATTCCTTAAGAGATGGAATCTATCACTACTCTTTGAGAATTTTTGCTTGGTTGTGCTGACTTGCTATAGCCACTGAAACATTAGAAAATGTGATACAGTTGAGAATTGAAAAGCATTTACACAACTGAATTTGTTCTCACCTGCTACTTCCAGAACTCAAACCATCAGGCAGATGAACTAGCCGGTTGGAGGACTCACACAGAAAGAGGAAAGTACTTCCTTACATGTACACTAGTCAAAAAACCTACAAACCAGCAGACAAACGAGCTTCATTTTATCTCATCTGGCTTCAACCAGACGACCAGCAGATCAGAGATCAGCACATTCACACCGAATGCTAGACCATCAATTAGGAATGATCAACCACTAAGCTTTAATGCAACAAAAGCAACAGAACTTAAATGTGTACTTACTGTGCTTAAATGTAGACCAGTGATCCTTAAGCAGGGCCAACTGGGCTCCCCTACAGGTGCCTGGTCACTATAGTCTGGATCTTAAGTGTCTCTCAAAGGCTTAAGTGTCTCTTAAAAGCTTGTTCCACTTTTTTTTTTTTTTCTTTTAATTTGATAAGAGTTTGAAACCCAGGGTCTAGCACATGTTAGGCAAATGCAACTGAAGCTGTGGGACTATGAGAAATTTTCTGATCACTGAAGCGGGTCCTGTAAGTGGATGGCATACCAGCTCCTTCCTCTTCCTCTTTTATTTCCTTCCCAGCCAGAAAACAGGTGGCGGTACCATGCACAACCACCAAGATATTATTGCCTCATGTAACAGCTAATATTGACTGTCAACTTGACAGTATCTAAAATCATCAAAGAAACAAGCCTTTGTACAGGGCTGTGAAGGGTTATCTAGATCAATTTAGCTGAGGTGGCAGAACCAAAGAAGAAAACAGAAGAGCATTCATTGCTCTCTGCTTCCTGACTATGGACACGCATGACCAGATACCTCTAGCTCCGGCTACCATGACTTCCCACTATGATAGACAGTATCCTCAAACTGTGAGCCAAAATTAATCCTTTTTCCCTTAAGTTGCTTTTGTTGGGTATTTTATCATAACAATAGTAATTAGAAAGGTAACTAATATAGAAAACACAGAAGTGAGGTCATTATTGTACTAAATCTGACCTTGTGGTTCCCAGGCCCTTGGAAGCAGTTTGCAGAGAGTTTGAAACTTGACTGAAAGCCTTTGAATACCTTAAGCAGAGCTTAACAGGCTATTTTGGTGGGAGCCTGGGAAGATGAGACTACTTAGAGAAACAAGACAGTAGCAACCAGGCCCAGGAAGTTTCAAAAGAGAAACACTGCCCCATTCCTGTGACACTCTGAAAAACCCTGCTGCATTCTGCTCTTGAATATTTGAATTTAAAAGTACTGGACTAATTTCTTCGGCAGACGGTAGCACAGTTACAGCTCTTACTCAGATCTACAGTGACAGAGCAAATAACCAAATGAGAAATTTGGTAAAGAAAGTTCCCGTAAGCAAGTTTAAACTTGCAGGTAAGGAGGCTGCCTACAACAAAGTGTGCTGGCCCGTTTAATGTCAACTCAACACAAGCTAAAGTCATCTGAGAGGAGGGAACCTCAATTGAGAAACGACCTCTGTAAGAGGGTGGGCAAGCAGGTAGGGCATTTTCTTAATTAGTGATTGATACTGTAGGTGTTAGCCCACTGTGGGTGGGACCACCCTGAGATGGCACCTTATAAGAAAAAAAGCAGGCTGAGAAAGTCATGAGGAACAAGCCAATAAGCAGCACCCCTCCACCCCTGCTTCAGCTCCTGCCTCCAGTTTCCTGCCCTGAAGGACTGTTAACGTGAAGTGTAAACAAAATAAAAGCTTTTCCTTTCCAAGTTGCTGTTGGTCCTGATAGTTCAGGACCAAAGTCCCAACAAGTTCTGAGAGACTACTGTGTGAAGTTACAAAGTGATGCCTCAGCCAGGAATTATGATGAATGCCTTTAACCCTAGCAACACTCAGAAGGAACTCTGAGTGAGTTCAAGGACAGCCTGTCCTACAAAGTGAGTTCCCAAACAGTCAGGGCAGGGAATCCTTGTCTGGAAAAACAACAACAAAGCAAACAAACAAACAGAACAAAAAACCAACCAACCAAACACAAAAGCCTGAGTTGCACTGAAGAACCCCGTATATTGGAGAAGCTAAAATAATGGAATATCTGCTGGGGAAGTGTCAGGCATAGAACAGCGCTGGCTCAAAGGAGAGGCTACTGCACCACAGTACAGGCAGCATGGGAGAGCGGGTCTAGACAGCGCTTTCTGAGGCCCAGATGATTCCATCACAAGTTCCAGATGGCAGACATGAACTCCATGATACAGTGTTTTCCTTGCTGAGTTCTCATCTTTCCTTGCAACACCCTCATTTCCTTCCATTTGAAATGAGAATGTTTACTTGGTATCACTGTATGTTGGAGTATGTAATTTGTGTTTTGTTGTTCAAGAACTCACAGTTAAGAGATTGCCTGAGTTTCTGTACAAATGGTGTTGGAATTGCTAAAGAATATGAGTCTTTTAAAGTTAGAAAATGTATTTTTGCATTGTGAGATAGCCATGATCCTGTAGAGACAAGGAGGGGAAGGCTAGGGCTAAAAGTGATGTGTTTGAGTTCTCGAGGGTTAGCGCTGTAATAGTAATGATTCTGCACTGACAGAATCTAAAATCATCAAGGAGACAAGACTCTAGATTCCTCTGCTGCATTATCTGATTAGGTTAACTGATGTAGAAAGACTCACTTTCTATGTGGGTGATCCTATTTCAGAGGTTCAGACTCCAGACTGAAGAAATGAAGGAAAAGTTGTTTATAGTAGGTAACAAAGAACGCAGAAACTAACAACTGCTCAAAGTGCAGAGAACAAGACCTAATAAGTAGACTACTTCCGCCCCGGTGCAGGGGCAGTCACTGAAAAGAAAGAGAAAGAAGGGAGGTGCCAAACAACAAGGAAGAGTAATATGAAATCCTGTCTTCTGGATGTGACACAGCCATAACACTCATGAATTAACACCTGTGGCTACCTAAATAAGACCGCACAAGATGGGGTATGGATGGGTTGGGAGTGCTATTTTAAATGTTCAGTGATGCAGCCAGTAGTAACTGGTCTATAGCCCCTCAAGCTCAGGCAAGCACCAGTGGGTCACCAAACCAAAACCAAAAACATATCAGTAAGAGGGAAACTGGTTGGGAAGGAGTTGAATCAGAGTAGACAGGAGATGAGCAAGGATAACAGAAAATTTACTTGAACAAAGTTTAGTCTACAATATACAAAAACCAAAATTAAACTTGAAGAATGCTAAGACTGAAGAAGTTATGGATTCTTTCTCTGCAATTACAGAACATTCATCACTTTGCTTTCTGACTTTGGATACAATATGCCAACTACTTGTCTCTTAGTGCCTGCAGCTATAACTTTCCCATCATATGGACTGTGCTTTCAAACTATAAGCTAAAATAAATCCTTTCTTCCTTAACTTACTTTTGTCAGTTCATTCTTGTTATGAACTTGTTAACAAGAAAAAAATGACCAATAAACCTTACTACAGGCCAAACAAGGCCAACCAATCACAGACTTAACTATCCACAACTTTTAGCCAAAACCAAACCTTTTTTTGTCTTTATTAGATCATCTTAGACAGCTGTTATCGTAACACGAAGGTTACTGGCTCAATGACCATTTCTGGAGACATTTCAGGTCTTCATGGCCATGTGCATTCTACTACTTGACTGTGGGCAGGCCAGAGACATGCTATTAAACATCCTACAGAAACAGGCCTCCACAACAAAGAATTATTTGTCCTAAAATGAAAACAATAACAATAACAACAAATCCCTAAAATAAGATAAAATGAGGAGCCTTCAGAACAATCTTATCTGACAGCTACTTCTGCAATTACAAACGTGTATTTGTGTGAATATGGTAACAACTAGTTAGTGAACACCTGAGATATATCTAGCTGGTTTGACTGAGGCGCTAGAGTTTAATTTTACTCAGCTTTAACTAATTTAAACTTAAGTAGCCACATATGGCTAACAGCTTCTGTACTCAGCATGACTCTAAAACATTAACAGATACCAGTAATGCTGATATTAGTTTTAAAAATTAGTTAGGCCATGCATAGTGGTGCACATCTTTAATCTCAGCATTTGGGAGACAGAGTCAGGAGATCTCTGTTGAGTTTGAGGCCAGTCTGTTATACCTAGTAAGTTACAGAACAGCCAGGACTACACAGTGAGACCCTGTCTTGAAAAACAAAAGCAAAAACAAACAAACAAAAAAACCAATAAATAAATAAATTAGCTGGACAACAAGTGAGTCAGTGTGATAAAACTCAGTCATTGGCCGTATGTAATTATTCAAATATTTTTTTTTGTTCAGTATCTATAAATTTTGAAGTGCAAAAATCAAGCAATAGACTGAAATAATTTTAAAAAATAAAGGTAATATACTATGTAATAAGTAACTGTGGAATCTAGCTAAAATACACTTAGCTAAACAAAATCTAGCTAAAATACAATTAGTGTTTTAGCTAGGTTTTTAAAATACAACTAGTGCTTTTCTAGATTTTTACAATGAAAACATTATAGGAATCACCTATGCCCCTTTAATGTGATTTGGAAACTGCTGTTTTGGAGGCTTTCAAATAATACTTAATGAATAGCTTTGCTCAAATTAACTGTAGGTAATTAAATATCCATTTACTGTATTACTTAAACCTTTACAGCAATTCAGTATCCTTTCTCACCCTCTTTTGTACTTCTGCCCTATCCACCTCCACAGAAGGAGAAGGTTGATCCAATGCTCTAATGCTGCTAATAATTTCATAGGTTTAAAACAACAGCAGCAGTAGCAACAACAAAAACTCATCAGCATTAAGCAGGTCAGTCTGCTCCAGTGGATGTTTTGGCAATAAGTTCTCTTACTAAAATACAGTGGCTGCTCTGTCTGGTAAGCACATACACAGGAAAAAGGATTTTGAATAACTCACTTTTAGGCTGCCTGGACTCTAAAAGAAAATCCCTTAGTCTTAACTGAGTACTTCCAGAAAATTCTGACAGAAAGATGAAAACAGAAATAAAGAACTCCAATAAAAAATATGTAGTCAAGCTAAAGACTTCAAAGGTTCTCAGTATTTACCGACCCACAAAGATTTTGCTGAGAATCTGGAAGTACTCAGCCTAGTTCCAATCACTGAGACTTTAAGAAATCAAGGAAAGGATAGAAAACTACTAGGTGTTTTGGGGAAAAAAAAAAAAAAACAACTTGCCACTAAAACTAACACCCCCCCCCCCCAAAAAAAAAAAAAAAATTCCTTCCTTGTGAAATGCACATTCAGAAACACTACCTGGACTCTGTAAATTATTATAGAAAGTAAAAGAGGATATACAGGTAGGAGGGAGGAGTATTGGTGAGGTTCAGACAGAGTAGGAGGGGAATTTGGGATTGGACACGATCAAGATACATTTTATACACGAATAAAATTGTCAAAGAATACATAAAGGTTGGGGAGATGGCTAGGGGCTCACTGTACAAGCATAAAGGCTGGAGTTCGATCCCCAGTACTCACACTCTGAAACTGAGTGCAGCAGTGTAAGCCTGAAAGCCTGTGCTTCAGGGAGGAGGGGAGTAGAAAGATCCCTGGGGACGAGGAGATAATCTCCGAAGAAAGGGGAAGCAGAATATAGTACTTATGAAGAGAAAAGGGAAACTAGAATAGGAGAATAAAATAGACAGGAATGAAAAAGAAGGGTAAAAGAGGGAATACAGAGAGGGACAACTAACACTAAATTTGCAAAACTATACAGAAGCCTCCTACGCATATAACACACACACACACACACACACACACGAAGCCTCTACAGTATATATACACACACATACATGTGTACATGTGTGTATGTATATACATATATGTATATATATACATATATATATGAAGTCTCTACAGTAGTAGGTTTCATATATATGAAAGAAATTTAAACAGAATCACCACATACGTAAGAGGGGAGACAATGCTCCAATTAGGCACCTTATGTCATGAAGTAAAACCTCCAGTGCCAGGAATGGGTTTTATCTTGTTGAGTTGTTGCCCAAAGGAGCCCCACAGAAACCTCCAAACATCATGGGCAATTGCCAAGGCTTTTGGTTGTTCGCCACAGTCTGGCAGTAAGGCCCTATTGCTGAAGGCAGCACTTACTTAGGTCATCCAACACAGAGCAGTTGAGTTGGAGAGTACTCTGCAAGTTGCCAGAGGGAAAAGGGAATTACCGGTATCTCCCAGCTACAAACCCTGTGACCTGAACAGTGATCTGCCTCCGAGATATACAGCAGGATAGTAGCACGAATGTTATGGAGTAACCTACCACTTTTCTAAAAATGGGGTTTAAGCACACTCCATGAGATGGAGCCCACACCTGACACTGCTAAAGAGGCCAAGGACCTGAGAACTAGAGAGAGCACAAGCCTAGGGAAAAACCCAATTGTTCTGCTAAAGAAACACAGCAGTAAAATGACTACTGATGGCATATTGCCGTGTCCATAGATCAGTGCCTCCCTCAACCCACACTTAAGGAGTTTCTTCTTATAGCATATGGGAATTAACAGGCTCCAAATGAACAGTGCAGAGTCAGAGACTTTTGAAGACTCAGTCCCGTAGTGAGAGTTTTGGTGTCTTTAAAAACCCAGTTATATATGTAAACATGTTTTCATTTTAATCCCAGGTGTGGGTTTATGGGGCTGCTTCAAACTGTCCACAGCAGCAGAGTATTTGTCTCATGCAGGCTCTGGCAAGGGGGTGATTCTGCCAGCTGAAGACAGGTTAATTCTGGGGACTCTAGAGAGGGTATAAAAAGACCAGAGCCTCAAGAGAGGAGGCATGGCTGGCCCTCCTGCTGGTTCCTACTCCTGCTGTTGCTAGTTTGTCAGGTGATCATGAGAAAAGAAACAATAAGAAATTGGAGATACCTAGACAAGCTGAAGATCGGACTTGCACCAAGGAACTCAATGCCCCTAATCAGCAGGAAGTAGTTTAAAAAGATCTCAATGGCCCCTTTCCCCGCTAACATCCTTACTCTCCTACCCAGTATTGACAGTTGAAAGGAATTTGGGTAGAATAAGAATTAAAAGGAAGGTCTAGGTATAAGAACCAAATAAAATAGATTAAAAAAAATATGCCAACACAGCCCTTAATGGAATCTCCACTAGACAAAAATTCAAACTCTCACCAAATGTTCATCTTTTTTGTTTGTTATAGTTCATTTATTATGCATTTCCCCTTTGGTTTTTGAAAATAAATTTTTACTTTTTTGTTTATTTTTTAAATAAAAAAAATTGATGTTATAATTACATGACTTCTCCCCTTTCCTTCCTCCTTTCATCCTTTCTTTCCTCCAACTCTTTCCATGCTACACATTGGCTCTCTCTCTCAAATGTATTGTGTGCGTGTGTGTATTCCTAAATACAACCTGCTCAGTAAGTATGATGTTGCTTGTATGTCTATAATCTTAGGGTCCTTGGTTACTGGATAAACAAAGAGAGGCTCTTCCAGGAAGACAATTTATTATTCCCAGTCTCAGCATTCCCCAGTTACCTGTGATTCTTTGTCTAGACTTGAGGCCCCAAAGCTTTCCCCTGTTTGGTTTGTTGGTTTCTTTGTTTGTTTTTGAGACAAGATTTCTATATGTAGCCCTGGCTGTCCTGGAACTCACTCTATAGAGCAGAGTGTACCCAAACTTAGAAATCCACCTCTCTTTGCTTAGCAAGTGCTGGGATTGAAGGTGTGAGACACCATGCCGAGATTAGACACTTTTTTTGGGAATTATTTATTTTATTTTATGTGTGCAAGTACTCCACATGCATGCATAAATTACACCATGTGTATGTCCAGTACTAAAGGAGGTCAGAAGGCATCAGATCCTTTGGAACTGGAATTACAAATGGTTATAAGCCACTAAATAGGTGTTGGGAACCAAACCTGAGTCCTCTGCAAGGCTCTCAACCACAGGGCCATCTCTCCAGTCCCAACGCTTTGGTGTTTTGAGATGGGAGTCACTCTCTGTAGGCAGGCAGGCTGACCTTAAACTCTCAATCCTCCTTTCTCAGCCTCCGAAGTGTTGGGATTCTAAGTACGGACAACACTTGGAGCAAGCCTACATACAAACACATATTTTTGAGACAAGGTCTTGCTACGTAGTCCTGGCAGATCTAGAATTCACTATGCATACAGAGTAGCCTCAAACTTGTAGCAATCTGCATGCTTCTGCCTCCCAAGTGGTGAGATTACAGTGTGTGCCATCGTATCTGTACAGCTACAAGCAGTGCTGGGAATCAAATCCAAGGCCTCGTGCACTGTATCATTTATCTGCGCCCGTAAGATGGCTCAGCGGGAAAAGGTGCAAGTTGCCAAACCTGACAACGTGAGCTCAACCCAAAGGGTCCCCATGGTGGAAGGAGAGAACTGAGTCCTCTAAGTTGTTCTCTGACTTCTGCATATGTGCTGGGGCACTTGCACATTCCACACACTAAATAATATAACCTTTAAATATAAACTCTGACATCATATCCTCAAAAGGTGACTAGAGCAACTGACTCATTTTCAAATGCTCTTACAATATGATGCTGACACTCCTGCCTTCAAGGGGTGGGTGTTAAGGCCACTAACTTACATGGACTTTTATAATTTCTCAAAAACAGAATGAAGTAATACTATCTGACTTCCAAGCTAAGTCAAGTAAATCATGTGCCTTCACCCTCCTCTCTTGGGATGTTCTTTCTTAAATCTTGTAACCACACTGTGAGAAAGCTAAGCAGTCACAAGGAGAAGTGTAGTGTAGGTGTTCTGGCTACCAGCCCAGGCTGAGGACTCAGCCAAGTCAGCATCCACCACCAGACACAGGAGTGAGCAAGCATTCAGATGATTCCAGTTCTTAACTCCTAGTCACATTCCTAGTTATCCCACCTCAAACCACGTTAATGAAGACAAGCAAACCCAACAAGAATCTTAATCAAACTGCAGATATGCAAGCAAAACAGACATGCCTTAGTGACACACACCCATTATTCCAGCACTCAAGAGGCAGAGGCAGTGAGTGAAATGCTATATGAGTTCAAGGCCATAATGGACCACAGAGCAAGTTGTAGGCCAGTCAGGGCTACAGAGTAAGACCCTATCTCAAAACAAAATAGACAGATAATGCTTTAAGAGCTACTAAATATACAGTAATTTGTAATAAAATCAATAATTGTCACACGAGTTCATAAACACAACTTGAAATGCAAAAGAAGGAAACAAAATTACCCTAAGTTTTACCACTAGTATCTTGACAAATATTTTATAATAAAGAAAATGTATTACCCACTACCTAAGATTTGGGGTGTTTCATTTTTACCTAGAAAAAGGGTTAAAAAATTAATGATAGTAACTAGTAAATCTAACCGAAAGCAGGAAGGGTGCTGAAGAGATGCGGAAGAAGGTGCTGAGAGTACTTGGCTGCTCTTCCAAACTCAGATATGATTCCCAGCACCCACATGGTAGCTCAAAATAATCTGTAACTCCAGTTCCAGGAGATCCATTACACTCTTCTGGCCTTCTCAGGCACCAGGCATGTATATGGTACACAGACATACAGGGAACACAGACATACATGCAGGCAAAACACCCATACACATAAAATAAAATTTAGAACGACCAGGAATGAAGGACTTTTCCAGCAACTGCTGGAATGATATTAATAGCCCACTTTCCATTCCCCACTGTCATTCACCTACCTGTTTTAAGAAGGAATCTGAGGACTGTGGCCCACCAGTGTTCCAGTCTGTGGCTATGTATCAAGATCTTGGTTGACAAAATGGCTGGACTGGCAGTCTCCTCTGAAAAATGTTCCTTAGGCTCCAAAATCTGAAAATTGCAAGGAAAGGAAATTCTAAATGTAGATACCTCTTTTCAATTTCAATCCGTTATAATCTACCTCCATAAACTAAAAAGGCAGCTGGCAAGATGGCTCAGTGGCAAAAGTGCAAGCCTGGTGGCTGACTGAGCTTAATCCCTGGAATCCACGGTAGAATCAGAACCAATTCTCCATAAAGTTTTCCACTGTCTTCTATATGCACACCTCCTATCAATGGCGAGCACACCCATGTGCACACATGCGATAGACAGATAAAATTGTATAGGATGACAGAAAACGAACAAGTCTCTTAAAGTACATAGAAACAAGCTCCACTAAAAATGGGGCCAGATCATGCAAAAACAGAAGTGGGTGCTGTAGGTTCAAGTTCGAGCTTTACTTTTTTTTCTGAAGCTAGTCTTCCTATGAACTAGGCCAGTATAAAACTTGTGCTTCAAGTACTAGGATTAAAGGTGTGCTTGTCCTCCCGGCTACACCTCTATTGTCTTTTTTTTTTTTAATTTTTTTTTTATAATTTATTAACTTATTTTATTTGCACTGGTGTTTTGCCTGCATGTGTCTGTGTGAGGGTGTCAGATCCCTGCAACTGGAGTTACAGACAATTGTATGCCATGTGGGTGCTGGGAATTGAACCTGGGCCCTCTGGAAGAGCAGGCAGTGCTCTTAAAACACTGAGCCATCTCTCCAGCCCCCACCTCTATCTCAAGAGCTACTACTGATCCTAATTAAGTCATGGATTCCCTGTGCCTGATTCTTTATAACACAAATTCTCATGTGATAGACTGAGGGGATGTGATCACAACTTGGGGGATCTGGGCCTAGACTCAGTTGCTATTCTACTCTGCTGTAAGAGCTCTATAGACCCCTAGGCAAAGTCCTGTCTTTAAAAGAAGAGATTAAATTAGCAATTCCTGAAATCCAGTCTTAAACAGGTGCCAGGCATGACAAGACAATATGTATAACTGTGCTTAATATGAGATTGCCTTTCCTGTTTTTTTGAGGTTAATTTTTTTTTTTATTACAGTATGACAGACAACATAGTATTTGCTTTTTCTAAATGTGTGACAGAGTCAAACAGTCTCCATTGCTGTGATTATAGGCGTGAGATACCATACCCAGGCACTGGGGGACACCCAGTCTGCACGTCATAGCATGTTATAAGCCAGCCTGAGCTACAGAGTGAGAACCTGTTTTAAAATAACAACAAAAAGAAAACCAAAGTGCTGTATGCCTATAATCCCAGCACAATGGAGATGGAGGCAGGAGATTCACAAGTTCAGAGTCATCCTCAACTCCACAGTAATTCAAAGCCAGACTAGGCTACAGGAGACCTTGTCTCAAAACAAAACAACAGAAGTTATGATTTCTATCTTAGAGTTTCTATTGCTGTGATAAGACACCATGACCAAAAACCAACTTCAGCCTGTAGTCAACCATCTGAGAACATGAGGACAAGAACTCAAGGCAGGAACGGGGAGACAGAAATTGAAGCAGAGTTTATGAAGGAACACGAGGCTTGCTTCCCATGGCTTGTTCAATACCATGTCTTATACCATACAGGAACACTGACCCAGGGTGGCACCACCTGTATTAGGCTGGACGCTCCCACATCAGTCATTAATCAAGAAAATGCGCTGTGCACAGGCTTGCTCACTGGGCAATCTGGTGGAAAGATTTTCTCTACTGAGGTTCCCACTTCTCAAACGGCTTGTTTCAAGTTGACAAAACACTAGCCAGTAAAGAATCTGAAAGTAAAACATTCTTAGGGCTTTTTTTACTTAACAGTAAATTCTAGTGTATAGTCTAATTAGCCACATATTGGAATAAAAATATGCCTGTCTTAAGAAGCAATACAAGCTTGGCAGTGGTGGCACACACCTTTAATCCCAGTGCTCTGGAGGCAGAGGCAGGAGAAGCTCTGAGTTCCAGGCCAGCCTGGTCTACAGAGCTAGTTCTAGTACAGCCAATGCTACACACATACACAAAACAAAACAAAAACTGTCTCAAAAAAAACCAAACAAACAAACAAAAACAATACAAATTCACAATAAATGATAAAAGGGTGCTATTTCTGAATAAAAAGGTTGGCAGCAGCTAAAGTTTATTGAGTACTAGTTGCCAGTTTCTCCTAGGCAATGTTTGTTTGTTGTCATTTAATCCTAATGGCTCATAAAATGAGTTATTAATATTGTTATTTTGCAACTGAAAAAACTGAGGTACAGTGAAAGTTTCAAGGTCACAAAATTACTAAACTATGGGGCTAAGGTTGTTTTTATTTATTTATTTTCTAGATATCTATTTTTTTCCTAATGACAGAGAACAAGAAAGGGTATGGATTTGGGTAGGTGGAAAGGATCTAGGAAGGTTTGGGGGAGGGGAAACTAATCAATATATTGTATGAAAAAAAACCTATTTTCAATTTTAAAAAATCAGTTGTTTGATCTTAAGAAAATAAATAAAACAAATCAGGATACCTGACTCTAAGTCCTTTTTTTGAAAAAACTGATTTTGTTTATAAAATTCAGATTTTATCGAAAATTGAAACATTTGTTACAAATAATTTTGCTAACAGAACAAAAAGGTTTTCTTTTTTAACCCAGGGTAAACATAAATACACAGTGCAGCCCTTGCCCTTCAAAGACCCTGTAAGGTGGCACTGCAGCACTAAACTGACACACTAATTCAGCGGTGGAGTATTTGTCTAGCATCTACAAAACCCTGGATTTGATCCCCAGTTCTGCAAAATACTAATGATGATGATGATGGGTTCATCTGTAATTTTCTCCACTCCACACCCCTTTTGGGTACTGAGAACTGAATCTAGGGCCTACCACTGCACTGTGTCCCAGCTCTTTTTTATTACCTTGTGTTTGGGGAGGTAAATGGGAAGGGCTTTTATGGCCTTACAGAAGAAATGGGGAAAGAGTTAAAAGTTGAACAAACAGCATTAACTTGTTTAGCACATCAATCTACTCTCAGATAATGAGAGTAGATTTTATTAAAAACAAACAAACAAACAAACAAACAGAAAAACAACAGCTGAATTTCATTCCAATAGATGCACTACCAAAACAACTTCAGATGTAATTTGTAAATCAGTTTTAGCCAACAATGTGTTTCAGTTCATTTTTTCATTGACCTAATTCTTGAACAGACTGTAATGTTTTTGATATTTTACTTTTAATTTTAATGGATGCATTATAAAAGACACCAAATAGTAGCAAAACACAGAGAAATGGCAATAGGTTGACAATTGCTTTTCAGACATATAAGAAAACACATTACAAGTGAAAATACCTGGCATGTATTTGACCAAACTTAATACCAAAAGTAGACATTTAGAGTTCTAGGATAAATCTCACATTCTTCTGGACAACATTTTCCATTTCTCTGCTCCTGTAACAGCAAAATAAATAAAGCCTCTCTGCTCTTTTGTAGCTATTTTCAAAAAAAGTTACTATCCCAACACTAATCAAGGAGAGTGAAAGCCAGGCAGAGTGAAACAGGCCTGAAATCCCAGAGCTCAGACAATTCAAGGAGGACCAAACGCTGGAGGCCCTGTCTCAAAAGACACACATGCATGCACATGTATACACATGCAATAACACACAACACGCGCACACATGCACACACACACGAAATATTTGGCATTTTAGGATTAGAATAGGTTTGATGTTATATTTAAAAGAAAATACAAAAATGGATTACTCCTAAAAATAGTATTAAAAAGGAAAAAGTCTAAATTTCTAAAATCACAATCAGAAACACTGTGTGGTTAGTTTTAATCAACTTAACACAATCTAAAAGCACCTGGCCTCAACAAGAAACAGTTTAGATTAAACTGGCCTGAGCTCATACCTATGAGAGATTTTCATAATTAAGTTAATAGATGTGGGAAAACCCACCTTGAAGCTGGATGGCACATTTCATGGTCTGAATGAGAAGGGGAGAGCGAGCTGAACCCTGTCAAGCATGCGTGCATTTATTTCGTTCCATGCTTGATGGTGGATTTGACCAGCTGTTTCAAATTTCTGTAGCTTCGGCTTTCCTGCTATGATAGGCTGTAACCTGGAGCTGTGGGCTAAAACAAATCCTTTATGATATTGTTTGTTTGTTTATTTTGGGGGGAGTCAGGCGATTTTTATCATAGTAGCAGAAATTAACTGGAAGATACTGGCAATATGGATTCTTAGGACACAACTAATTAGAGACTATTGGCTCGAAGATTTGGCTTGCCAAAATCTCCCATGTATTAAAAGCTCCACTGTAAAATTTTTTACACTCCCTCCAAGACCTAGGTGTGCTGGCACACACCTTTAATCCTAGTACTCACAGAGCTGAGCCAGTAGGACCAACAGTCTAAAGCCTACATGGGTCACACAGCCAGTCTAAACTACAGTGAGACCTTACCTCAAAAAACAACAAAGAGTCTTTTAACTCTCTAAAAGTTAAGCGGACACCAAGACTGCTTAAACTCTTGGTAGGTCCATTCTAGAAATAGCAGAGAGAAGAGTGACCTCAGTCCATGATTTAAATTAGAATAACTCTGTAGTAGGTAGGTACTGAGATTCAGTGAGAGACCCTGTCTCAAAAATGAAGGTGGAAAAGCCCAGCATGCTGATGAGCGTCTGTAATCCCAGCACTCTGGGAGGCAGAGGCAGGCGGATCTCTATGAGTTCGAGGCCAGCCTGGACTCAACAAAATGAGTCCAGGACAGACAGGGCTACACAGAGAAACCCTGTCTCAAAAAACAAAACAAAAAAAATTAAAGAAATAAGGTGGAACGACACCTAGAATCAACCTCTGCCGGCCACATGCATCTGCACGTACCTACATGTACACCCATAAACACACATATACATATAAAAAAGACCTTTAGCTAAGATTGCATAAACCTCACAATTTTCTTTTACTAAAAAATAAATTATAAATGTCCTAACTCCAGAAACTTCATTTATTTTCAAAATGAAAACAGAACCAGTCAAATTCTGTAGAGGGTCTGGAAAATGGTCCAGTCAGTCAGTCAAGTGTCTGCATGAGATCTGAATTCAGATCCTAAGCACATCCACAAAAGGAAAGGAAAGAAAAAGTATTAACAGGAGACAGATGACGTCAGAGTGCTTGACCACCACCTGTCAAAGTGGAGGGAGGGAGAAAGGAGAGAGCAGGAACACAAAAAGTGTACATAAACGAGTATTTTATTTAGATACTAGAAAAGGACAAAGCAACTGGTACCACAAAATTACCAATCAAAATACCCACTTTGAGCCTTTGAGACAAATAAAAAAATTAGAACAAATATTTCCCATCCACCACATCCTACATACCTAAAATTAACCTAGAATGAGGAAATAAGAGCCCTAATACTTAGCTATCGATAAAAAGCAAAGTATGAAAAGTTTTATATTTAAAAAAACTGGGCACCAGAGGCAGGGATGAGTGCTTACCTAGCATGCAGGTAGCCCTGGGTTCAAGCCCCAGCATCACATACACACCTGGTGTTTAAGCGAGGAGTAGGGGCGTGGTAGCACAGACCTTTAATCCCAGCACTCTGGGGGTAGGGGCAGGTAGATCTCTGTGAGTTCCAGGACAGCCAAGCTGCACAGAGAAAATGTGAGTCTCAGAAAAACAAAAACAAAAGAAAGAGAAAAAGCAAAGGTAAGGACTGGAGAATCAGAAATTCAAGGTAACCTTGACTACACAGTGAGTTAGAGGCACGGGAGCAATGCTCCAGCCTACTCTGGCATGCCCTCTCTGGTGTTAGAGGGGTGCTGCCCTCTAACACCCTACAAAGGAAAGGAATGTTAACTCAATGCTCTCTCTTCAAAGAGTATCAGGACATCTATCTTCAACTAATAAAATCAACTGTAACAGCTTTTTAAAAATCAGACAGTCACATGAGAGGAGTCATGGAAGAGGAAGAAATAGAAAAAAAAACAGTGCATTCTACGTGCATGAATGAATAATGATTTACAGTTTCTTATAACTCTATGAGAAAAGAAATCAGTCAAAAATATTTACAACTTATAATTCAACATACTACAGTGGATTTCAGACAGCCAAGGAAAGAAAGTCACAAGTCTGAGGGCAGCCTAGTACTATATAGACAATCCTGTCTCAAAAAATACTGTTTAAAATGTACTGCAGAAGATAAATTTGTGTGCATGTTCCCCTGAGACATAAGAAAAGTATGTAATAACAACCAAATATTTTTAAAATTCCACTTTTAGCAGAATAAACTGAAGTGGCTAGACAATGCATCTTTCTGAAAAAATTAACTACAGTTACATATATTATATAGACTTAAAAAAACTTTTTTGAAACAAGGTCTCCTGTACCAGGCTAGCCTCCAATTCACCATGTAGTCGAAGATGACCTTGAACTCCTGATCATCCTGCCTCTTCCTTTTGAGTGCTGGAATTATAGGTCTGTGCTCCTCTACCCAGTTTATATAATACTGGGGATTGAACCCAGAGTTTCAAGAATGCTAGGCATGCATTCTCCCGACAGAGATATACCTCTAGCCCAATAAAAAAGAATCTTAAAAACAATACTGACTAGAGCAAAGCAAACAAAAATATGTGAGTATATATACTATAAAAACAGCAAAACTAGAGGCTGAAGAGATGGCTCAGTGTTTACAAGTATGAAGTGCTCTTGCAGAGGGCTCAAGTCCAGTTCCCAACACCAACATCTCAGGACACACAGCCATTTATAACTAAGTCTCCAAGGTATCTGGCAGCCTCTTCTGGAATCCACAGTCACCTGCACTTAAACGCACAGATGCACATACACACATAAACATGACTCTTTTTTTAAAACTACAAAATTAAATAAATTTTCTGAAGGAAAAAGGAGTTGATGAACAAAAACCAAAATACAATTCTGAATACCTTCACCTCTAGTGGTTGAGTGGAAATCAGAAAAAATATACCAAATTCACTAGCACTGTTGTTTAAGCTGGGCAACAGACAGGTTCATAGAGAGTACACACTTTTATTTATGCTTTATTACTTCTATATACATGCCATATTTTTGTTAATATAGTAAACAAGTAGGAAAAAGAAATGAGAGGGAAGGAAAGGGAAGGAGGAAAATGGACAGGCTCTTATTAACGCAGGAGAATCTCTTATTCCTTTTTCAAAAGGTAACCTAGACTGCACTATGACTATAAAAATACAGTTTAGTACATGTTTCTCCTACCAAGGACATAAATCAGAAATATTATACAAGCAGAAAATCCATCTGTCTTCATTATTTTTAACTTTTACTTATTTGTTCATTTTTTATTTTTTTCAAGACAAGGTTTTCTTTGTGTACCCCTAGCTGTCCTGGCACTTGCTCTGTATCATTCCTAAACCTGCCTGCCTCTGCCTCCTGCTGGGATTAAAGGCTTGCAACACCTTGCTGAAGTTTTATTTTTATGTGTATGATGTATGTCTGTGTGGGGGCAGGTGCATGTTGAGAACAGGTGTCTGCAGAGGCCAGAGGTATGGAATGCCCCTGGAGTGGGAGCTACCTGTGGCTGTGAGCTACATGGTGTTGGAAACCAAACTTGGATCCTCTACAAGAGCAGTATATGCTCTTAGCTGCTGAGCCTTCATCTCTCCAGCCTCCCATCCTCAATTTTTAAAGATTAACATAAGGTGCAATGGCATGCACCTGTGCTTCCCAGGTGCCATTAAGGCTGCAGCAGGAAGCCTGAAGATCATGAACTTGGGAAGGAAGCATGGTGAGACTTCATTGCAAAACAATGAAAAATGGATATAACGCCTAATATCACATAAGAAGAAATGGAAAGTAATCACCATCTCAATTTTAATATGTAAGTGCTCAAGTATAATCATCTAGTGTTTGCATTATTAAGGAAATAAACACTTTCACTTGTATATCAAAGTGCCATG
Source organism: Psammomys obesus (assembly GCF_907164565.1). NCBI lineage: Eukaryota > Metazoa > Chordata > Mammalia > Rodentia > Muridae > Psammomys > Psammomys obesus. The sequence continues at coordinate 25,976,451 of NW_026596134.1, read as the reverse complement.
AATATACACGATAGCTAAAATTGCAGAGTAAGACAAATGAGTTACATGGGACAATCAAAGCAGGCCATTGAGAATAAGATTTCCTAAGAAGCAAACAACTCTTGTAAAGCCCTTAACAAAACAAGGAACAGGTTGTCCTCAGTTTGCTCAGTAGTTGCATTCTCAGAAAATTCAGTGTTATTAAAATCATGTTTAAGAATCCCTTTGTGTTTAAATATTTTAAAAAATTGAGATCCTAATCAAATGAGTATAAACAGATTTTCACTAAATAAAACCTGCAGGAATGTTTAAAATAAAAACTCACACATAGTTGCATCAGACCTTACATGGTGTCTCAGGTTTCTGGTTCCTTCCTGCCCACTGAATGCCAAAGCTTACCCTAATACCAAAGCTATCCTAATCATTACAGCGGCAAAAATCAGCCCCTCAAAGGTCTAATACTAGCAGTACTGTCTCCATTACAAATTAGGCTCATGCCAGACATATAATCCCACCACGGAGACAGTAGAGGCAGGGAGATCCTGAGTCATGCATGGTCAGCCTGGTCTACATCGATTCTGTCAAAACAACTACAACAACAACAACAAAATAAAGGCCTTGGGAAAACTGAGGTCTCATTGTGACCTCCAGACTAGGCTTGTTTTCATGACACCATGAACCTAAATATGATAATAAAAAGCCTTATAAATTTTAACTCTGACAAGTATAAATCCTTATACAGTGAAAAAGATATTAGGGTAGATAAAACTTAAGGATAGTCACCCCAAATGACGAAGGGCTAGGGAGAAGGCTAGGGAGAGGGCTCACTGGGTTCAGTGCCTGCAATGCAAGCATGAGGAACTGAGTTTGGATCCCTGCCATGCACACTTTAAAAAGCTGGGAGGGAGGCCTGTAACCCAAGTGCTGGCTGGAACAGACAGAAGATGGCCGCTGGAGCTTGCTGACCAGCTAGTGTTGTCAAATTGGTAAGCTCCAGGGTGAGTAAAAGATCTTGTCTCAAAATACAAAAGAGTGACAGAAGACAACATGTACATCGCGGACCCATCTTCCACAGCATGAGCACTCCTGTACAGAAATACACATATGTGCACACATAAACATACGTACATAAATTAATTGTTAAAGAAAGTAATATAAGCCGGGCAGTGGTGGTGCATGCCTTTAATCCCAGCATTCAGGAGGCAGAGACAAGCAGATCTCTGAGTTCAAGGCCAGGCTGGGTTCCAGGGAAGCTAGGGTTACACAGAAGAAACTGTCTCAAAAAGTGAAAAACAAAGAAAACACATCAAATCAAAAGCTAGCATTCTTTTTACCTATGCAGTGAAAAATTTGAAGGCATTGCTAATTTTGTTAAATTACATATGTGTAAAATAAACAGTTATATTCAAAGAGGTTAACAGTTTACACAGTATTTTGTTTACATTTAATACAGCAATCAAACAAGAAAAACTCATTATTCATGTTCTTTATATGAAATGCAATCTCTAAAAGTCAAGGTCACAGAACTACTACGTCACAGAGAAGGGCATTAAGCCCTCTGATTTTTGATGCTGTGTTGTTTCGGAGACTACGTGTCTTCACTGTGTTTTCCAGTACGACAACACAGATAAAAGAAACTTACCATTCTATGCAATGAATGTGCTAGTGGCAAAAGGACTGTAAAAGCTTTCATCTGTTTTGAAACATGACAGATTGTCCTGTATGTATCAGTTATTTCTCAAAATGAGGAAAAATTTAAAGCTAGGACTGTCTTCAGTGCCAGGGCCACTTTTAAAATACAATCTCTTGCCTTTAAAAAAGAAATAAAACAGCTGAGGCAGTGGGGATGCATGCCTTTAATCCCAGAACTCAGGAGGCAGAGGAAGGCCAAGCACTATGAGTTCAAAGCCAGCCTGGTCTACATAATGAATTCCAAAACAGCCAGGGCTATGTAGAGAGAGACCCTGTCTAAAAAACAAAGAAAACAGGTTGGGGAGCTAGCTCAGCGAAATGGATGCCACACTAAGATGAGGCGCTGAGCTCAACTGCAATGCCTAAGACCCACGTAAAAGGCCAAGCACGCTAGTGCATGCCTACAATCCCAGTGCTAAGCAGGTAGAGACAGGCATATTCTACCTCCTGGGACTCACTGGCCAGCAGCCGAGCCTAGAGTGACAATTTTGGAATTTTTGACACAAAAATATTGTAAGAATATTTTTGTTTTAATCCCAGGTCGGGGGTAGATGGGGCTGCTTCACAACAGCTGACTATGATCTGCCTTGTGTTCCAGCAGAGGCATGGTTTTGCCAGCTGCAGATAGTTCCCGCAGTTGTGTGACATTTGGGATTCTGAGAACTTTTCAAAGGACATATAAATGCTAGGGGCCCGAGTGGTGTGGTGGGTTATTGGTTGTTGATTTCTGTTTGTTAAGTAGTCATGCACAAAGAAGAAACAAGAAGAACAACAAGGACTTAGATGTCCTGGTGGTAAAGATCAAATTTGTCCCAAAGGAGCTTGACACCCACCTGTAATCAGCAGGAAGCAGTCTAATGATAATGTAACCCCCTTTCTGACCCAATTTTATTCAGGGATCTCTTTCTTTTCCTCTCTATCCTTTTTCTCTCATATCTAGTGTTAGGGGGCTGAAAGGGAAGAAGAAAAGGGGTGGAGAAGGGTGGAAGAAGAAAGAATCCACAAAGCAGTAAAGCTGGGCTACACTAGCCTGCCTGGTAAGCTCCAGATCCTAGTGAGATCTTATGTTTGAGATCCCTGTCTCACACACAAGGTGGACGGCTCTTTACAAACAGAGGTCAACCCAAGCTGACCTCTGACCTTCACATTTAATACACACACAAATAAGACAAAGTGTTTTAAATAGCTAAGCCATCTCTCTAACCCCAAAGTGCCTCTTACATAATCATTCATCCTCTGAGAAACACTTGAGGTTCATATTTTTCTAAGAATGAATATATAAGGCAGCATACTGAAGTAGTTTTTGTTCATGACTGACAGATTATCTTCAACTTCTAAAAAGTATTATCCTGTATTTCTGACTTGATACAAACACCTTCATGGTTCCAAAGCACTTATATGCACACACAGCTTACAGCATAAAACAAAAATAAAGCCAAGAGCCTGATGTCTCATTATCTCAGCTGAAGGAATAAGGAAGCAGGATAATTCATCAGCTCTAGATAATAGATTCATCAGTACTAGATAATAGATTAAAAGATTCACCCCTCCTCATTCAAACCCAAACATTTAGGAAAAAAGAATAGGCAACTTAACTGATACATCTGATAATGAAAAAAAAAAAAAAAAAACTTTCATTCCAGCCATTGTTATGCATACCTGTACCTCAGCCCTCGGCTTACTCAGAGGTGAAGCACAGTGAGTGAGTTCCAGCTCAGCCTGAGCTACCTCCTGACACCATGGGTCTCAAATTATGCCTATCAACATAATAAAATAAAAGCTTCTGAATTCAAGGTGAAGTTTTCATCGCTCCTTTTTGTTTCTCAGTAACAACCATGGTTGGCTAAGCTGTGGTATGTCCAAGGTACCACACCTCCTACCCCGTTTCTCGCACACTCTCCTGTGCCATAGGTATGTATGGCAGCAAGTATTCTTTTTGTGCATCCTCTCCCCATCTCCGCTCTCCAAGTTGCTTCTTTTAAGCCATAGCTTAGGCAGCATTGATTTAGTTGTTGGTTTTGGTTTTGGTTTTTGAAGACCATGCCTTCCTAGTCTGGGCATACAGTTGTGTGCCACCATGTCCTGCTCCTCAGGCTTTTATAAGGTGTCCTACCCCAGCTTTTGTAGATTTTCTGTTTTTATGTGCAACATTGTTTCTGTCCCCGAAGAAGCCAAACTCCCACTGCCACTGCCTGCTTCTGCCCATGGGTTCCTGGCTTCAGCAATATTCCCATATTCTCTAATATTCCCATCACTACCTAAAGGGTGTGTATAATATGTTTTCAGTCAGCTGTACCTTCTTTATTTGAGATATTTTAAAATATAATTGTTTCTGGGCATGGTGGCACATATCTTTAATCCCAGCACTCAGTTTGATTTCAGCCTGGTCTACAGAGAATGTTCCAGGACAGCCAGGGCCACAGAGAAACCCTGTTCTGAAAAACAAAACAAAGAAAGAAAAGAAAAGAAAAAACTATAGTTGTTGTTTGGGAAATTTTACTGTGCAATCTTGACTGGAAGCCTCTATAATCTTTCAGATCCACATCTGAAAACTAGAAGCAGTCCCTATGTATTATGAAAGCATGTACATACATACAGTTATACATTTTTATAACAGTGCTTATTATGTTGTACATACACACATACATACAATGATACCTCTTATATTTTCTTTTTCTTTCTTTTTTTCCCCCTCAGGGTTTCTCTGTGTAGCCTTGGCTGTCCTGGACTCACTTTTTAGATCAGGGTGTCCTCAGACTCACAGGCTTCGCCTGCCTCTGCCTCCTGAGTGCTGGGATTACAGGCGTGCGCCACTGTGCTGCCTCATATATTTTCAAGTGGGTTCTGTAGTTCCTTATTGGTTTTCTGTTTAGATGGCTGTATAGTAACTCCAAAATACTCATTCATTGATATTCATAGTTTCCGCCAGCATGTCTGAGATTTATGGCATGCTTTGACACATTTGGGTGACACAGTTAAGTTTAATTTTAGTTTATACCTTAGCAATCTTAAATTAGACACTTGTCATGATAAATTGCAAATTTTAAAAGTATAACTATCAATTTGCCTTATTCTTGTATTTACAGTAGTATTTTAAGAAATAAGTAACTGATAATCTTTTAAACTATGTTGCCTGTCTCCCATTGACATAACTGAAATTTGTACAGATGTCACAGAAAATCATTATAAAAGTTATAATGGAATGAATTAGGAGAAAGGCACAGGAGAGTGTGCGAGAAACGGGGTAGGAGACCTATATGGTAGCGAGCGAGAGCTGACTCTCATATGCTGTCCTCGCCTTCCAAGTGCGCCCACACCCACACACAAAATAAATAAGGGTTAAGAAAAATAGTAAAAGTAGTCCCAGAAATCCTGGAGAACACCAGCAAAGCTTCAAAATAAAAGGATTTGTAGTTACAGAGCTAGCAGGTGGCTAGCAGGTGGCCAGCTCTGTAACTACAAGGCAATAGCTACAATATCATCAATGTCTCTGCAGTGAAGGAAGGCTAAGGCTGGTTCTAGAATCAGGGTTCAGAGGCAACTGTAAAACTGCTACACAACAGGAGCCCCAGAGGACAATGAAATCTGAGTCTCAAAACCAGAAGACCTAAAGCTGCTGTTATATCCTGAATGATTCCTTTCTCCATTTCCTGACTCTAAGACTACTGAAGATGGTTTCCACACTCCATCATCTTTCTCAGTATTTATGAAAAGCCTCATCACTTCAGATAACTACAAAGAACTTAGCAAATTCAAATTCTCTCTCTCCTGCAAATAAACCTCATTAAATGCAACAAAATTAAAAATAAAACAAAAACAGATTTTAATGGTAGTATATGATAACTTAAAAAATAACCATCCAAATTTCACTCAGCTAAATATGTATCTTAATTTGCTGGCTCTGAGTAAACTATGTGACATGGGATTTCTCCAATTTTAGCCCTCCTACCGTCCAGACACAGGGCTTTGCTACCACTTAGGGAGTGGTTTCCACTTTCAGGATGACACAACTGAAAGGTTCTAAAAAGAAATGAAAACACAGTCTCCACAGAAAACAACTAGAAATAAAAGTTCCAAGTGAATGCTCAAATAAACACCAATTCACCATTCTGTAATTTACAATCTCACTTCTGCCACTCATTAGCCATTCAACTTTAGGTATCTGCTTCGTTCTAAACCTAAAAATAAGAACATACTAAAGGTCTCTCTCAGTCTCTTCTAACATCTTTGGATGGAATATCTTTAAAGTCTAGCTGGCCTTGAACTCAGAGAGATCCAAGTTTGTCTGCCCCTGCCCTCTCTGCCTGCAGGAACTAGAGGCAGGCACCACCGCACATACTCTGTAACGCCTTTTTAAAGACATGCTAGCGTAAAGACTGGTAACGTTTGCATAATGTTCTCAAGAACTTCAGGTTTGCCGGGTGTGGTGGGGCATGCCTTTAATTCCAAGCACTCGGGAGGCAGAGATAGGTGGATCTCTGTGAAGTTTGAAGCCTGGTCTACAAAGTGAGTCCAGCACAGAACAGCCAGGGCGCTGTTACACAGAGAAACCCTGTCTTGGAAAAATAAAACAAAACACACACACACACACACAAAAAGAACTTCAGATTTTTTTCCAGTGCTAATGAAATCTATTACCACATTCTTCTCCAAGTGACACAGCTGAGTCTAAAAGCAGTTTGAAATATGTTTCTGAGAGATTGTTGAAATAATTTTGTTTGAGGCCAGGCTGGTCTACAGAGTGAATTCCAGGACAGCCAAGGCTGTCTCTAAAAATAAACAAACAAACAAAACAAATAAATTAATTTTTTTTTTCCTTTTGAAACAAAGTCTCTATGCAAGCCCAGCTAGCCTGGAAGTTGTCAGGCAGCTCAAATTGGAGTTTAACCTGTGGAGAATTTCCTGTCTCTGCCTCCCAAACACTGAAATTACAGATGTGTGCCACCATGCCTAGCTTCAAAATATTTTAAAGTATTTTATGGACCAGAACTGTAACTTATATTACTAAACCCCATCTTTTTACTGTACATTTCTGAATCTGAATATGCATAGTCAGGTAGCCTTTATAGCAGTCATGATAAAAAATACAGAATATTCAAAAAAAATTCCCACCATGCCCTGTGCAATCAAACCCTCCTTCAATGCCTGGAAACCACAAGACAGCTTTCTGTCCCTGTAGCTTTACCTGTTTTAAAATATCATAAAAAGGGACTGTAGAGATGGCTTAGTAGTTAAAGGGCTTGCTGTTCTTCCAGAGGACCCAAGTTTGGATCCCATCACCCATGACAGAAAGCTCACAACTGCCTGTAGCTCCAGCTCCAGGAAATCTGACACCCTCTTCTGTAGACAAACACACAAATAAAAATAAAAATAAATACACCTAAAAATGTTTTAGTGGAATCATGCATAGCTTTAATAGTCTGACTCCTTTCACTTAGCATAAAACATTCATTCATATTGGGAAAAAATGCAAAAACTTATTTCACTGTATGGAGGTACCAAAGTTTCCTAGCTTATCAGTTAAAAATACATCTGGATAATTTTTGGTTTGAGGCAATTAAGGCACTAAGCATATAAGCTTCCGTGTGACTGTATGTTTTCATTTTACTTGCATACATAGCTAGAAGTAGTACTGTTAGATCATTACAGTAAACATACACTTAGCTGTGTATGAAAACCTGACAAACTATGTTAAAAAGAATAAATACCAACAAGAAATATGAGTTTTTGAATCGCTTTAAGGAAAAATAAGCTTAGACTTTATGGTGGTTCAAATGAGAATGATCCCAAAGGCTCATATACTTGCCTGCTTTGTTCCCAGATGGTGGACTGTTGGGAACGATTAGGAGGTGTGCCCTTGTTAGAGTAGGTGTTGGAGTAGACCTTCTTGGAGGAGGTCCGTCATTGGGTATGGGCTACGAGGTTTCAAAAACCTACACCAGGCTCGGTGTGTGTGTGTGTGTGTGTGTGTGTGTGTGTGTGTGTGTGTGTGTGTCTGCTGCCTACAGTTCAAGACGTAAGGCTCTCAGCTACTGCTCCACCACCATGCCTGCCTGCTTCCAGCCATGATGACAATGGACTAATCCTCTAAAACTTTAAGCAAGCCCCAACCAAGTGCTTTCTTTTATAAGTGTTGCCTTGGTCGTGGTGTCTCTTCACAGGTATAGAACAATGGTTAAGACAGACCTTATGCCACAAACTTCCCAAAGAGATCCCAAATATATCCAGACATTTATCAAAGGAGTTATTTTTCTTGTGACCAATTTAAAGGAAGTAAAAGTTAACAAGAAAGTTGGTTAACACATTTCCCAAATAGATGAAGATGTTTAAGACTTCAGTATAGCATGCTTGAAATCACACAATAATCCCTATCCCCTGGGTGCACGGTGCAAGTTCAATCCACTGGCTACAATGTGGGTTTAAATTATCTTATGGCTGTACAAATTAGACATTCTATTTATTTTGGATGCATATAAGAAAACAGAGGGCTGGAGAGATGGCTCAGAGGTTAAGAACACTCACTAACCTTCCAAAGGTCCTGAATTCAATTCCCAGCAACCACATGGTGGGCTCACAACCATCTATATATAATGAGATCTGGTATGCAGGCAGAATGTTGTATAAATAATAAATCTTTAAAAAAAAAAAGGAAGAAAACAGAAGGACAGTTGATATTCCAACTCACTTGTTCATCTAGGCTCTCAGAAGTAGTTCTTTGTTTTTAATGAGATAAAATTATAAACTCTCTACTTTCTTTCTATCAGTCCCCTAGTTTCATTTCCTTTCTTTATCCAACTTAGATTTCATAGCTCATCAATACAATCATTCCTGTCCCTCAACTCAATGTCTCTTTTGTCTCTCCCCTTCAAATTTTCCTAGCAATAACTTTCCATCTGAACAGATTATTATCATAAATTCACAATCAACCTCAAACACAGCATTACCCTACAATCTCCTCTATTGAGAAGTTTTCTTCATTTTTTAACTATCTAACACTCCTTTCAACTAAGACACTTTTTGGCCACTGACAATGGTACAGCAGGTAAAGGTGTTTACTGCCAGGACTAACAACCTAAGTTCAGTCACCAGAACCCACATGGTGGTAAGAAGAGACCCAACTCCCACACTTCGACTTCTGAATCTGCATGCACAGCATGGCACACATGTGCACACGAGCATTTGATCACCAGCACCACAAAAGTTACTTTTCCTTCTTCACACCACATACTAAGTTCTAACCATCAACCAGCTCCTTCTCCTCTATCAATGTGTTGGCTCCTTCTAAACCTTTCTGACAACTGAAATGTCAGTCTTAGGCATGGCCTTCAACAGACCAAAACTGGTTCTCCTGTTGTCTCATCTGCATATTCTCGTGTATGCTTGAGTACCTATGTGTGCAGGTGCACTCACAACTGTGTGCACACAGTCGCCAGAGCTTGACAATGGGTGGCCTTCTCACTTGCCTTCCACCTTACTTTTTGAGACAGGGTCTCTTCTCACTTGAACCTGAAGCTCATCATTTTGGCTAGACGTGGAGAACTCCAGGATCTGCCTGTCTGTAACCACCAGCTCCAGGGTCATAGGAACACAACACAATACAACTTTCTACATGAGTGTTGAAGATCTGAACTTAAGTCTTTATTCTTGTACAACAAGCACTAGGCCCAATAAGCCATCTCCCCATCCCTCACTGTATATTCTTAAATAACATCTTAAATTTAAGCCATCACTATCACAAGATGGTATGTTCTAAAAAGAAGGCAAAATTGAATTAAAACCATTTGAAACTAAAAGTTAAGATCTGAAGCCAAATGGCCAAAAAATGGCTGGTTATGAGCCTAGCCTTCAATGGCAGAGCCATCTCTCCAGCCTGGACTATCATGTCATACATGCAGATTAAATACAAAAATGTCCCAAGCAACCACGAGACTTCAATGTTCCTAAACCAATGAATGATTCTATATACAAAACTCAAAAAAGTAATTCTATAATGCACAGCCTTAGTAGTATGCATTGTCATTTAAGTTATCAAAGCTCCCAATGATCAACAGCAAATGTTTAAGTCCAAAATTCAATAAATTATCACTATAGCATAAAACTTTGAAAGGTCATTTACTTGGAATAATTGTTTTTCATTTTATTTTTAATTACCAATTAGCCTTTGCTCTTACAGACCAAGTAAATGAGTCTAGATCCATACACAGCAATAAAATATACTTGCTAAAAGATTTAGGGCCTTGGGAAATGGCTTAGTCACATAGGGTTTAGATCTCTAGCACCCACATAAAAAGCAGAGGATGGCAGTAAGAGACCATGTCTCAAAAAAATGTGGGTGTGGGAGGGATGGAGTTGGATGAGGATCAGTGATTAAGAATACTGGCTGCTCTTTCAGAGGACCCAGGTTCAGTTCCCAGAACCTAGATAATAACTCACAACTATATGTAACTCCAGTTTCAGGGAATCTGACAATCTTCTGTCCTCCGCAGGCATCAGGCATGCATGTGGCGCATAGACATACATGCAAGCAAAATACCCATATGCACAAAAATAAAACAAAAAAAATTAAATGTTTAAATACAGTACAGAATAGCTGAGGATAAACCCAACATTGACGTATGACCTCCACATATGCATGCACACCCACTTTCCATAATGATCCCTGAGCTTCCGATGCAGGAGCTGTGTTATAGATACATTAGTTGGAACAGGGCTCCACAACTCTGCATTTTGACCGGTTGTTTTTCTGTAATTACTCTGTTGCAAAGAGAAATGTCCTTGATGAGGTGTGAAGACTACACTTGTCTGTGGGTATAAGGATAAATATTTAGACTGTAATTACAGATTATACTGATTTAGCACAAGAGTGGTTGTTGCTATACTAAGCCAGTAAATGCTGGTTTAGCAAAATGGCAATATATTTCTCCTCCATGCAAAAGGGTATCTATAAGCTAGGAAAAAAAAAAATCATGAAACAATTTTCTACTGATTATTTGTGTTCCCTGAAAAGCTCCTGAGTTTCACTGTTAATGAAAATGCAAACTGGCACCATCTCCAGAAAAGAACCGTGCAGTGCTTTTCCAAGCCTGAAAGTCTGTTAATACACTCTGAGTTAACAGTTCTACTTACAAGAATCTATTCTGAGAATATAGAAATATGAACAAAGATTTATAGATAACAGTGTTCTCTGGGAACAGTGCTCTCAGCGGCTAAGAGCACTGGCTGTTCTTTCAGAAGCTATAGGTTCAATTCCCAGCAGCCACCTGGCAGCTCACAACTCTAACTCTGGCTCCGGGGACCCCTTCTACCTCTATAGGCACCAGGTGTGCATGTGGTGTACTTACATACATATAAGCAATGCACCCATAAGCATAAAATACATTTTTCAAAATGTTCACTCGAGTTTTATTTGCAGTTTGAAATTAAACAATCTAAATGTTAGTGCTATGAAAACTGATTGTACAAAGGCTATACCAATTAATGAAAGTCCAAAGCAGTTGTAGTCCAAAGCAGTTGTAAACTATTTTCAAATACTTATCATGTTAAAATGCATATTATATATTTAAAAGAGGGGAGAGGAACAGAATCAATCAAAACCAAGTATGTATAAAAATGTTGTTAGAAAATCTTTTACTTTGTATGCTAATTAAAAACTAAAGTTCCTCACTATACTCAGATACAGTGGTACAAACCTAGAATACTACACTTGGGAGGTTGACGCATAGGGATTCTGAGTTTGATGCCAAGTCTGGGCTTCATAGTGAGTCCCTATCTCAAAGAGGGAGAGGAGAAAAGAAGGTTCAAAAATGAGGTAGAGGGCAAGGCAGGGGACAAAACTCAACTTTAACAAAGCAACAAAAGAAAGGAAAAGCATGGCGAAATCAAGCTAGCAACGTGCTTTCCCAGAAAATCGGTTCATATCTGGCAACAACAACAAAAAAAAAACTGGCCTCATATTCTGAAACAGAACCCTACAAATAGAAAGGAGACCATAAAACTCAAATACAAAATACATATGTATATATGTAGAAATAAAAGATAGATATATGGTTAGGTATTTCCTGTTGCTTTTAAAACATCCATGAGAGATAAAGGCCTGTTAAAATTGTGAGGAAGGGGTTGGAGAGATGGCTCAGCACTGGCTGCTCTTTCAGAGGATCCAGTTTGATTCCCAGCTCACAACTAGTTGCGACTTGACACTCTCCTTGATCCTCTGCAGGTGCTGCATGCGCATGGTGCAAAATCATACACACAAACACACCCACTTATATAAACAATCAATTTTCAAAAAGTCATAAGGAAAACACTAAAAGCCCAATTTAGTGGTGAGGATGTTGTTCAGTAGTAGACCACTTGCCAAAACTGTAAAAGGTTCCGGGTCCCCAGCACTGAAAAACAAACAAACAAAAAAAAAAAAAAAACCAAAAAAACAAAAAAAGTGCGTATATCCATTTTTAGAAATATTATATATATATGTACATTTTAACTCTAACTCAAGAAAAGAGTTCTATAAGTAAGTAAGTTTCTTCAAAATGACAAAAAATTCTCACAAGTTGAAAGATACTTATTTTTTCTTTTCTTGGTAATACTAAAGATCAAACCTTGTGCCTCATGAATACTAGAAAAGTACTCTACCAATGAAGAGCTATATCCTCAGTCCACATATTGCTTAAAAACAACCAAAAACATTACTATTACTGTCTGTATATGACTGTGTGAGAGCGTATGTCATGACATGCATATAAAGACCAGAGGATAGCTTGGCGAAGTGAGTTCTCTCTTTCCACCTTATGTGAGCTCCTGGGTTCAAACTCACACTGTCAGGCTTCCGGGGCAAGTGTCATAATCCACTGTCATCTACCAGCCCATGGAAGCAGGAGCGCACATTAGTCCCTGGAGCTAATTTGGGCAGTGTTGCCCAAGTGGTTGCCAGGAACAGAAATCTGGAAGAATTGCAAGTATTTAAAAAAAAAAAAAAAAAGATTTATTTATTATTCTTTTTTATGTATGTGTCTATGTGTGAGTTTCTGTGTACCATATGCAGGCAGGTGACCACAGAGACCGGAGGGCACTGGACTCCTAGAACTGAGGCAACAGACAGTTGTGAACACCCAATGGCGGGAACCAGACCCAGGTCCTCTGCAAGGTCCTCAAGGTTCTAAACCACTGAGCCATCCCTCCAGTCCTGAGTGGCAAGTACTTTAACAAGAAGCCATGTCTTCAGCGACCACATATGAATTTTGTGTGGACACATTTTTTCTTTCTATTGGGTATGTATCTAGCAGTGGTATTGCTGGGTTAGTGTGTGTGTGTAGAATCGGTTGCCTACTGGAAACCTTTGTTCGGGGCAGGGATCGAACTTAGCTCTTCACACTTGTGTGGCAAGTGCTTTTATCCACTGAGCCATTTTACAGGGACCCCTCCTGTGGAGTTTTAAAAAGCAGCTGCAGTATTTACATTTCCACAGGCAGTAAGGATAGAAATTTCAATTTCTTTCTTTCGTTTTCTTTTCCTTTTGGTATTTTGAGACAGGGCATCATGTAGCCCAGGCTGACCTTCAACTCTACTATGTTCCAGTGGTTGACTATGAATTCCTTGTCCTTCCCCCTCCACCTCCCAAGTGTGGGATTGCAAGTGTGCCAGATCACACCAGGCTAAGGGCCCGGATTCTTCATGCTCTCGTGTGCACCTGCTCTCGTTTCTGCCCCTCCCCGCGTGCTGGGATCCATACAAGGGACCACCACCGAGTGTTACACTCGCCAGCACTTATTTTTTATTTGTTTTAATACAGGTCACACTCTATCGCCCAGGCTAAACTTAAATGTATATAGTTCTCCTGCCCCAGCCTCCCTGAAACTGAGATTACAAGCAGGTGTGTACCACCATGGTAAAACTACTTACAGCCTTTCTAATAAATCTAAGTAGACTTGCATTTCTCTGATGGCTAATGGTGTTGAAAATTTTTGTGTGCTTATTGGCCTTTTGTATCTTTGAAGAAATGTCTATGCAGATCTTCTATCAATAGTCATTATATTTTAAAAATTAATTATTTTTTCATTGTTATGAATGAAAAGTTATAAATTTGTTATAGATAAGTCTATAACACGATTTGAAAATCTCTACTATCTATAAATAATTTTCTACATATTTTTTGTATTATGTACTGACATGTATAACATAGTCTCTCATGTTATGTATTTCCATATTTTCTACCAATTATGAGCTATTTTGAGGTAAATTTTGTATACAGGTGTGGAAGGAACCCAGCTCAACTTTTTGTGTATATTTATCTAATTGTCCCAAAACTTCGGATGCTGAGAGAGGAGATGTGCTACGAGTTCAAGAGCAGCCTGGACTAAACAGCAAGCAAGAGCCTATTTAAAAAAAAAAAACAAAACAAAACAAAAAGGATTAATAGTAGCATCAAATTAAATCATCCAATAAAAGAAATGATGTTAATTTAAAAAAAAAAGTTTATTTTCCTTCCCACTTGGCAAAAACTTACTTACTTGAAACAGGTCCCAGTTATATGCTAGACACAGCCATTAACTACACAACAGAATACTGGTTTTTAGTCCCAGTCAACAAGCTAAAACAACAAAACCAAAAATATTTAACTGTTTTAAAATGTAACTTCTTTTTCTATCTTTTATTTTTTTGGTTTTTTGAGACAGGGTTTCTCTGTGTAGCCTTGGCTTTATAGATCAGGCTGGCCTCAAACTCACAGCGATCTACCTGCCTCTGCCTCCCTGAGTGCTGGAATTAAATGCATGCAATACCATGCCCAGTTTAATTTTCATTTTTAAAAAGATTTCATTTTTATTTATGTTTGTTTTGTATTTATTTACATATGTGTTTGTCTGTTGTGGGGGGTTATACATGGGCACAGCACCACAGAAGCCAAAAGAGGGGGCTGGATGCCTTAGAGCTAGAATTACAGGAGATGATGAGCTACCTGACCTGGGTGCCAGGGACCAAACTCTGGTCCTCTACAAGGGCAGTATGTGTTTTTTTTTTTAATTAAATTTTTGCTTTTTATATTAATTACAGTTTATTCACTTTGTATCCCAACTGTAGCCCCTTCCAATCCCACCCTTTCTCATCTCCTCCTATGCCCCTCTCCAAGTCCAAGGATAGGAGAGGTCCTCCTATCCTATCAGGTCTCATCAGAACTGGCTGCATTGTCCTCCTCTGTGGCCTGGCAAGGCTGCTACCCCATAAGGGGGAGGTGCTGTATGTGCTCTTAGCCACGTCTCCAGCCTCATATGTAAAATGTTAAAAGACCACTTTTTTCCTAACTGCCAAATAGCATATAATTACAATATTTGGGGTATTAGCCCACCTTACAAGGAGAACTCTCTCGGTCTAAAGTTGTTTTAATTATAACATAACAATTTACCCATATCATATACTGAATGTATACTACAAACAAGGCAATTACAAAATGCTTTTATTTATCAATATCAAATTTGTAATGACATAGATTTAATTTTATAGATGAAAAAACTGAGTGTTAGACAATAAACTGTCCAATACATAAATTAATAAGATAAAAAGAATTTGTTCATACAATTATAAAACTTGGGTTTTATCCATTTTATCATGCTTCCTCTAGACATAATCACATCTTTTCCCATTTATTATATGACAGATTCAGCTATGCCTCTGTAATAATCAGGTTTACCTGTGTCTCTAGATTTCTATGACTCTAGATTTGTCTTTTTGTTTTGAAAAGAGAAAAGGATTTATTTTAATGAAGAAATACCAAGAGCTAAAATAATTATGGTTTAGATTCATTGCCCACTGGCTCGAATGTCAACACCTGGTAACCAGATGGTGGCACCGTTTGGGGAGAGGGTTCAACCTTTAGAAGATGGGGTCTAACTGGGGTCTAGCAGGTTTCTAGGGGCAGGCTTTTAGAGTTATAGCCTGGCCTCATTTCCAGCCCAAGTTTTCTATTTTCTGGCCTGCCTCAATGCAACAAGCCATGCTGAAAGTGCCAACTACTAAGGACAGAGCCACGGCAGCCACGCTTTCCCTGACAAGATGGACTATATTCCTACTAAACCACGACTCAAAGCAAACCTCTCCTACCTTGGTGTTCCAGGGTGACAAAGGTTATCTATTACTGACAACTAGCAGCAGGAATGTGGCTGCTGCTGTAATATGCCTGACTGTGTGGTTCACAGGCCTTTGGAACTAATTTGTGGAAAGAATGTGGAAGAGTTTGGATGAGCAAGCTAAACAAGTCTTAGAATGCTGTAAAGAGAGCTTAACAGGCCATTCTGGTGGAAGTCTGGAAGAACAGAATGCAATTCGACATGCAGACATACTCATGAAGCTTTGAGAGAGAGAAAGACTTAATAGGAATGGGCTAGCCCAATTCATGTTATATTCTGGGGGTGGGGAGGAATGTGGCTATATTCTATATCCTCATAATTTGAGTGTGGTCGAATTCAAAATGAATTAACTACCTGGCAGAGAAAACTCCAATACAGCACAGCATCTAGGCGGTGGCATGTTTATTACTGGCTGCCTTCAACTAGATTTTCAATGAAAATTCTAGGGCAAACTGGAGCAGAAAGACATAAAAAAAATGTGCAGTTTGTCAAGGAAAAAAGCATAAGAACATTTCAAGTTGCATACAAGGTGAATGTGGATAGATGCCCATATTCAGTTATTAAACCGACAATACTGAAGAAAAGCCATACACTTTGAAAGACCCCACCCATGTTCTAGGGTATAACAATGCAAACTCTGGAAAACCTTCATTAAAAAGACAGTGCCTGTGGAGGGGGAGTGTTTGAACGGAGAGTGCCAGAGCAATGGCGCCCTGATCCAACAGGACCACCTAGGATTCACCCACCCAGGTACTCAGACACTTGCTACAGCTACAATGTGGGAATAAGCTACATGATGAGCTGGCAACAGAACCTGGCACCGTCCAGGTGGTGCTGATTTTGGAGGCAAACTTGTGCCAAGGTTGCAGAAGAAAGCCAATGAGGCCTTGCAGTATGTAAACAGAGAAGGCTCGACAAAGGAGGCCCTGAGAAGGTGCTGTGTGCCGCTTTTGAGGGGAAGCCTAAGTTGCAATGGAAACCCAGCATGCTGGAGATACTAGGAACAAGAGCAGTCTGCTGAAAAAGCTACAGGTACTGAGAGGGACCAGTCCTAGAGAAAGGCTGCATGTGCTACTTGTGACAGTACTAAGGCAGATCTCCAGTCCACTGAAGTATGCAGTATCACCACAAACCCAGAAGCCAGATACAGAGTTACAGGAGCCACCTACAGAGTTATAGGATTTGTTGTCTGCCCTGAGTTTTAGTCTGGCTTCAGCCAATTTCGCCTTGCTAACCTCATTCTTCCACCATGCAATGGAAGTATGCTACCTGCTTTCATTTTATAAGTAATCCCAGCTAAGAGTCTGCCTTAAGTATCAGAAGAGACTTTGGGCTTTGAACTTTAGTAACTGTTGGTATTGCCACAGTTATGTGGACTCTTGAAGTTGAACTAAGTGTATTTCACATTATGAGATGGTACCTGAGCCCATGAGGGACAAGGACAGAGAAAAGTTTTGGTTTGAATGTAAAATATCCACTACAACTCTGGTGTTTCAACATTTGGCATCCAAGTCATGCTATTCTGGGGAAGTTGTGGAACCTTTAGAAGCTGCCCAGTGGGAGGAAGTGGGTCTCTAGGCAGTAGGTCTTAAGGACTATAGAGCTCAGCTCCAGTTCTAGTCCAAGCTCTCTGCTTCACAGTCTACCAGGACATAAGAAGCTACAACACAAGTTCCTCCTGCTACAGATGAGCCCCAGCCGCATGCTATCCCTGTCTTTAAGCTACAAGCTAAAAGTGAGCCCTTCCTCCCTTCAGCTGCTTCCTTTTGGAAATTTGTCACAGTGATGAGGAAAGCAACTAATACATTCTTATACTACAAAGCAGCAATAAGGGAAGCCTGAGAGATGGATCAGCAGTTAAGAGCACTTGCTGCACTTCTAGACGCCCCAGGTTCAATTCCCAGTACCCACATGGCAACTCACAACCATCTACAACTCCAGTTTCAGGGGCTCTGATGCCCTCTTCTGACCTCTGAGAGTGCCAGGCATGCACAGCACACATACCTTTTTGCAGGAACACACATACAAATAAAAATATGAAAATAAAAAAACTAAAATTTTAAAAACTAGTAATGTTATCCACAATACAACTAAAATGTATAAGGATATATGCATGCACATCTTTCCAAAGCAAAAGATAATCAATAAAGTTAAATTTTACTGGGTTTCTAAGTTCTTCATTTCTCTCACTTTGCCTTCATTCAATTGCTATACTGATTTCAATCCCCCTTCTTCTCTACAAAAGGGGAGGGAAATTCCATGCTGACACAATACCTATAATTCAGGACTCTAGAAGTGAAGACAGAAACACCAGGAGTTCAAACTACATTATAAGTCTGAGGTCAGTCTAAGGCACAGAAAACCTGTATGAAAAATGCATAACAAACACACACACACACACACAAAAAAAAAAAAAAAAAAAAAACTAGGAAAAAAAGCTAATAATCATTTTCTGAATTAATACATAAACAACATAATAATCAAGTTACCATAATTAAGCTTTTGCTGTCTAGTAAGATAATTCAAGACTCTGATAACTAGTTTAAAGAATGTAAGGGCTAGCCATTATGTCTTGGTACATACCTGTATGTCCAGTACTCAGATCACCGAGGTTAAAGGATCACGAGTTTAAATATATCTGGCTGCATAACAAGTTACTGACCAGACTGAACTACGGATTGAAACCCTACTTCCAAATAAAATTATCCTAGGTATTCTTAAGGCTGAAACTAAAACTCAGTATTTCAACACTTGCCTAGCACATCAAAGCCATGACTCTGAGTTCCAGCATCTCAAAATTAACTAAATAAGAAAAAGAACTAAAAGCATAAGGTAGCAACAAACAAGTGTCAAGAGACTAGGGGTACAGCCCAAAGGTCAAATACTTGCTTAGCAAGCATAAGGCCCTGGTTTTGATCCCCAGAACTTCAAAAGCAAAACAGAGCCAATGAGGCGGCTCAGCCAGTTAGGAACTTGTTGCCAAGTCTGACTCGTATACGTGTGTGTGTGTACCTGTGCATGTGCACATACACGTCATTTAAAGCTGCAACAATAAATGAAAAGAAACAGCTATCAGTGGGAAGAGAAGGGGAAGTCACTGAACATTAATAGCTATCAGCTCCTTGGCTAAGCCTAAGATTTCTTATAAACCCACAGGGCTGAGGCAAGGCTGAGCTCAGTGGCGGAGTGCTGCCTAGCATACACGTGGCCCGGGGTCAGATCCCCAGCACTAAGCTGGGGGAAGGATGAACCCAGACAGCCCTGCCCATCCTCTCTCTCATCCTCCTGAATGCACAAACCTCAGTCTATTTACTTGCATTCTAGCATTATTTCCTGAGCGGAAGAAAACAAAAGTTATGGGAAGCAGAGAACTAAGAATAAGTCCAGAAAGTTGCAAATAGGATAGTCTTCCTTTACATATGTCACTCCAGGAAAACTGCCAAGAACAGCTCACTCCTCTAGCCACATTTCCTGCAGATCCTCCAGACTCCTCCTTAAGCATGTCAGTATTCTCCTCATTCTCTCTTAATTTCAAGCATCCTTTTGCATCAAGATTTCAAAGTGCATAGTTTGTTCTCTCCAAAATTCCCCTGTACCCATGTCCTACTTTTGAATATGTGGCCTAAAGCCTTGTACAGCATTTCTACCTCTAATGATGAAATTCACAGTATAAGACCACAGTTTCTTTCTAACTAAGAATTTATCATAATACCAAGGTTAAAAAAAAATAGAGCTTCTCAAGTATTTTACTAAATAAAGTATTTTTTTAAAAGGTGGTAAGTTTACTATGGGATCTTTTCTGACAAAAGAATACTTGAAGTAAAAGTAAAAACCACATAGAGGGAGCCTGTGCTTTTACAGACTGGATTCCTAGGCACCAGCATTTCCAAGGATTTACTGTATGAGCAGAAGGGTTGAGCAGAAGCCGTTATAATGGAAAGAGAGAGCTTCCCGAAACAAAAATTAAATTAACTATTACTAATTAAAATTTCACTTAAAAATCACTTATCTAATAAATCCTGATAAGTGAAAGTGAGTCTAAAGTCCAGTTAGGAAAGGTTTATTTGGGATTTAGAACCTATCATTTCTTCAACTACAGATTAATAAATTTCATTGTAAAATGAGTTGAGCAAGTAAAGCTATTTATAGATAAGTATGATTAAACTATGGGTGAATAATACATTAACCGAATAAAGTCCAGTTATTAAAGCAAGTACTCTAACTGCTGAATAGCCAACATGATGAGGAAGGAACTTTTACATTTTTCTCCATACTTATGATTTTAACTCTCCCATCCCTTAGTGCAGAACTAATGATCTATATAAACATACGAAGACTTAAAGAGCCATCACACTAGTGGTAGGAATCCTGCATTTAATTCAATGTAAAAAACTGAAAATTTACATTTGTGGAAGGTTCATCCACCCCAACCCCCAAACAGTGAATTTATTTTGTAAAAAGACTACTGAAATCAAACATAAAATGATTATACGTTTTTTTGGCCTTACATTTGATATTTTATTTTGGAAGCAAAATTCTGTTTCATTTGGAACCATCTGAAACAGAATTAAGAAGATGTGAAAAAAACTAAAAAATACTGATGCAAAACCACAGCAATATTTCCTCGCATTTCATAAAAACATTAATGAAAGGTTACATAATTCCCTAGATTAAAAATTTTTAGAGAGAACTGCAAGAGTTGTCTTTTTCAGTTTTTAGTACTGATTTCTTTACTCTTAAATCCATAAAAATAGATCTAAATCAATTCCATCTAGTTTGAAAATAAACCATCTGGTTTTCAGTTTTGGTTTTTGCTGTGTTGTTACTGTCTGAGAAAAGGGCGTCACCAAGAGTGGTGTTGCACCCTTTTACTCCCAGCACTTGGGAGACAGAAGCAGGTGATCTCTTGAGTTCCAGGTTGGCCTGGTCTACAACAGAGCCAGTTCCAGGACAGCCTGGGCTACACTGCGAAACCCTGTCTCAAAAAGACAGAAAACAAACAATAAAAGAGAAAGAGAAAAGGGCTTGAAATCTATGTAACCAAGGCTAGCCTACAACCCACATCAATCCCCCTACTTCATGCTCCCAAGTGTCTGAATTATAATTGTGCACCATCATGCCTAGCAGCCATCTGGTTTTCAAGGAAAAAAAAAACTAATCTGAGAGTAAGACAAAACACTCAGATCCAGTCTTACTGCAGCTTTAAATATACTGTAAATTTCATTTAGGTTCCTCAGACAAGTTTTTATAAGATACATGGAACCCAGTTTGCTCTCAGGGCAAACAAAACCCACCAAAACAAAAGCTCCTTCACAACCCACCAATATCTCTGTGGCTAAGCCTCTACCCCATCAGCACTTTTCTCTCTCCTCCTCCCACTCTCCTTTTGTTGTTTGAAGACCAGTCTCATTCTCTAGCCCAGGCTGGCCAAGCTCTTCCAGCAATCCTCCTGCCTCAGATGTCACAGTGCTGAAATCAGTCTCTGAACAAAGCTTTCTTTTTATTTTTTTCTTTCTTGAAATGTACATTCTGTGTGTGTTTAGCTTTCATACATGAAATATCCTAAACCAGTTCAATTTCGAGATAGCTGCTTGACGTTAATCTATCTGTACATGTGTCTTTTACAGTACAGTGAACGGAAGAAAAACTGGTAACCACGAGGGCACGTGTGAAACAAAAGTGGGCCACCTGAGGAACACCACTGTTTGTCTCAGATTCCTCTTAAGCACTCATGCCGGATTCTCAATATCCAAAAAGATTCTCTAGGATCAGAGGCACAATGCAGTATGTAATAAGATCAAAGAGATGAATCCTAATGGACTGTGTCACCACCTGCAAACTACTACAAAGTAAAGATCAATAACTTAATCCCTTAATATTGAAGGAACACTCCTGCCATATCGCATGACTCAAAAAAAGTTTGTCAAACTTTGCTGACTGCAAGACATATATTTTATACTGTGACCTAAAGCATGTATATAAGACGTTTCCCTAAACAATTTTTCTTCATTAAGTGAAAGGGTAGTGTATTGTTTTACTTTCAATAATCCAGTTGTTTGTTTTTTAAGATACTAAAAAAAAAAAAATATTCTTGGCTTAGGGGAGTAGAACTCAGTGGTAGGGCCCATGCCTAGCACATGTGAGATACTGAGTATCATCCACAGTACTGGTGTGGGGGATACCCTAATAAGATGTGTTCTCTCTCTCTCTCTTTTTCTCTCTCTCATAATTTGCTTCTATCTCTTCAGCAAGATAGGCAGGTATTCTGGTATTTTAAGGTTGCCGATTGCTACTTTTTTTCATTAAAGCAAGGTGTTCTCAGAATAAGATCCCTTGAAGAACATTAAGCATCACTTGAGATAAATTCTTGGACCCCACCCTAAGCCCTCTCAAGTCAGAAACCTCAGGTGGAGCCAACCAATCTGTAAGAAGCCAGAGAGCAACTGTGTTTACAATCTGGGATCTTTCCATGTAACGGACCCAGTACTGAGTTCCGAGCCAGTCACCACTCCAAAAACTCTAGGAATATATAATTTCTTTTTGAAACACCTGTAATCTCAGCACTCAGGAGACAAAAGCAGAGGGACTTCTGTGAGTTCAAGGCGAGCTTGGTATATACAGAAACCAGCCAGGGCTGCAGAGTAATACTCTTTCTCAAAAATATATGGATGGATAAACACATACATACATACATACATACATACATACATACATACATACATACATACATACATACAATTTAATGGAAAAAAATACCATTAAGTAAAAACTATTAGTATTGCCAGATATGTGCTGGTCCAAGAATTCTAAGTCCTTTTCAATTTAACAGGGCATGTCATGAATATCCTCTTTCTGATCAAGTCACAGTTTCACCCCTTTAGTTCAGCTACTCCTCCCCTTTTCCTCTCAAATTTCCCATCCTGTTGATGTCCTTATTTTCCAGTATTTTCGCTGTCATCCTAAAACTAATTTCTAAAGCCCTAGCCTCCAAGACACTTTAACCTTGCTTTTAAGGACAGCGTCTCTGGTCCAACTTGGCATATTAGTAATAATTAAGTTTCTCCTCTTTCCGGAAGTCCTCGCTGACACCCCTGTTCAATTCTCCGTATCAACTGTCCTGACCACTCACCTACTCCGGGGCAAGTTTTCCCAGATCTTTCAAACTCCCTTCCTCTGGGGAAATTACTCTTTTTTTCCCCTCTTACCTCCATCCCATTTTGCTTGGGGGAACTTCCACTTTCTCGCTGAACCCTTACCCTAGTCTCAAGTCCCAACTCCCACCGCTCCAAGCCTTCACCCTGAGGGTTTTCAAGTCCCGACTGCAGCCCCAGACCTGCTGGGGTGGGGGGTGGGGGGAGAGGACAGGACAGGACGCCGCAGCCCCTCCCCCGAGCAGTTAGTTCAAGGTCCCCACCCCGCAGACCCTTCCTCCTCCGGCCGCTGCCCTGGGCTCAGGGGGGTTCGCACCCTCCCGGGTGCCTTTCCCTACGCTCCCTGTCACCCCAGACCCCCGGCCGCCCTCGGTCTCCACAACCTCTCCCCCGACGGGGGGCCACTCCCAGTTCGCTCCGTTGCCCGCGGCTCCCAGCGCACCCGGACCTCCCGGGCTCATCTCTCCGGCCCCCGGGACGGCTCGCTCCAGGACGCCCCCATCGGCAGACGCCGGCGGCTCGGGGGGTCTCCTCGCCAGGAAGCCGCGCACCCACCGGAGGGCCTCCCGTCGCTGTCCCCCGGGCCGAGGCGCTCGGACTGCCCGGGGAGGGGACCTCGCTTCCCGGCCTGCCCCGCCGGGGTCCCGCGCCAGCCTACCTTCCCGGCGCGAACTCCGCCGGCAGGGACCCGGCCGTTCTCCCGCCGCGTCGCGCCCGGCCCGCAGCCCGCGGCCTCCGCCACCCGAGCGCAAAGCTTCAGTTTCCGGCCCGCCACCGCCTCCGCACCTCGGGCCCGCCTCGCCCGCACTCACCTGCCGCCGGCCCTGCACAACTCCGGCGCCTCAGACTCTACCTCCGCCGCCAGCAGCCACCAAGCGCCACCACCTCCCCCATGACAACAGGCCCGCCCCCTACCTCGCTTCCAACTTATCCATTGGCTGGAGGGGCGGCGGCCCTCTGCTACGATTGGCTGGCTGTTCCTGCCCGTCATCGTGCCTCTCCCGCCCCTTTTCCTGGACCCGGTCTTCGCCCCCGCCCGGACCTGGCCCGGCCTAGATGAAGCTTTAGTTGTAATTGGTGGAGCATTGGGCAGTTCGAAGTTATGATAGGCTACCGATAGTGTCTGTTGCCTTAACTGGCAAGGGGTGTGATGGCCACGGTTGGTGCAAGCCCTGTGCACAGTTTGGTTGCGCAGTAGAAAGCGAAGAGGGGGCAGACGCTCACGTCCGAGGTGACCGGGAAGGGTTAACTCTTTGTTGTGAGGCTAGTGCCGCAAACTCTCCCTTCTCCAGTTCTCTTCCTACGAGGGGGAGACGGTTCTGCCAGCTTATGGAGGTAACGCTTGCAAAGCACCGACTTCAGGGGTTGTAGCTTAAGGACGGTCTAATTCATCGGCAGAAAGGTGTCTCTTGCGTCGAATTTTCCCTCAGGTTTTCCTGAAGTTTCCTTGAAGTTCTTTCCGGTAGTCTCCATGCTTTAGGTTAGGGCAAAGCGCAGCTGTTTGGAAAGCAGCAGTCTGCTTCCGTTGCAGTTATAAATATCGTCAAGAAGCTGAAGTGGCTGTCATATTAAGAGTTCTCCAGCTTCCAGACCCGCTCCTCTGGGGTCTGCCCCGAGTGACCAAACAACCATCAGCAAGTTTGGAAAAAAAAAAAAAAAAAAAAAAAAACGGGCAGCGATTTACCCATCTGGTGCTTTGGAGATGAGAATTCCAATACGCCGCCGCCCCACCCCCACCCCGCGCGTCCCCATCACCACCACCCTTCCCAACAGTACTTGGCTTTTAAGTTCAGCAGTTCTTAAATAGCATTACTAGATGTCTGGCAGATACTAACGTCTGCCTTCTCTCTCCCCCTTCCTCTTTCTTTCTCCCCCTCCCTCCCTCCTTCCCTTCTTCCCCCCTTTCCTCTCTCTCCTTTCCTTCTTTCCTATCTCTCTCTTTCTACCTCTCTCCTATTCCTAGCAGTCTAAATTAGTACCATTGAATGAATTGCAGGGGTTCCCCCCCCCCGTCATTTGGTACAATACATGAGAATAAATGATTGCGTTTCTTATTCATTTGGGTACAAATCCCAGTAGGCATTTTTGAGAAATCAGGAGTTGCTATAAAAACTCTGCTCCTAGAAATACATTCATCATTAGCTTTCTCTGCTTTTCTTTTTTATTCCTGCCGCTTTCCCTGCTCCTAAATAAGAAAATGCTGGCCTGATTACTCTTTCAATTCCTAAGTCAATTTCAAATATAGCTTCTCCACAATTCCACCTGAAATATGCAAACCTGTGGTGATAAACTTTAAGGAGACTCTCAAACACAAGGCCTTTTGATGAAGGCACTCCTGTGGAACCAGGAGTGGACTTTGGAAATTTTACACTTTGACCCTGCCTTTTTGCTGTAACTTGGTGTCCCGTATCTCTTCTATTTATTAACCTCTGCCCTTTGCAAAGCAAGCTATAGAATCTAAAACTGTGCAGCTTGTTATTTGGGGGTGGGGTGGGGGTGGGGGAAAAGCTGTCTATTTTCTAAGCTGTATTTTTAGTTGAGTTTAAATAAACTGCACACTTCCATCATCAAATTAAGCGGAAATCATTCCTCCAGCAACTATACATAACAATAAGGTGGGCTTTTTTTTTTTTCCTAGTTATCTTCCGGAACCTTCTTCCCCTTTCTCTCATCCTCACCTTCCAATTTAGAAATAACCTCCCATTCAATTCAGTGACTCACAGAAAATCCATAAAAGGAAAGTGGAAAAGCCAAAATAACTTCAGAGATGTCTGAATCATTTCACTGAAGGGAAGACTGTGCACTGACCACAATAAGATGGAAGTCAAGACATAAGGCGTGAGAGCTAACATCTTAGGTGAAATAACGTGCAAATAGGAAGCTGCCCAGTGAAAATGCAGCATCCAAGCATCCTTTTACACAGCCTTTCACTGTGTTGCCAGCAGCCCCCTTCTCTCTAGCCTTGGCGGTATGCCGTACTACCATTTTTAGAGCAAGTTAGAAGGCAATTAATGTCCTAGCAGATAGGAAACAGTAACGTCATGGGAAGGCATGGCCATTATTATGGTACTTTGGGTAATAATGGCTCTTGCACAGCCACGGTGACTAGGTGCCATACAAAACATAGAATTAGGCCAGTCTCACTGAGGGGATTCGCCATCTAAGTTTAGGAGCTCAAATTGCTATCACAAAAGTTGGTGAATAATTGCCACAAAGGTCAGCCACTCATTATTTCAACCACTAAAAATAAGGTCTTCCTGGGTGCTTTTGGCCATTCCTACACATCTACTTCCTATCATCCCCCTTTGTAAAATAAAAGAAAATTTAAAATAAATGTATTCAAACAGCAAGAAGAGGGAAAACTCGAAAGAAGGGAGGATTTAGGACTCATACTAACAGAGGCTGTTGTGTTGTGAAAACTATGCAGCTCTGGGGAGATTCTTGTTGGAACCCTGCACTTTGATTTTGTACTCACAAGGTAACCCTGTAACGTAAATACCCCCCCAGCTTTGCATTTCCTCCCTGTGCTGTGTAGTTTTCCAGCCCCCACTCCCCCTCTTAGAAAGCTAGAGAGCCTTGGAGCCTACTTGTCTGCAGCTCCGTGTGGTGTGGCTGCTTGTGGAGGTTGGGGCAGATGCTATCTGTTCAGAACCTCTCGATTCAGACCATGATGACAGGCATAGTAGGAGCAAATGTGACGCTTATAGATACCAATAGAGTGGAAAATGGAGGACTCGGTGTGGCACCCCAATATCTGAGGAGTACAGCAATATGCCCGGGCCTTCTGTCTTCTTTTTACAGAGTCCTATTTCAAGGGCAGCATTCAAGTCTCCTTTTGTTTCTTTTGTTGTTTGTTTTTGTTTGTTTGTTTGTTTTGGTTTAAAGGAACAAAGCCCCACCCCCTGTGATAAGCTCCATTTCTTGCCTGTGGAATTCTTCAACTCTCTCAACCCCATTTCTGGACACAATTCCAATTCCAAATGGGTTTGGAGAAGTAAATCACTCTGAGAGCAGACAAGGGCCAGAGCCACCTGCCACCAGCCATTGGAGACAAGCCAAGATTACTTGATAAGAGGTGGTTTCCTGAGCTAGGGATCCCAGAAGGTAGAGACTAACAAGGGGGAAGGGATTAGAAAGAAAAGAGGGACTTGGGGGAAGGAGAAAGAGGGAGGAAAGAAGAAGAGAAAGCAAGACCTGAAAGGAAAAGGTAAGGAAAGCCAGAACACAGTCCAGAAGCCCCTGAGAGTGCTGAGCCAGCTGGGCAGCCTGCCCCTGCCGGTGCTGCCTGTGGACTTTAGACAGGCTTGCGTCAAGGCCCCAATAAAACTCAGTGCCTGCCACTGGTTAAAGGAAAAGTGCCTGCCCGGGAAGCAGCCTATAGTACTTTTGTTCCATAACCTCTTGGAAATCCTCCCCACATTCAAGCCTGCTGCTCTGGCAGTGAGTCAGAGCTGACAAAGGAAGGACCAAGGTATGTAGCCAGCCCAAGAACATGTCTTCATAAAGTTACGCTCTGGCTGAACACGAGGGAAAAGAAGATTTTACCATCTCAAGCTAAAGAGCTTCTAATAGATGGAAGTTCCTAGCTGTTTTCCATGCTGGAACCAGGCACTCTGGTTTCAAAGTTTAAGACTGTCAATAAGAAGGGAGAGGGAGGAGTCTCTAGAAGGGACTATTCTCTTCTAGAGGCAGAACCATTTTTTTTTTTTTTTTTTTTTTTTTTGTTCCAGAGTGCCTGTGATTTTTTTTTTTTTTTTTAAATATCATACCATGCCTTTACAACAAATATTCATTTCATACTCAGGAAAAATTATGTGCCTCCTCTATCTATCTGCATGTTATAGGTGAAAGAGTGTGCTTATTTATAAAATTGATGATGTCTTAGCTCATAGTGCTGCCATTGTGCTGTTGAAAGGAGGCCCTAGTTACTATCACCAAATCTATGGGTGGACCAGCCATTCTTCTGCAGCAGGGAGTGGGCCAACAAAGTACTTAGCTCCATTTAAACTTTTGTCCATCCCTGTTTTACATGCGTACAGGGAGTTTCCTGGAAACATGGCTGCTTTCCAGAGATTTCTCAGAGCAGAACGCCTTCTAGAACTCTCGTGTCCCAGTCACACAGAACCTGACAGGAAAGTACGTTTAAACTTGGACTCTTCCCTGCTTTGTTTTAAGACCTGGTCTCACTGCGTACGTAGCCCTGGCTGTCCTCGAAGCTAATGGCGCTCAAGTACTAGGACTGCGGGTACCCACCACTTGAACTAACACTGCCTTGAATCCTATACTCACACACACCATATTACATTGATAATTTTGGTTCTGCCATTTGCAGACTATCACTGTAACTTCGGCAAAGTTGGTTCATCTCCCTAAGCTTCAGGTTCTCATATGCAAAATGAAATGTGTATTCACTATCCGTGTAACAAACCACCCTACAATTCAGTAGCTTAAAAACAACGACATTTCTTATTTCACAGTATCTCTGAGTTCAAAATCCTGGTGCGGCTTTGCTGCGTCCTCTGGGTCCTGGATCTCTCCTAAGGTTGTGGTCACTTCATGCAGCTGCTTACATGGTCTTCGGCAGGATTAAGTTCCTCACAGAATTCACCTTAAAGCCTTAGTTCCTAAGGAGCTGCAGACAGCAGGCCTCCATCAGGGCCTTGTCTGGAGCCTTTTTACGGATCATGAAATAAAGGGCCGCTTACTTCCTCAGAGCCAGCAAGAAGGCGGCAAGAGAGAAGGCCAGACAGTGACCGCAAGAGAGAGAGAGGTTCAACAGTCTTTTGCACTCCAATCAAAGAAGTGATGTCCCGTCACTTTTGCAACCTTCTTTCAGTTAGTAGTGTGCTCTTAGGCTCTGCCTACATTGAAGGGGTGGAGCTTACTCAGTATATAAACATCAGCAGGAGGCTCATTATAAGGAACCACTCTAGAACTAGGCTACTTTAGGGTAATAATAAGTCTTATCTGTAGGGCTCATTTAAAATTGAGATGAGAGAATACATGCAGCGCAGGGCCAGCATAGATAGTGCAATGTGCAATGCACTATGTATATAACCATTATTACTATTAATGCTATTATTTAGAGTATCTAATGATTGGTTTTCTTTCCTGGCTACTGGAAGGAAACCTTTTATGAGAAAATAAATGAGAGAATATACATCATCCAATCCTGGCACGTCGTTGTAACTATTTAATAGTTACTAGTTATTATTAATGTGAGATACCTAGTTGTCTCTTCAGGCTATTATTACAAGGAAATACTATCAACTAATGACTTTTACAAGTTGATCTAATTTCCATATGTTGTGTTCCATTTTTCACTGAGTAGCCCACCCCTGCCGGAGCCCAATTCTAGGTTTAGGTTTCATAAAATATGTCCAACAAAATCATAACCTTGTCTAATTTCCTGTGTTCCTTCTACTGAAGAGGATATGCTCAAAACCTGTAAGACAGGCTAATCATGAGAGCTCTTCCAATTCAAGGAAACGTGTGCATCTGGCTTTATTCAGGTCCTGTTCAAGGCGGAGTATGCCAGGAAGTATAAGCAATGTCCTAGAGCTGTGGTCTTTGCCCTCCCAAAAGAAGGTGGTCACTGGATTGTGTTGAGTCAATCCTCAGCTGAGGACCTGAGAGAAAGAGGAAGCTTCATGTCTCCGCAAAAAGGATAAAGGAACCTCCCCCCGCCCCTCCGGGTCGGTGGTGTTGGAAACCATGAGATGAGACTGGATAATAAATAGCGATTTTATAGTTAGAAAATTCTAAGAGAGTCTGGTGAGCAGTTTAAAACCTGCTCACTAGGAGGTCAGGGTGATCCGGTAGGGCTGGGTTGAGGCGGGCTTCCTTATGGGGGAGGAAGATATTGAGGCTTGGCCTGAAGCCAGAGAAAAGAGGAACTATAATCAAGGAAACCCCATTATTTTGGCTTTGAGTCATTTCTCAAGGTTCACCCGTGACTATTATACAAGAAGACGTTGGGAGGAAGATAAAATTTTCGAAGGATAAATGGTTCTTAAACTAAAACTAATGTTCCAGCCCCAGCCTGAGCTACTTAGCAAAAACTGCCTCAAAAAATAAACAAGTAGGGCCAGTGAGATGGCTTAGCCTGTGAAAGCACTTGCCAGACAAGCCTGGACCCAAGTTCAGAGCTCACATAAGGGTGGAAGGAGAAAACTGGCTCCTGCACCTTGTCCTCTGACCTTTACATACAGGACAGCATGTGCTTGCACACATATACACATAAATTAAAAATTTTAAAAACCTGTAGATCAGTGGTTCTCAACCTTCCTAATGTCCTTTAATACAGTTCATGTTGTGTGGTGACCCCAATCATAAAATTATTTTGTTGCTACTTCATAACTGTAATTTTGCTACTGCTATAAATCACAATGTAAACATCTGGTATGCGTGATAACTGATATGGAAACCCAGTGGGGTTCAGGACCCACAAGCACTTTAGGAACCTTTAGACTGGAGCTGGCTCCAGATCCAGGCTCATCTCTAGCAATGTCTGCCGAGCGGTGCACCTTAAAGCTTAGTAAATAGTCCTAGGTGATGCTGGTGTACACTTCTGCCTCAGAACCGAGTCACCTGAGGAGCTAGGGATGGAGCTGAGTCAATAGCAGGCTGCCTAGCACACACAAAGCTCTGCACATAACCAGGTGTGGTGGTGACCCCGGAGGCAGAGGATCACAAGTTCAAGTTCATCTTCATCTTCATACTAAGTTGAAGGCCAGCCTGGACTAGGTGAGAGCTTGTTTTTGTTTGTTTGTTGTTGTTTTGTTTACAGGGCTCTTTGCTTGTTAAAGCCCACAGATTTTCCTGAGCACCACTAACCCTGGCTGCTACTCGCCCTGACACACATCCTACGCTGGTACACAGAAAGAGTCAAAGCAGAAGTTGCTGGGAATGGTCTAACAGGGTAAAAGGAAGGTATGTAACAATGTCAAGTTCCCCTTCTGGTGACTCTTATCTTCTTTTCTTCGGATTCTTTGTTTTCCTCTGTTTGAGACAGAAGAAATTAGTGAGTTTCAAAGCTTCCTAATTTCTGGAGAAGACCTCCGTCCACCGCTTAGTAGACTGGTCAGTTTCAGAGGGGAAAGAAGACTGACTGCACCCAGCGATGCTGTGTTTATTTATTCAGCCCTTTCCTACACCGCAGCGCGAGCTGCAGCCACTTGGTTTCGCCCTCAGGAAGTGTAGTTAGTGCTAGGCTTTCTTTTCCTGTTAGTTTCCTGCGAAAGGACATCATTGTCTTTTATCAGCAAGCGATAAAAAGGATGTTGTCACTCAAGCGGAGACAGACAAACATATTTCCCATCCCAGACACAGACAGTCCCGATGGCTTAGAGAATTGGTTCTGATTTTAGAAATAACAGCAGAGGCTGTTTTCTTCTTCTTCTTCTTCTTCTTCTTCTTCTTCTTCTTCTTCTTCTT